>NC_041386.1:518040390-518099348 GCF_002162155.2 Triticum dicoccoides
TAGGGAGGCAGTGTATTTTCTGGCGGACGGATGCACGTTTTAGAATCACCTCGGATATATGTTAAATTCAAACTAAAAGCGTAAAATCACGGGAAGAAGCGTATTGTGACGGTGAACCCACGGAGTCAATTCGTGATTTATTATTAAGAAGAGATTAAGCACCTTGGAACTATTGCTGTATTCTTTTTTTTTTTTTGTGGGTGAACTATTGCTGTATTCAGAAAAGAAAAACTCATGCATCCAAAGGTAAATTTACTCTACCAACGGAGGGACATCCAATTTTAAGCAATCATTGTATCTATGGCAGGGCACTCACACATACAATAGTTGCAAAATTCTTTGTGGCTCAAGAAGCTAGCTAAACATGTTATGTTACAATAAATATTTGTCTTACGGTAAAGGTAGCTTTTTATTGAGTACTAATATTGTTGCACCAAGGATACAAACATTATAAGTATACACACAACCTCCACACCATTGGGATGCACACATATCAACGATATCAAGACACACACTCAAATAATCACACGTCTACCGGACCATAACTATGCTTAGATGGAGGAAAAAGAAAATACCTCGAAGCGATACGACAACGATCAGCAACACTAATTATCTTTTGACAACACAAGGACTGCGAGGACGTTCTCAAATGGCAACGCCTCCAGAAAGGATACAACACATAAGTGCCATCGTCGCCACATCCAACCATCGAAGGTGAGCTAGTGGGTTTTCATCTGAAGATCAAGTCCAAACAAACTTTGAGCAATTCCCATTTACGTTTTTCATCCAGAAACTCAAGATCACGTATTCGAGATGCACAATGGATAATCTGCATAACAGTCGCGTTTGTGATGCATGATCCGTGCCTGCAATGCGGCAACAATGAGGCTGTTAACAATGCCTGCAATGCGGTTAGAACGAGGTTGTTAGGACGACCTCTTCCATGTTTCCATGCACGGCCATGCATGCACGCTCCGGTCGCACATGGGCAGAACGTAAAATAATTGTACGTTCGATGCTCCACCCTGCCGCTATAGATTCAGTAGTATCATGTGATCGGGCATCTTTCTTGGAGAAATACACTGGAGGCATGTGACGGCGCATGTAGGCGGCAGCGCACAGGCCGGTCAACTGCGACGTACGGATACCTGAGCCCGGATATCCCGCGAGCATCGGCGGCCGGGCCCCGCCGCTCATCATGTAGTCCAGCGGAGGCGACGGAAGATCATGTGGGGACTGGTGGCTGCAGCGCCTCGCGGCCGCCAATGGCCGACGCCCGGACACCACCAACTCCACCTGGTCGATCGAGCCAGTCCGGCCGGTGCGCCAGGTGCTGGCAGCATAGTAGTGGTAATAATGTAAAAATTAAACAAGCGCAACTCTAGCAGCTCTACCTGGCCATCTGCCGGGCCGGGCCTACCAAAGCCCGATGCAAAAACCTAGGACCAAGCCCGGCCCGGCCATCGGACCTAAAAATCGGACCTGAGCCCGGCCCATCATGCTAAAAGCCCGCCGGGCCTTAGGCCGGGCCTCTTTGTTAACGTGCGAATACGACGGGCCCGGGCTCAGCCGTCGGGCTTGAAATCTAGGCCCGAGCCCAACCCCTGGACAAGGTCGGGTCGGGCTGACCAGGCCGGACTGCCCATGGCCAGGTCTACTAGCAGCACATCATCATCATGATAATGGCCTACATCCGTATCATTCTCAGCCCAAAAAACGGTCTAACGAATTCGGCATATCGACACCGGTCTTCATGAATTTTGCATGCTGCTCGTAAATAGTGTCTTTATGAATTTTGCACGCCGCTCGCAAATAGTGTCTACATACATATCATTCTTCATGGATTTTTAGATTTGCCTTCAGTCAAACACTTTTAACTTTGACCAAGTTTATTGAAAAGTATACCAACATCTACAACATAGAACTAGTCTCATTAGATTCATCATAGAACTACTACATATTGTTGATATTGTAGATGTTGATATATTTATCTATAAACTTGGAAAAATTCAAATATGTTTGACTTCGAACAAACCTAAAAATTCAAATATTTTCAAAACAGGGAGAGTAGTATATATCCACGTGCGTGGCTTGATGTAGATGCGTAGGTTGGTCGACTGCTGCAGCCTCACCCGAGTTGGCATAAAGGTACTACTCCCTTTTCGAATTACTCGTCATAGAAATGGATATATCTAGAGCTAAAATACATCTAGATACATCCATACCTGCGACAAGTAATTTAGAATAGAGGGAGTACAAGTGTAACTAAACAATCAAATGCATTAGCACACCAGTTATTCAAGACCATAAGATGAAATAACGTCATGGAGTTTGAGAATCCACTAAGTAACATGAATCAGATTGCACTAGGAATGGTGGAACCAGTTGACACATTTGGAAAGTTGGTGCCAAAGGCAGGCTGCGTCCGGCCGCTAGTCCTTCTTCGTTTCCTTTTTTCCTTTCTTTTCACTAGTAAGCTTGCACGTGCAATGCACGTTCCGATTAATATATGTACTTACTCGAACACTGTGAATACTTTAAAATTCAAATTATTCATGGAACAACATAGCTAACCGATTCAAGTAGATGGGAACATTTATAATTACCAATCATATACCTACACATTTTTTTCTTGAGCGACTTATTCAGAAAATCCATAATTAGTGAAAATATGCAAACTTGCTATGTAGATCGGCAATGAATGGTGGCATATCACATGTGTGGTTCTGACCATCCACTTGAGCATGTTTTGTAGACAACCCCTCTCAATAATTATAGGTAAATTGTTGGCTATGTCTTGGGACTGTCCGTTTCCGTTTCTACTCTATAGGAGGTGCTTAAGGGAGACAACACAGTCGAAGGGGGCCGCCGCAGAAAGCTGGTGCGGCCAGCACCAATGCTGCATGGAGCTAGGTCGCCCCATCTTATAACGTCACGGAAAGATGCCATAGAGGAGTTGGGCGAGCAGGTCGCCGACACGAGCTAACAGCGTCGCTGCCCCGCCGCGACAATTGTGGCTCTGCCCCGCAGAAGGATCCGCTTCACCCTAGATGATTGTGGCTCTGTCAATATCTCAACACGTTATAGCTGCACTGAATTTTCTACTGTAGTTCTTCCGAGCTGGTGCAAGCTTCTGAGCTTGGAGATCTCCTGAATTTGTATGCACCAAGATTTTTTGATTTGTCAAAAGTGACAATCGAAATGCATTTTGGTGGAGTCTTTTCACAGCTTCCATTTCGAGCAAAACATAAAGATAGAGAGAAGCTAAATCTTTCATCTTGCAAAGAGAGGATTCAGACAAATTAAACTACCCTTATTTTGATAAAGTAAACTTTGACAGTATAATGAAGTTCTTTCATGTTGAAAATTTAACAATCCCTGTGTCTCTCCAGAGAGAATGTTGAAGCTCTAGACAACATTACAAGTGTTAAGTTTCAACTAATAATAATCAAAAGGAACAAGTTGGAAGCTCAAGAAATTCACATATGTTTATAATTAATTGCATTTGACTTAAATTGATAAATCACATATAGAATTCAAAATGATAATACATGAATTTCCTCGTCTTCTTCCATAGAAAAATAACAATGGGATCCTAAATTTACAGTCTAGATGCCTTTTATGTCTTCTAAGAAAAAACTAAACAACTGAAAATCAACATTTCAAAATAAAATATCCATTCTAAATAATCTATCAGTGGCATCAGCTACATAATGTGCATTGAATTATACTTACATGAAAAAATGTGTGACATATTTAAATAAATTATTATTTTAAAGCTATATGAACCCAACTAAAAGAACACAATAACTGGTGTAGCATGTGAAGGAAATATGCCCTAGAGGCAATAATAAAGTTATTATTTATTTCCTTATATCATGATAAATGTTTATTATTCATGCTAAAATTGTATTAACCAGAAACATAATACATGTGTGAATACATAGACAAACAGAGTGTCACTAGAATGCCTCTACTTGACTAGCTCGTTAATCAAAGATGGTTATGTTTCCTAACCATGAACAAAGAGTTGTTATTTGATTAACGGGATCACATCATTAGATGAATGATCTGATTGACATGACCCATTCCATTAGCTTAGCACCCGATCGTTTAGTATGTTGCTATTGCTTTCTTCATGACTTATGCATGTTCCTATGACTATGAGATTATGCAACTTCCGTTTGCCAGAGGAACACTTTGTGTGCTACCAAACGTCACAACGTAACTGGGTGATTATAAAGGAGCTCTACAGGTGTCTCCAAAGGTACATGTTGGGTTGGCGTATTTCGAGATTAGGATTTGTCACTCCGATTGTCGGAGAGGTATCTCTGGGCCCTCTCGGTAATGCACATCACTTAAGCCTTGCAAGCAATGCAACTAATGAGTCAGTTGCGGGATGATGTATTACAGAACGAGTAAAGAGACTTGCTGGTAACGAGATTGAACTAGGTATTGGATACCGACGATCGAATCTCGGGCAAGTAACATACCGATGACAAAGGGAACAACGTATGTTGTTATGCGGTCTGACCGATAAAGATCTTCGTAGAATATGTAGGAGCCAATATGGGCATCCAGGTCCCGCTATTGGTTATTGACCGGAGATGTGTCTCAGTCATGTCTGCATTATTCTCGAACCGTAGGGTCCGCACGCTTAACGTTACGATGACAGTTATTATGAGTTTATGCATTTTGATGTACCAAAGTTAGTTCGGAGTCCCGGATGTGATCACGGACATGACGAGGAGTCTCGAAATGGTTGAGACATAAAGATTGATATATTTGAAGCCTATGTTTGGATATCGGAAGTGTTCCGGGTGAAATCGGTATTTTACCGGAGTACCGGGAGGTTACCGGAACCCCCCGGGAGCTGTATGGGCCTTAATGGGCTTTAGTGGAAAGGAGAAGGGGAAGCCCAAGATGGGCCGCGCGCCTCCCCCCTCCCCTAGTCCTATTAGGACAAGGAGAGGTGGCCGGCCCCCCTCTCTCTCTTTCCCCCTCAGCGAATCCTACTCCAACTAGGATTGGGGGAAGGAATCCTACTCCCAGAGGGAGTAGGACTCCCTTGGCGCGCCCTCCTTGGCCGGCCGGCCCCCTCCCCTTGGCTCCTTTATATACGGAGGCAGAGGGCACCCCTAGACACACAAGTTGATCATTGAGATCGTTCCTTAGCCGTGTGCGGTGCCCCCTGCCACCATATTCCACCTCGATTATATTGTAGCAGTGCTTAGGCGAAGTCCTGCTACGGTAGAACATCAAGATCGTCACCACGCCGTCGTGCTGACGGAACTCCTCCCCGACGCTTTGCTGGATCGGAGCCCGGGGATCGTCATCGAGCTGTACGTGTGCTAAGAACTCGGAGGTGCCGGAGTAACGGTGCTTGGATCGGTCGGATCGGGAAGACGTACGACTACTTCCTCTATGTTGTGTCAACGCTTCCGCAGTCGGTCTGCGTGGGTACGTAGACAACACTCTCCCCTCTTGTTGCTGTGCATCACCATGATCTTGCGTGTGCGTAGGAATTTTTTTGAAATTACTACGTTTCCCAACAGTGGTATCAGAGCCTAGGTTTTATATGTTGATGTTATATGCACGAGTAGAACACAAGTGAGTTGTGGGCGATATAAGTCATACTGCTTACCAGCATGTCATACTTTGGTTCGGCGGTATTGTTGGATGAAGCGGCCCGGACCGACATTACGCATACGCTTACGCGAGACCGGTTCTCCCGACGTGCTTTGCACATAGGTGGCTTGCGGGTGACAGTTTCTCCAACTTTAATTGAACCGAGTGTGGCTACGCCCGGTCCTTGCGAAGGTTAAAACAGCACCAACTTGACAAACTATCGTTGTGGTTTTGATGCGTAGGTAAGATTGGTTCTTGCTTAAGTCCATAGCAGCCACGTAAAACTTGCAACAACAAAGTAGAGGACGTCTAACTTGTTTTTGCAGGGCATGTTGTGATGTGATATGGTCAAAACGTGATGAGATATAAGTTGTTGTATGAGATGATCATGTTTTGTTAAAGATATCGGCAACTGGCAAAAGCCTTATGGTTGTCTCTCTATTGCATAAGATGCAAGCGCCAAATAATTGCTTTACTTTATCGCTATGCGATAGCAATAGTTGCAAGAGCAATAGTTGGCGAGACGACCGTGTGACGACACATTGATATAGATCAAGATGATGGAGATCATGGTGTCATGCTGGTGATGATAGAGATCATGACAGTACTTTGGAGATGGAGATCAAAGGCGCAAGATGATGATGGCCATATCATGTCACATATTTTGATTGCATATGATGTTTATCTTTTATACATCTTATTTTGCTTTGATTGACGGTAGCATTATAAGATGATCTCTCATTAAATTATCAAGAAGTGTTCTCCCTGAGTATGCACCGTTGCCAAAGTTCGTCGTGCCCAGACACCACGTGATGATCGGGTGTGATAAGCTCTATGTCCATCTACAACGGGTGCAAGCCAGTTTTGCACACGCAGAATACTCGGGTTATACTTGACGAGCCTAGCATATGCAGATATGGCCTCGGAACACGGAGACCGAAAGGTCGAGCGTGAATCATATAGTAGATATGATCAACATAGTGATGTTCACCAATGAAACTACTCCATCTCACGTGATGATCGGACATGGTTTAGTTGATTTGGATCACGTAATCACTTAGAGGATTAGAGGGATGTCTATCTAAGTGGGAGTTCTTTAAGTAATATGATTAATTGAACTTTAATCTATCATGAACTTAGTCCTGATAGTATTTTGCAAATTATGTTGTAGATCAATAGCTCGCGTTGTTGCTTCCCTGTGTTTATTTTGATATGTTCCTAGAGAAAATTGTGTTGAAAGATGTTAGTAGCAATGATGCGGATTGGATCTGTGATCTGAGGTTTATCCTCATTGCTGCACAGAAGAATTATGTCTTTGATGCACCGCTAGGTGACAGACCTATTGCAGGAGCAGATGCAGACGTTATGAATGTTTGGCTGGCTCAATATGATGACTACTTGATAGTTTAGTGCACCATGCTTAACGGCTTAGAATCGGGACTTCAAAGACGTTTTGAACGTCATGGACCATATGAGATGTTCCTGGAGTTGAAGTTAATATTTCAAGCAAATACCCGAGTTGAGAGATATGAAGTCTCCAACAAGTTCTATAGCTAAAAGATGGAGGAGAATCGCTCAACTAGTGAGCATGTGCCCAGATTGTCTGAGTACTACAATCGCTTGAATCAAGTGGGAGTTAATCTTCCAGATAAGATAGTGATTGACAGAATTCTCTAGTCACCATCACCAAGTTAGTAGAACTTCGTGATGAACTATGATATGCAAGGGATAACGGAAACGATTCCCAAGCTCTTCGTAATGCGGAAATTGACGAAGGTAGAAATCGAGAAAAAACATCAAGTGTTGATGATAGACAAGACCACTAGTTTCAAGAAAAGGGCAGAGGGAAGAAGGGGAACTTCAAGAAGAACAGCAAGCAAGTTGCTGCTCAAGTGAAGAAGCCCAAGTCTGGTCCTAAGCCTGAGACTAAGTGTTTCTACTGCAAAGGGACTGGTCACTGGAAGCGGAACTACCCCAAGTGATTGGCAGATAAGAAGGATGGCAAAGTGAACATAAGTATATTTGATATACATGTTATTGATGTGTACTTTACTAGTGTTTATAGCAACCCCTTAGTATTTGATACTAGTTCAGTTGCTAAGATTAGTAACTCGAAACGGGAGTTGCAGAATAAACAGAGACTAGTTAACAATGAAGTGACGATGTGTGTTGGAAGTGGTTCCAAGATTGATATGATCATCATCGCACACTCCCTATACTTTCGGGATTAGTGTTGAACCTGAATAAGTGTTATTTGGTGTTTGCGTTGAGCATGAATATGATTTGATCATGTTTATTGTAATACGGTTATTCATTTAAGTAAGAGAATAAATTGTTGTTCTGTTTACATGAATAAAACCTTATATGGTTACACACCCAATGAAAATAGTTCGTTGGATCTTGATCGTAGTGATACACATAATCATAATATTGAAACCAAAAGATGCAAAGTTAATAATGATAGTGTAACTTATTTGTGGCACTGCCGTTTAGGTCATATTGGTGTAAAGCGCATGAAGAAACTCCATGCTAATGGATTTTTGGAATCACTTGATTATGAATCAGTTGATGCTTGCAAACCATGCCTCATGGGCAAGATGACTAAAATGTCGTTCTCCGGAACTATGGAGCGAGCAACTGACTTATTGAAAATAATACATACTGATGTATGAGATCCGATGAGTATTAAGGCTCGTGGCGGGTATCATTATTTTCTGACCTTCACAGATGATTTGAGCAGATATGGGTTTATCTACTTAATGAAACACAAGTCTGAAATATTTGAAAAGCTCAAAGAATTTTAGAGTGAAGTGGAGAATCATCGTAACAAGAAAATAAAGTTTCTACGATCTGATCGCGGAGACAAATATTTGAGTTACGAGTTTGGTCTTCAGTTAAAACAAATGTGAAATAGTTTCACTACTCACGCCACCTGGAATACCACAACATAATGGTGTGTCCGAACATCATAACCGTACTTTATTAGATATGGTGCGATCTATGATGTCTCCTACCGATCTACCACTATCGTTTTGGGGTTATGCATTAAAGACAGCTGCATTCACGTTTAAAAGGGCACCATCTAAGTCCGTTGAGACGACATAATCTGAACTGTGGTTTGGCAAGAAACCAAAGTTGTCGTTTCTTAAAGTTTGGGATAGTGATGCTTATATGAAAAAGTTTCCTCCTGATAAGCTCCAACCCAAATCGGAGAAATATGTCTTCATAGGATACCCAAAGGAGACTATTGGGTACACCTTCTATCACAAATCCGAAGGCAAGACTTCTGTTGCTAAATTCAGAGTTTTTCTAGAGAAGGAGTTTCTCCTGAAAGAAGTGAGTGGGAGGAAAGTAGAACTTGATGAGGTAACTGTACCTGCTCCCTTATTGGAAAGTAGTTCATCACAGAAATCTGTTCTTGTGACTACTACACCAATTAGTGAGGAAGCTAATGATGATGATCATGTAACTTCAGATCAAGTTACTACCGAATCTCGTAGGTAAACTAGAGTGAGATCCGCACCAGAGTGGTATGGTAATCCTGTTCTGGAAGTCATGGTACTAGATCATGACGAACTTGCGAACTATGAAGAAGCGATGGTGAGCCCAGATTCCACAAAATGGCTTGAGGCCATGAAATCTGAGATGGGATCCATGTATGAGAACAAAGTATGGACTTTGGTTGACTTGCCCGATGATCGGCAAGCAATAGAAAATAAATGGATCTTCAAGAGGAAGACGGACGCTGATAGTAGCGTTACTATCTACAAAGCTAGACTTGTCGAAAAATGTTTTTTGACAAAGTTCAAGGTGTTGACTACGATGAAATTTTCTCACTCGTAGCGATGCTTAAGTCTGTCCAAATCATGTTAACAATTGCCATAATTTTATGAAATCTGGCAAATGGATAAACAAAACTACATTCCTTAATGGATTTAAAGAAGAGTTGTATATGATACAACCAGAAGGTTTTGTCAATCCTAAAGGTGCTAACAAAATATGCAAGCTCCAGCGATCCATCTATGGACTGGTGCAAGCATCTCGGAGTTGGAATATACGT
Source organism: Triticum dicoccoides (assembly GCF_002162155.2). Taxonomy (NCBI): domain Eukaryota; kingdom Viridiplantae; phylum Streptophyta; class Magnoliopsida; order Poales; family Poaceae; genus Triticum; species Triticum dicoccoides. The sequence continues at coordinate 518,050,079 of NC_041386.1, forward strand.
TTTGATAAGTTGATCAAAGCATATAGTTTTATACAGACTTGCGGTGAAGCCTGTATTTACAAGAAAGTGAGTGGGAGCACTACAACATTTCTGATAAGTATATGTGTATGACACATTGTTGATCGGAAAATAATGTAGAATTATTCTGTAAAGCATAAAGGAGTGTTTGAAAGGAGTTTTTCAAAGAAAGACTTCGGTGAAGCTGCTTACATATTGAGCATCAAGATCTATAGAGATAGATCAAGACGCTTGATAAGTTTTTTCAATAAGTACATACCTTGACAAGATTTTGAAGTAGTTCAAAATGGAGCAGTCAAAGAAAGAGTTCTTGCCTGTATTACAAGGTGTGAAGTTGAGTAAGACTCAAATCCCGACCACGGCAGAAGATAGAAAGAGAATGAAAGTCATTCCCTATGCCTCAGCCATAGGTTCTATAAAGTATGCCATGCTGTGTACCAGATCTATTGTATACCCTACACTGTGTTAAGCAATGGAGTACAATAGTGATCTAAGAGTAGATCACTGGACAGCGGTCAAAATTATCCTTAGTGGAATAAGGAAATATTTCTCAATTATGGAGGTGAACAAAAAGGTTCGTCGTAAAAAGTTACGTCGATGCAAGTTTTGACACAGATCTGGATGACTCTAAGTCTCGATCTAGATACATATTAAAAGTGGGAGCAATTAGCTAGAGTAGCTCCATGCAGAGCATTGTAGACATAGAATTCGCAAAATACTTACGGATCTGTATGTGACAGACCCGTTGACTAAAAATTATCTCACAAGCAAAACATGATCACACATTAGTACTCTTTGGGTGTTAATCACATAAACGATGTGAACTAGATTACTGACTCTAGTAAACCCTTTGAGTATAGGTCACATGACAATGTGAACTATGGGTGTTAATCACATGGTGATGTGAACTATTAGTGTTGAATCACATGGCGATGTGAACTAGATTATTGACTCTAGTGCAAGTGGGAGACTGAAGGAAATATGCCCTAGAGGCAATAATAAAGTTATTATTTATTTCCTTATATCATGATAAATGTTTATTATTCATGCTAGAATTGTATTAACCGGAAACATAATACATGTGTGAATACATAGACAAACAGAGTGTCACTAGTATGCCTTTACTTAACTAGCTCGTTAATCAAAGATGGTTATGTTTCCTAACCATGGACAAAGAGTTGTTATTTGATTAACGGGATCACATCATTAGGTGAATGATCTGATTGACATGACCCATTCTATTAGCTTAGCACCCGATCGTTTAGTATGTTGCTATTGCTTTCTTCATGACTTATACATGTTCCTATGACTATGAGATTATGCAACTCCCGTTTGCCGGAAGAACACTTTGTGTGCTACCAAACGTCACAACGTAACTGGGTGATTATAAAGGTGCTCTACAGGTGTCTCCAAAGGTACATGTTGGGTTGGCGTATTTCGAGATTAGGATTTGTCACTCCGATTGTCGGAGAGGTATCTCTGGGCCCTCTCGGTAATGCACATCACATAAGCCTTGCAAGCATTGCAACTAATGAGTTAGTTGTGAGATGATGTATTACGAAACGAGTAAAGAGACTTGCCGGTAACGAGATTGAACTAGGTATTGAGATACCGACGATCGAATCTCGGGCAAGTAACATACCGATGACAAAGGGAACAACGTATGTTGTTATGCGGTCTGACCGATAAAGATCTTCGTAGAATATGTAGGAACCAATATGAGCATCCAGGTCCCGCTATTGGTTATTGACCGGAGATGTGTCTCAGTCATGTCTGCATTATTCTCGAACCGTAGGGTCCGCACGCTTAACGTTACGATGACAGTTATTATGAGTTTATGCATTTTGATGTACCGAAGTTAGTTCGGAGTCCCGGATGTGATCACGGACATTACGAGGAGTCTCGAAATGGTCGAGACATAAAGATTGATATATTAGAAGCCTATGTTTGGATATCGGAAGTGTTCCGGGTGAAATCGGTATTTTACCGGAGTACCGGGAGGTTACCGGAACCCCCCGGGAGCTGTATGGGCCTTAATGGGCTTTAGTGGAAAGGAGAAGGGGCAGCCCAATATGGGCCGCACGCCTCCCCCCTCCCCTAGTCCTATTAGGACAAGGAGAGGTGGCCGGCCCCCCTCTCTCTCTTTCCCCCTCAGCGAATCCTACTCCAACTAGGATTGGGGGAAGGAATCCTACTCCCAGAGGGAGTAGGACTCCCTTGGCGCGCCCTCCTTTGCCAGCCGGCCCCCTCCCCTTGGCTCCTTTATATACGGAGGCAGAGGGCACCCCTAGACACACAAGTTGATCATTGAGATCGTTCCTTAGCCGTGTGCGGTGCCCCCTGCCACCATATTCCACCTCGATTATATTGTAGCAGTGCTTAGGCGAAGCCCTGCGACGGTAGAACATCAAGATCGTCACCACGCCGTCGTGCTGACGGAACTCCTCCCCGACGCTTTACTGGATCGGAGCCCGGGGATCGTCATCGAGCTGTACGTGTGCTAAGAACTCGGAGGTGCCGGAGTAACGGTGCTTGGATCGGTCGGATCGGGAAGACGTACGACTACTTCCTCTACGTTGTGTCAACGCTTCCGCAGTCGGTCTGCGTGGGTACGTAGACAACACTCTCCCCTCTCGTTGCTGTGCATCACCATGATCTTGCGTGTGCGTAGGAATTTTTTTGAAATTACTACGTTTCCCAACAGCATGAATCTTTGTTTAGTCCCATACAAGACTATTTTTCAAAGGCTTTGGTAAGAATGCTTGATATTTCCCTTTGTAAGAAGAAGAAACTTGCAACTTCATGCGTCCAGCACACATATGAAATACATACCTGAGCCAGTTCAAAAACAAGACTACTGTGTAGTCTGAGAAAATATTTTTCAAAATAGCCTCTTACAAAATCATCATCTAATGTTTACAAGAAGCGTCTGCAGCAGCCATCTCAATCCCTTGTGTTTTTCTATTTGGAAGGACAAGGTTAGCAATAGATTGGATCATGGGTTTTGCAAAGCTGAAATTTCAGCAAATCTTTGCATATTTCGTGTTTCATAGAGAATAATAATAAATGATATGTTGGTTAAAGGAAGAAATTTTATTGTAGGTGACCAAAAAACAACATTCTTTTGCTCTGTACTAAGAAAATACTAATCAAGCAAACAATGGTAGAATTTATCATCAAGTCTCTAATTGGATCGATCCACTATCCATAAGCAAAACATACCCAAGTATGGAGTGAAAACCAGTGAGAAAAATGTGAGTGCAAGCATTAGCCATAGGCCTCCTTGTTCTTGTTTTTGCACCTTTGCAAATTCAACACCACAATCACAACACTCTATATTCAGTATGAATAAGTGTAATTTTGAAACAACAAGAGCAAATTTTACTGGCTATAAATTGCTTCCATCATGTGACCATGTAGCCTCACACGAGCATGATATATGTCACTTTAACAACTGGAACGGAAGGGGGGAAATATTTGAAATCAAAACCCCAAGGACGGCAAGAACCAACATTTGATAGGAAGACAACCCATTTTTACCCCACAAGGTATGTGAAGAAAAACATACTTCTCCATGTTGGATTTGTGCTGCACTATGGCCACACTGGCGAACACTAAAGAAAAATGAAGACCTTGCCTTAGTGAGAGAGTTTGTGAGGACCTACAAGAGATGACACCTAATGCTATAATTCAGGAACAAACCGGTATAAGGCAATACATGCTGACATTCCATCGAAGAGGCGGTGTTGACCATCACACTACTTACTTTCTGAACTACTGAAAATCTAAGCAAAAGTATAAAGGAACCAAAGACGCAATCGGATTTCCCTAGATTGGTTCATCCACGAATGTAATATTATGTGCTGTAAAAACAGAAAAATAGAAATGGCTGTCTTTTCATTCCTACAGAAATGGTACTAAAATTACCTGGCTTGTTGTCAACACCAGATAAAATCCATGTGCTACATGTCCCCGTTACCTGGCTTGTTGTCAACACCAGACTAAAACTGTACAAAGACGTATGCTTATAGGTGTAGTTTCTCAGAAGAATGGCTCATCATGTAAAAGCAGAATAATTTATACAGTTGTACATATGAGTACATTGCATTGACTATACTTTATTCTGTCACATCACATTCTTTTGTAGGAACAGATAAGAACAAACTTGCTTGCTTACATCAGACCCGCAACTTCCTTAGTGGCAAACAGTAAATTGTTTCAACCTTCAGTGTACAACAACCAACAGTCATACTCTTGAATCCAGGAAAGCTAGGTGAGTAAGTAGGTGATTAAGAAACATAAAGTACAAAAGAAATACATTCAGTTTTTCTGTTGCGTGAGAAAAAAAGAAAGAACGGAGAAGCAATATAGCTATTCTCGCCTTGCTAATCTGAAAAGATAGAACCCACATTTCTTCAGTGTTTAACATGGAGACGACAAACATGTGAATGAGCCGTTTTCGCATCTAATCCATGTTGCCCATTCAAAAGTTTAGGATTGAATAAATGATGTATACAACTACCACTGGACTGAGAAGGCCAGTATTATAGATTTTTTTGTGCAGGCAAATGTTCAAGAGCTCAGAAAATAGAACAATGTTACCACTGGATCGTCACGTCGACGCAGCTCTCGCCGCGGCCGTCGCGAAGACGCTCACCGGCAGCCATCGGATAGGCTAGCGAGACGATGAGCGTGTGAGAGCGGATGTCTTCCGGGTCGTTCCGCGTCCCCTGCCGGCTGCCGGCTGCCGCCCCTCCCAAAGAATCCTCGGCCGTCAGTGCCTTTGGGAGAAGGCCATCGGCGGACGGCGGCAGAGTGGAGCAGCGGGCGGAGGATCAGCGACGACTAAGGCCGAGTTGTGCGGCGGCGGCGGCGGAGGCCAAGCGAAGCGAGCGGTGGTGGGCTATTGGTCCGGCGGGGGAGTGGAGGAGCGTGTGTGCGGGGGTTGGTTGACTGGGGACGTGCGTAGGCGAGCGGGCGATTTTTTGGGATCGATCACGGCAGGCTAAGAGGAAAGACTTACGAACCGTGCGGTGGGGATCGTGTGATTATAGTGGTAGTAGATTAACCCAATGGCATGATGGATAATTAAAGCATAAAACACGTTTAGTAGGCTGGAGGGATGTAGACCATCGGATTGCAGGTTTTGATGGATAGGATGATTTGGTTCTTCGTCCTCACATGCTTTTATAGGGGTAGTAGATGAGTTGTTGCTAGCGCTGGTAGCTGCACAAACCGAGAAAAATCTAAAGAAAGGAAAATTAGATGATGGATAGACTATGGGGCGACACGATCGTGAGGCCGGCTTTCCCTTCCTGATCCGGTAGCAAAGCAGGTGGGTGGTGGGTGCAGAGTCCTCCGTACTAATGCGGAGCCGAGTTGCGTGCTCGTGCCCGGCGGAGCCGACCATCTACGACAATGTCCTGCGTACAATCTTTTTTTTTTCCTGTTTTTTTTAAAAAGGAGGATGACCCCGACCTCTGTATCTGCGCAATGCATACGGCCACTTTATTAATTATTTTCACAAGATCTTATAAAATAATACAACAGTAAGATTAAAGCTGCCGTCTAAGCAACTCTATCCAGTTGATGAAGGCGCGGATAGCCTGGGCCTAGTACCAAACAGATATCGCAGCCAAACCTAATATCTAAGACCTGAGGTTCCATTCAGGACGCCTGCCAGGTATGGGTCTCACCGGTCCGGCGTGCACTCAGAGGCCGCCGCCGCCAACTGTCACCGCTTCATCTTCAGAACTGTACTGATGCATCAACCTTGCTCAGTCCAGCTATCGTCGACGCCACCACGGCGCCCAACGGCACCTTCTCCCTGCACGCAAACAGCTGAGCACGTCGCGGTCGCCACTGATACACATCGGCACCATGCTGTCAGGTACCACCAGCCGACACAACTTAGAGTCTTTGAAAAATCTGTCGTGCGTAGCACCTGCCGACCAGGCATGACAAAGTGTAGCACCTGTCGGTCAGGCATGACTTGACATCTTCATCAAAACTCCGTGCAAGATGAAGCCGCTCCACCGCCAGCCTCTCTGAACGGGACCGGAGCACCCCAGAAAGACACGGCGAAGAGTTGGGCACCACAATCACCACGAGAGCCGGACCAGCCGACCGCCATGCCGAAGCGACACCACTAAAGAGAGAACCGCCGCCATCAGGAACGACAAGAACGCGCTGCAGCTGTCCCACCTCCCCGCGGACCCAAAGTGGCGCCTTCAAGAAGGTGACGGAGCCGGGCACCGCCGCCGCCCGACCAAAGTTGTGGGTTTTCACCCGGGTGCAGGGGGAGGACGAGGGGGAGGAGCTAGATCTCGAAGCCGCCTTTAAGAAGGAAACAACGCCTGGAGCGCCGCCGGCGTCGTGGCCGCCGCAGCCGGCCAAGAAATTACTCCGATCCAGAGCTCCCAACCCCACATCCGCGCAGTCCGCCACCGGATCCGACCGGACTGACGAGAAGGAAGCAGTAGCACGGGGGCGCCGTCTTCAGATCTGGCAAAGGAGAGCAGCAGGGGATCCCTCCACGCGGCGCCCGCATCCACCGCCAACTCGCCGCCCGCGCGGCCAAGTAGACGCGGCCCTCAACTCCGGCGAGCGCCGCCCGCCACCAGGACGACGCCGCCCTCACCAGAAGAGGCCGCCGCCTCAAACCCTAGGCCCGAGCCCGAGCGACGTCGCGGCCGAGGGCCTCGCCGCCACCCTCATCGGCGGTTGCACGAGGGACCCGGCGCCCGTCTCCGACGGCGGCGAGGAGAGGAATCGAGAAGGGGAGGAGACGGACGGGGAGGTTGGTCGCTCTCGAGAGGACAACACGAGGGAGAGGAAGGGACAAAAAAAGAAAAAAAGAAAAAAGAGAAAAGAAAAGAAAAAAAAGGAAAAAATAAATAAAGATCATCTACCTCTGAAAAACCAGAGTTCAACCAAAGGACAGTCCTATCTTCGGTTCTAGCATACTTAGCCAAAAAATTACTAACAGTATTTTGGCTACGAGTAACATGGGAAACACAAGTTCTACGAAGACTCCTCATATGCTTGATCTCTCCCACCAAGGAAGCTAAGTTTGATCTGTCCATATTCTTATCGTTGATCATGTTAACTGTTGCAAAAGAATCCACCTCCAGATGTATAGAAATCTCTATTCTTTGGATAGCGGCCTATAACCCTTTCATGCAAGCACAAAGTTCCGATATCAAGACATTCCTGCATGAAAAAAGCCTGTCACGATGGACCGTGCCAGCACTTGCTCGACCATCAGTAGTCCATGACCCATCAGTTCACCCGTGAAAAAATTATCTGCAGACAGCAACGTACTACGTAGTACTCACTCCATCCAAAATTACTCGTCGGAGGAATAGATGTATCTAGACGTATTTTAGTTTTATATACATTTATTTTTATCCATTTTTCGCGACAAATAATTCTGGATGAAAGCAATGCGACCATGCTCTGTTCTTGCCACAGTTCATAAATAAAAAAATAAGACCAACCCAAGAGTTGACCCTTATTGGCTTTTCTTTATAAGAGAAACTCCGTGAGCACCGTGCGCCCGTGTCAGGGCTCGAACTCGGATGGGTTGGCAGCAACCTCAGCTGCACAGCCAACGGGTCGACGCCCCGTCCTCGCCACAGTTCATAATGAGCTCACCACAGCAGCCTTGCATGCCAGGAATGCGATGCTTTGGTGATTACTACTCCCTTCGTTCCAAATTATTTGTCGAAAAAATGAATGTATCTAGAATTAGAATACGAACTAAAATACATCTAGATACATCCATATCTGCGACAAGTGAGATGCGGGGAATCATTTGAGTTTTTTAACCAAGTTGGCATAAAGATTACTGCTAGTACAAGTTTGTGTACTATCATCACAGAAGCACAGGCAGTCAGGCATAGGGATATAAATTAAACGACATGTCGACTCGACTCTGAATCAGAGTGCACTACCGACGGTGGAATCCGTTGGCACACGGGGGTTCTTGCTCGCCAAGGTAGCGACCATGTACGTAGGTACCACTTTCTTTAATGCTTGCTCACGATCGACGGCGACGAGGCGCTGCGTGCCGCCGCTGGGGCCCGCCACCACCTCCGCCTCGGGTGCCGTGACAGGGGATCCGGCTGCTAGGATATGCCATTTGTACTTTGCGATGGGAATCATGAGCCCATGTTGAGTCCAGTCATGCAAAAGTTTAAAAATGTTCGTGAGTTTTTTTAAAAATGTGATCATGACCATGTGCTGTACACTAATTAACCGAGCGTCATATGAGTTCATGACCATATGTCGTACACTGATTAAACACGGGTAGCTCGTTTCACTATTTTTTGAATTCGATCGCCACAAAGCACCAAACTCTACTTGTTGACGCGACATCCCTCTTGTGCATATTAGGAATTAATTTATATTTATACCTCTATATCTATCCCTACTAATAAAATAGGAACCGCTTCTGCCCGTCTGTTATGCTATTTTACGGAAAACCCAAGACATTTTGTGTAATCAACCCGCAATCCACCTATAAGTGACAGAAAAACTTTTCTTTCTTTCATGGGGCTTGGCCACGCTATGGGCCTTGCCCCCTTGGGCCGGCGCACTTAACGAGTTGCTTCTATTTCTTTTTTTTCCATTGTTTTTCTCTTATTTTTTTCTATTTTGTGTTTCCTTTTTATTTCATTTTTATTCTTCTTTTTATTTTTTAAATATTGTTTGCAATTAAAAAATATTCTAGTTTCAAAATTTTGTTCACAATTTTAAAAAATATTCATAGTTTTTATTTTCTTTTTCATATTTTCATAAACTGCACATGTTTTGCAAAAATTCATTTAAAAAATATGTTCACAACTCAAAACAATTCAAAATTTCAAAGAAGTTCATGTTTTTCAAAATTTTGTTCGCTTTTTTTCAACTTTTTTAAAAAATGTTCATATTGTGAAAAGTGTTCACGTTTTTAAAAAAATCACTTTTTAAAAAACAATCACATATTTTGGGAATTAGAAGCTTGTTCGTGATTACAAAAAATGTCTTATTTCCAAAAAAATTGGTAACTTTTCCAAATTTTGTTCACTCTAAAATTGTTCACATTTTAAGAATCATATTTTTTTTAAAGTTTCAATACAAAAAACAACCGAAAAAAGAAAGACAACTTGCAGGAAGAATGGGCAGGCCCATTTTTCGCCTGCCTCCAACGAAAGCTCCTCAATTTGATGCTCACAGGTGTCGACCAGGAGCGCCCGGTCTAAAGCTACACTAGTGGTTGGGGCCCGCCATTGCGGGCCTCTTGAGAGGTAGATGGGCGGTGCCAGGTGAGAATGTGCCCCTTCCGATTAGTTTTAGGCGATATATGTCGTACAGGTGCATGCAAGCAATGATATGCTTCAAATCAGAGCCAAAATATAGACTATGAAAGCAATGTCAGATGCAAACATAACAATAAGATAGAGCAGTACAAATGCAGTGCACATTATCACGCTTTGGACGAAAGAGATACAAATTATGGGAGAAAAGTAGCAGCATAAATATAATTCATGATGTAGATTTACAAGCATGCAGATATCAACATTTAGGCATTTAGCCCTGGAATGAAAATTTGCAGTTTCAACAGAAAACAAATATCATAAGTGAAAGGTTGTTTGCACCAAGAGGTGTTGATCCCTAGATCCTTCAGGTTTCACCGACCTTCTGAACCTGTAATAGCACAAATTAGAATGTAACCTGAGTGTGATGAAATGCAACCTTATTACTGGCCTAATGATTTCAAGGCATTAATACAACAAACCATCTCAGGAAAGATCCAACATTATTCCCAAGAAGAAGCAGTTTCCAAAACAGCAAGATGTATGTATGTCAACAGGAACTTTAGTAGTGCAAATGGATATAAATGTGCCTTGTACAAAACGTGAAATCATGTATGTTTGCGTCCTCCAAAGGTGAAACGGTTCACGGTAAGGCTAGCTTTCATTTACCGAAAGCAAGATAAACCTGCTTACTTTTGTACTCTATGTAGTGATGAGTTAGTATGTGGATATGAACCAGAACATAAATGCTAGTAAGATTTTTGTACTTTATGTCCTTTTGTGAAAGATGAAATCATTTCCAGCAAACTACAAACTGACAACTTGCTTGAAGTACTACAAATAGCATCCAATGTGAGTAAAATGTATATTTCACTGTGTAGCTTCTGTGGCAACAAAACAGCTCCTATCTAAAGCAGAAATCACATGCTAATCCGCCTAGCCATATGTACATGACCAACTGGAAAGCCCATTCATAGCTAACCTAGTAGTTCATTTAAGACAACATATACAGGTATATCGTTTGAAGAAAGTCGTGATGACTGAACCTTTTAATGGGACAACATGCGAGATCCTCAACAACTGAATGTACTATCAGTCGTGATGACTGAACCTTTTATTCTATGTGTCTTACTGCAGCATGACAATGACAATAAAGAATAAGACTATAAGGTGGCTGGAATGGAAAGTCTAACTACAAAGTAGTACCAACTTGCACGGACGGGAACTTGGTGCTCTCGGGTACCCGCGCACCCTATATGTGCCAAAAAAATAGTAATTAAAAAATCAGAAAATTCCAAATCTTTTTTTGGAATCAAACATGATCAGGTATTGTACTCATATAAACAGTTTGGACAAAAAATGATTCATATTAACTTCAGGGCAAAAAAGACAAGTTTATGACGATAATATAGCATGTATAGTACTTATATATAGCGTTTTTTTGCTACAACGGAAGTCATTCTCTGACCAATCTTTTTGTATGACTACAATATTTGCTCATGTTTGATACCAAAAAATATTCGGAATTTTTTAAACTTTTTTTGAATTACTATTTTTTTTGCATATAGGGTGCACTGGTACCCAGGTTCTCCTTCATATTTTCCCAACTTGCACTCATTTAAGATTATTTGAGCTTGGTTTCAGAAATTGCAACAAGAACATATATTAATAGAAAAATGCCATGTAAAGTACCCAACAAATTAACTGGTTACAAACATCAGCTGGCCAAAGTTTTGTCCATTACCCAATAAAAATAAAAAAGTAGCTGGTGTACAGGGGTTGTAAGAACCTCTCAAGCACATCTTACTGGTGCTGCTATTATGTTCATGAGATGATTCTTGAACTAATCGTACAATACCAGTTGAGGAATTGGAGAAAAGCAACACATAAACATTCGAAACGAAATCAGATTATGACAAACATTTCAAGTAGACTACAAGAACCTGCAGTACCATGAGCATGTATTTTTACCATAGATTCTTAGTTCACGGTAGGATATATACCTCTAGCCTCATTTACATACACACTGTATAGGATACTTCAAAAGTGTGCAGTATGAATTAGATCTGTGGAACTAAATATGCGGATTTGGTAAGTTTGAAAGAGGTGATGCTTATAGAGGAGAGAAATCATGGTACCTGGTCAGATCTGCGGCAATTAAAAATGGGCTCGACAGGTGAAACAGCGTTGTGTTGGTGGTGGGTTTCATCCGGCCTCTTGGTGCAGGAGTCAAACGAAACCATAACGTCTTGCTGGTGGGTTGGAGCTTGGACCGGCCGGTTGAGGCGGCAACGCTTGCACAAACCAATGGTGCTCGCATAACTCTGCTTCTTAACATATAATTCTACAATTAGCAAAGGGTTAAAACTATTAGGATTCTAGACCAGCAAAAACCAGGCAACTCGAAAATTAGCAAAGCAGAATACCTAAACATGAGAAAACATATAGTTGTTTTCTACTTTTCTAAGAAAATTTAGATCTCTGCTACCAGCTTGAAAGCTCGAATCATTCAACTGAATCCAAGGTGCTGATACTACTAACCTTGAGATTTTCGGTGACATCCCCAGTTTTCTGGTGTGTGGACAAAGCATACCTTAACACATCACCTAAATCTTTAATAGGTGGTCCAAACATCAGTACTCATGTATCCAAGAGCATGGATCCGAGAGGAGAAGGTTGGGTCAGCAATCTAAAATGTACTGACGATTCACCCATGAGTTTCCTTTATCGAGATTGAAGGTAATAAAAAAGACATGCATTAGATAATGTAAGAGAGAACAATTCGTCAAAAAAAATGTAAGAGAGAACAATCTGAAAACTAAGAAGAACTCAAAGTCTGAAACTTTTGTTAGTTGAATAATAATAATAATAATAATAATAATAAGGAATAACATGACAAAGAATGCACTTTTGTAAGCTTAAATTATGAAGAGAACAACGGATTTTGAACTATCCACACTCCTAAGAGGCCCAATTAAATAATACTGCTTGAATTTCCCTGCGGCGATCATGGTGAAGAGTGCCATCCACACTCTTCAGAAGCCCAATTTTGCACCATTGTCCATTAAAGCATACTCCATAAGTTCAGGAAGCAAATGCAAGAGATATATAGGTGAATCTTTGCATCCACCATCCAGTCTTGGTATGCTTGAGGTACGGTGCTAAATCTCAGGTATCTAGTTTACCAGGTGTCCAAGAAGGATGGGGATAACAAACATTAAGATGCCAGCTTCCAGCTTACATAGCAGAGACCTGTCAGAGTGCATTTTTTGTCAGACACATTTCACAGACTGAACTTTTCTATCAATGAGTGCAAGGGTTCAGCCAGTGAACTACTCAATCTTCTCACAAAAAATGAACTACTCAATCAGATATTCAGAATGCATCAAGTGAACATTTGAAGATCTCATTAATGAACAGCTAAGTATGCTGTAGAAGTAATCGAGATGCACCAATGAACTCCACAGTCCATTTCCATTCACAGGCAGTTAAGCACATGTCGTCGTCTAGAATATAAATCTAGTAACTATTATTAGATGAAAAACGGAAAAATCTTACAGCGCTATGACCCACATGGACAATAAACAGTGTCTATATCTTTTTATACTAATCAAGAAAACTCCACTACTACACAGGAATGAAACAACAGAAATGAATTCAATATGTATATATTCATTAAACCATGATGAACTCCTAGTTTCGGCCTTTCCTAGGCCTGTAAGAGTCGACCAAAAATTGCATTACCAAAAAATTAGCGGCTGCAGCGGCCAGGATGTGGTTACTACAGAGACAGGGTCGTATAAGTCGTTACTAAGAATTCAAGGGCTAGCTGCCGGAAAAAAAATGTGGGCCCTAAATAGGAAAAAAGAAAACAATCTCCTACCTAATGTTGGTAAACTTTACAAACATGCATGTGAAGAAAATCATATGACGATAGCTTTTCTATGTGTAGGGCTTGGCTGTGAAGCAAGCTGGAACAGGCTATCAAATACAGTATGTAGTAACTAAAGCAACTAATTTATCCACCTCTTCATCCTTGGAAGCCCTCATATTGAAAAGTAAATGCATGAACAAGGTCCAAGTTTAAGCATCAGAAAAAATTTAGAAGATTTTCATCATTTTGCTCTTCATACGCTCCCTCAAATCCCACATCATGCCCTCCTCCTATAGGAGATTTTCAAATATGTGAATGTCAGACATGTATTAGTTCGGAGATGCACATATAGGTTGCAGTTCGTACCATGAACAGTTAGTCAACCAAATCTGCGGAATCGAGCAGGGGGAGAGGGAGAGGGGAATGCGGAAGAAAAGAGGGGCCATAGCACCTTGGCCATGGTCGCCGTGCTTGCCGTCCGTGCGTGGAGCAGCCCGTGCCCATCTAGAGGTAGCCGGCCCATGCTTGGTCGCAGCCAGCTACAGGCGTTGACGACCTGCGTGAGAAAACAAATCAGACTTGTGCGAGTAATAGCAACGCAGCATCCAAATTGAATCGAACCGAACCAAGGGGAGAAGAAGATGGGTGTGAGAGGAGCTTGTTGATAGCGAAACTCTGTCGCGTTGTCGCCGGAGAAGAACCTCGCAGAGCAGCCTGGACCCTCTCCTGGCGAACTCTGGCCACGGAACACCACGCTTCCCTCGTCCGGCCTCCCCTCTCTCCCTCTCCCACCGGCCACCGCGGCCACGGAACGCCACGCCGCCCTCGTGCCGCCTCCCATCTCGCCCTCGCCCTCCGCCCACCGCGGCCACGGAAAGCCGCGCCGCCCTCGTTCGGCTCCCATCCCCCCTGTCTCGTTCCGGCAACGGGGCACGTCGGCGATGTGGATTTGGCGGAGGCGGAGGCGGCGGCAAATCGGCAGGGAGGAAACGACAGAGAGGGTTGCGTGTGTGGGTTAAGCCTTCGTGGGAAAGGCAACAGGCATCGCCCTTTCTTTCTTCCTTAATCGCTGCCTTTTTTTTCCTCCTCAATATCGTTCCTAGACAGATGGCATCGCTCATTGGTCGCCCAGCAAGTGCACCTTATTGTTTTGGATGCCCGTACCAAGCTGATGGTTGTCTGTGTTAATGTTGGGTTAGCTCCATATAATAAGGGGTGATGGAGATTCAATTTGAAGCAAGCTGCATCATACAGATGGAGCGAGCCTGTTTTGCCTGCCTGGTTGCTAGAAAACAAATAATAAGAAAAATAAAGCTACATGAGGTGGCAAAAAATCCGATCACGTGACTTCAAATGGCTCAATTTTTGGTACTTACCATGTTAGTGGCTTCTTGAGATTTTAGAATAACGCAATTTTAAATATTATCATGTTTACGAACAGTTTTCATATGAATTTTGGAGGATTAGGATTCCGTATTTTTTTAAATATGATTGTTTAATTCATAAGATTTAATATGATGAAAATCTATCATTATCACTATCTCTCTTCCTACATTTATTCGTCCGTCCCTCTATCTATTTTGTGAGATTTCAGGAGTCTGGGGGGTGAAGGTGGTTCGATTGATAGATGCAATCGACGGGTCACCCTCCGAGTCGTTCGATTGCTCACTCCTAACTGTTCGTTCTCACTCATGTCCTCTTTATTCAGTTTCTCTTTCTGTGAATTTCAGCTGCTTGCAGAGAATAATTCTGGCGATCAGCTATTCTATAACTGTTTTTTTTCTTAAACGGTAAATGTGGGGAAGCACCCCACCTGAAACGGAGATTTCACTGAAAATACAAGAGTGCAAGGGCACAAAGGGGGTACAGCCGCACATGGCAGCAAAAAATGTAAGAAAACTGAACGTAGCTATGCTCTCCGGTTGGAAGAAACTGTTCAAGAAAAAGTCAGGAATGTGTAAATATGTAAGCTTTTCCCCTTTTCTGCTTTACCTCCTTGTAAAACTAGGTTGGCATGTCAGCTTTAGATTGTTCAGGTTCCCGTAAAAAAAAGCTTTAGATTGTTCAGATAAACATACACAAGCAGGAATGCAACCAAAGAACTCCATTTTATTATGAGCAAGAGGATCATACAAGACCTATCAACATCATCACTTCATTCTTGCTAAGAGTTATGACCCCTTGCCTACTCCCAAGCCCATCTATCTTTTACCAAGATGTATCTCCATGCAAACTTACTCAGAGACGCGAAGCAGGATGAGGCCTGGTGCACTGTTGGTTGTTAACCCATCCCAGCATACCATGCTGATTGTCGTATATCACAAGCATATCCCGCATTGTAGCGTCTGCAAAACAAAAGATCAAAATGGAGATCATTACAAGCATGTATGCCTGATGCACTAGTTTCAGAAAATGGAACATGTTTGTCAAGTTCAGACCTCCAATTAAGATCCGTCGGTCTCCATCAGGGATCTGCGTTCCGTTGAGGATGGCCAAGCACCAATTATTGCTTCTCTGGCATACATTTGCAAGGACGTGTTAGCTTCTGTAATTTGCCGTTTCACTCTTTGCAGTCAATCGAGTCATCAAACGTTTACCGTGTGGATGAGGTAGTTCATAGCAGGGATATGCATGGCAATTTTGTTGTGAAACTGCAATGAAAGTGGCTTGAACAACCTCTTAACCTCGTCAATAGATTTGAATTTCCAGCACTGTGGCAGGTCATCATCATGCACCTCCCTATGTGAACTGCCGATCATATCTTGCACCTGCAAGATCCAAATGCCACGACTTGCATGTTACATGTCTCTATCCAAATGCATGGGCACCATGATGCAGTGCGGTTCAATAAATACCGTATGAACAAAGGGATTGTATATCCGGGCAGGTATGTAGGTGTAGGTGGTACTGTTAGGTTGATCTCTATCCCGTTCGAACCCAACAGGTCGAACGGGCCCTTGACTCGCGCCCTGATTGGGGGCGCCCAACCAAACCATGGTTGGTGGGCCCCTGTGACCCGCGCTATATAACAGAGGTGGGGGCCGGGGCACGACTTACGAGGTTGAACGCTGCCACCAACCCCACCGAATATTCCCTACCGATCTAGGGTTAGCGCGATGCTCACGGGAAGCTCCACTACCACCGCCATCCACTCTCTGTCATCACCGCCGTCGCCATCCACCATGGCACCTCGGCGGGATCATCGACTCAGAGAGAAGGTAGGTTTACCGGAATCACTAGCCTATATCGATCCAAAGCATGCTATCAATGGTATCAGGCCATGCTAGGCTAAGATTTTCAGTAAAAAGAATATACAGAGAAAGACAGATCCCCCTCCCCCCAACGAACCCTAGATAGGGCAAAGAAAAATTCCTCAATGGAGAAAGTAGCGCCGCTGTCATGGCCGCGCCGTTCCTCTCGATCCGGATGGGCATCGGCATGCCGAGCCATTCGGAAGAAGAACACGGGCAGGGGGGGCACCACGCCTTCGCCGCTGCCTAAAGAACAGACCCCGTCGGGGCAAAGGGCAACGCAACCAATCCATTCGACGGCGGCGCGCTTCCCGCAAGGGAAAACGCGCTACCGGCGAAGGGGCTGACCACGGCGCCGCCGTCGGGTGATCCACCGTCGTCATATTCAGGGGAGCAGAGGAGGGCTAGACTTCGCGTCTCTCTCTGCCACTGGCTCGCCGTGGACGGGGAGAACAGGAGGGAGAAGGAAAAGACCGCGCGGCGCGGTTGCCGTCGACGCCGGCGCCGGCGCCCTGGCGCGGCGAGGTGGCGCTCGACGCCGTCGCCGGCGGAAGGACGCGGCGCGGTGGTCAGGCGACCTGCACGAGACCGCGAGAGCAAGGAAAAAAGAGAAGGGACTCGCGCGCCGCGGTGGTGCGTCACACGTCGCCGGCGGCCGGCGAGGCCCGCAACCCTCGAAGAGAGAGAGACGAACGGGGGCGGGCGCAGAAACGTGCGAGCGGCGCGGGGGGAAAGAGGGTTTTGTTCGGGAGAAAAGCGTGGATGGCCGTCCGATCGCAATGAACGGCCACGATGAAAACCCTAATTCCGAACTGGGCCGATGGGCCGAAAGTGGAGAAGGCCGGCTGCAGCCGCTGGCGGGCGCTGGGCCGGGCCGTTTTTGGCCAGGCGCGACGCGCTGACGCGCAGAGTGCGCGTGAGCAGGCCACAGGCCAGCTGCATTTTTTTATATATATATAGTTTTCTGTCCAGTTTTCTGGGCAGATTCTAAATAATTTTTCTATGCAATTTTTCCAACGAAAATTGTGTTTAGGAAATAGAAAAGATATACAAAAAGTAGAAAAGTATCTGGAAATAGAAAAGTAAAATTTTCAGAAAAAGAAAAGTTCATGAATTTTATAAAGGACATAATAAAGTTCATGAATTTTGTTTTAGTAACATAAAAGTTTCTATAAAATGTAAAAAGTTCATGAATTTGTATTCATGTTTTTCCGCTGCATAAATAATCAGTGCTCTTTTACAAAGAAAATAAAAGTTTATATAGTATTAGTTTTTAAGAGCATGTTAAAGTGATTATTAAAGTGATGAATATGATTATGTTATTTTTATGACCAACGTTGTTAATAACATGATCATGTTTTATTATTTAAATTAAAGGTGCTCTTTTAAAAAGTGAATAGAACTAAAGTAAAAGATTAAATTATTGCTTCTCTAATGCATTTTTGAACCAACCGGTTAAAATTTCTTAGAAAGTAAAAGAGTAGAGAATTGTTTTTGAATAGAATATTGTAAAGCTTCTGTTGCAAAGTAAAAGTTTTATCATCCAATTAAATTGGAACCAACGGAAAATTTTAATTGGAAGAAATGTTCTTACTATTTTTTTCCCTACGGGTGAAATAAGATGCAGATAGTTTCTGCTAGGACAAAAGAAAGATATTTGTTTAAAGTTAAAATATGGTATTGTTATTTTCTGACCAATGTTGATGATAACAGTACTATAATTCTATGAGTCTTATGTTCAAAAGTTCAAATCTCTGATAAATTTTGTATCAAAGTGACATTTTTTCAGAGAATTTGATAAAGACTGAGAAATGTATATTGCTAGTTTTCCGCTGCAATAAAGTTGATGATGATTATTATTTCTTAGCAAAGTTGTTTAATAGAAATACTATCATCACATTGTTTATGAGTTATATGCATTATTTCCATTTCCGCCCAACGGTGATATGGAATTAATGTTGAAGAATGAGTTTTATTCTAATTCTACCACAACGGTGATTTAGAGTATAAAAAGGAAGTTTTACAAAAGTTTAATGTGCATATTTTTTAACCAGACCAACGTAGGGTTATTTTTATGCTCATTATTGTTGATTATTGGCTATGTTTTCTCAGAATAAAAGTTTTTCATGCTTTCATTCATGAAAGCGAATGGCTGGCTACTTGTGACCCGAAAGATGACCATGAAAGGTCATAACATGAGGAAGTATGTTCTCTCTAAAGAATGACATCAAAAGAAAAAAGATAGATCATTGAGAGTCTTGGTTGATGAATGTCCTTCATGTACTCTCTATGAAGAAGATTTCTCAGTCAACATGATTTGAGATGAAACAAGCAACATGTGTGTTTAATTTGACCAACGTCGGATCAAGCATGTGTGTCAAAGACCATTCGGATTTATTCCTAAATTTGATGATTGAATATGCAGTCAAAAGAGCCAATTCTGGCATTCATATTCCCTTACAGGGAATTACCCGCATGGCGGGAAAAGATATTATGTCAAAAATCCCGTATGGCGGGAGAAATTTTGGCAAGAGAAAGATATGATAACTCATGTGTTTTTTAATGTATCCCACTCTGGGAGAAAAGAATGGAGTAGCTGAAAGGCGCAACTGTACACTTATGGATACGGTGCGCAGCATGATGAGTTATTCCAACTTGCCACTGGGATTATGATGGAGGGGCTTAAAACCGTCATTCACATTCTCAATAGAGTGACAAGCAAGTCGGTGCCCAAAACACCGTACGAGCTATGGACAGGAAGGGTGCCCTCCCTACAACACTTCAGGGTGTGGGGGTGCCCTGCTGAGGTCAAAATGTTTAATCCAAACATTGCAAAGTTAGATCCCAAAATAGTGAGTTGCCACTTCATTGGCTATCCAGACAGATCAAAGGGTTTTCGTTTCTATTGCCCAGACAGATATACAAAGTTTGTAGAAACGAGACATGCAGTCTTCTTAGAGGACGAAATGATGAGGGGAAGCTTGGTAGCTCGGAAAATTGATCTTGAGGAGAAGAGGGTGCATGCACCTAATCCGATGATTCAAGAGCCATTTTTCTCACTACCAGTTACAACTCCACCCATGACAACTATGGGGGTAGACCCGAAACTTGTCCGCCAGGAGCCGACTGAACCCGTTGTTGAGCATGAAAGGGAGGTGCAACAACAAATTTTAGAAGCAGTGCCAGAAGTTGAGGCACAGAATGTGCCAGAAACTGAGGCCCTTAGAAGGTCTACAAGACCTAGAAAGTCAGCTATTTCTACTGACTTTAAAGTTTATAACACAGAAATGGTTCATATGGAAAAAGATCCCACCTCATATGAAGAAGCCATGAGAAGCCCTCATTCATCAAAGTGGATGAAGGCAATGGAAGACGAGATGAAATCGATGAGTTCCAAAGATGTTTGGGACTTAGAGGAAATTCCTAAAGGAGCCAAAACAGTAGGCTGTAAATGGGTCTACAAAATTAAGTATGACTCTAAAGGGAATATAGAAAAGTATAAAGCACGACTCGTGACAAAAGGATTTACACAAAGAGAAGGGATAGATTACAATGAGACATTTTCTCCAGTCTCATGTAAGGATTCCTTCAGAATCATAATGGCATTAGTTGCTCGTTTTGATTTAGAGTTACATCAAATGGATGTTAAGACGATATTTCTGAATGGTGATTTAAAAGAAAATGTCTACATGAAACAACCTAAGGGTTTTATCATGGAAGGCAAGGAAAATATGGGATGTCGCCTGAAGAAATCCATTTATGGATTAAGACAAGCCTCTCGACAGTGGTATCTAAAGTTTAATCAAACGATTAAAAGTTTAGGATTAAAGAAAAAATTGAGGATAACTGCATTTATGCAAAGTTTGAAATAGGAAATATATTTTCCTAATCTTGTATGTGGATGATATCCTACTTGCTAGCAGTGATGTTAGTCTACTACAAGAAACAAAGAAGTTCTTATCCTCAGATTTTGACATAACAGATCTTGGTGAAGCATCATATGTTTTGGGCATAAAATTCATCGAGATAGGAACAATGGAGTCTTAGGACTATCGCAGAAAGCATATTTAGAAAAAGTTCTTAAAAAGTATAATATGCATGCGAGTAAAGCCACACCTGCTCCTATAGTCAAGGGCGATAGTTTTGGGAAATTGCAATGTCCCAAGAACCAGTATGAGATCGATCAAATGAAAGCAGTACCATATGCTTCGGCAGTTGGCAGCTTACTGCTGGGGAACGTAGCAGAAATTCAAAATTTTCCTACGTGTCACCAAGATCTATCTATAGCGAAACCAGCAACGAGGGGAAGGAGAGTGCATCTACATACCCTTGTAGATCGCTAAGCGGAAGCGTTCAAGAGAACAGGGTTGAAGGAGTCGTACTCGTCGTGATCCAAATCACCGGAGATCCTAGTGCCGAACGGACGGCACCTCCGCGTTCAACACACGTACAGCCCGGTGACGTCTCCCATGCCTTGATCCAGCAAGGAGAGAGGGAGAGGTTGAGGAAGACTCCATCCAGCAGCAGCACAACGGCGTGGTGGTGGTGGAGGAGCATGCTGATCCAACAGGGCTTCGCCAAGCACCGCGAGATATGAGGAGAAAGAGAGGTAGGGCTGCGCCAACAAGAGAAGAAACTTCGTCTATGGGCTGCTCCTTTGCCTCCACTATATATAAGGGGAGAGGGGGGCTGCGC
Source organism: Triticum dicoccoides (assembly GCF_002162155.2). Lineage (NCBI taxonomy): Eukaryota > Viridiplantae > Streptophyta > Magnoliopsida > Poales > Poaceae > Triticum > Triticum dicoccoides. The sequence goes on from NC_041386.1 coordinate 518,071,216, forward strand.
CACCACCTAGGGTTCCACCCTAGGGGCGGCGGCCAGCCCAGATCCCATCTGGTGGGGCGGCCAAGGGGAGGAGGAGAGGGAGGCGCACCAGGCATGGGCCCTAAGGCCCATCTGCCCTTAGGGTTTGCCCCCCTCCTCCCCTTAGGCGCCTTGGGCCCTTATGGGGGGGCGCACCAGCCCACCTGGGGCTGGTCCCCTCCCACACTTGGCCCATGCAGCCCTCCGGGGCCGGTGGCCCCACTTGGTGGACCCCCGGGACCCTCCTGGTGGTCCCGGTACGTTACCGATAAAACCCGAAACTTTTCCGGTGACCAAAACAGGACTTCCCATATATAAATCTTTACCTCCAGACCATTCCGGAACTCCTCGTGACGTCCAGGATCTCATCTGGGACTCCGAACCACATTCGGTAACCACATACAAACTTCCTTTATAACCCTAGCGTCATCGAACCTTAAGTGTGTAGACCCTACGGGTTCGGGAACCATGCAGACATGACCGAGACGTCCTCCGGTCAATAACAGACAGCGGGATCTGGATACCCATGTTGGTTCCCACATGTTCCACGATGATCTCATCGGATGAACCACGATGTCGAGGATTCGATCAATCCCGTATACAATTCCCTTTGTCTAGCGGTATTGGACTTGCCCGAGATTCGATCATCGGTATCCCGATACCTTGTTCAATCTCGTTACCAGCAAGTCTCTTTACTCGTTCCGTAACACATCATCCCATGATCAAATCCTTGATCACATTGTGCACATTATGATGATGTCCTACCGAGTGGGTCCAGAGATACCTCTCCGTCACACGGAGTGACAAATCCCAGTCTCGATTCGTGCCAACCCAACAGACACTTTCGGAGATACCCGTAGTGCACCTTTATAGCCACCCAGTTACGTTGTGACGTTTGGCACACCCAAAGTATTCCTACGGTAACCGGGAGTTGCACAATCTCATGGTCTAAGGAAATGATACTTGACATTAGAAAAGCTTTAGCATGCGAACTACACGATCTTGTGCTATGCTTAGGATTGGATCTTGTCCATCACATCATTCTTCTAATGATGTGATCCCGTTATCAATGACATCCAATGTCCATGGTCAGGAAACCGTAACCATATATTGATCAACGAGCTAGTCAACTAGAGGCTTACTAGGGACATGGTGTTGTCTATGTATCCACACATGTATCTGAGTTTCATATCAATATAATTCTAGCATGGATAATAAACGATTATCATGAACAAGGAAATATAATAATAACTAATTTATTATTGCCTCTAGGGCATATTTCCAATAGTCTCCCACTTGCACTAGAGTCAATGATCCAGTTCACATCGCTATGTGATTAACACTCAAGGTCACATCCCCATGTGACTAACACCCAAGAGTTTACTAGAGTTAATAAGCTAGTTCACATTACCATGTGATTAACACTCGATGAGTTCTGGGTTTGATCATGTTATGCTTGTGAGAGATGTTATAGTCAACGGGTCTGAATCTTTCAGATCCGTGTGTGCTTTACAAATCTCTATGTCATCTCCCAGATGCAGCTACCACGTTCTATTTGGAGCTATTCCAAATAACTGTTCTACTATACGAATCCAGTTTACTACTCAGAATAATCTGGATTAGTGTTAAAGTTTGCACCGGTGTAACCCTTTACGACGAACTCTTTTACCACCTCCATAATCGAGAAAATTCCTTAGTCCACTAGTTACTAAGGATAACTTTGACCGTTGTCCTGTGATCCATTCTTGGATCACTCTTGTACCCCTTGACTGACTCATGGCAAGGCACACTTCAGGTGCGGTACACAACATAGCATACTGTAGAGCCTACGTCTAAAGCATAGGGGACGACCTTCGTCCTTTCTCTCTATTCTGCCGCGGTCAGGTTTCGAGTCTTACTCAATGTTCACACCTTATAACACAGCCAAGAACTCCTTCTTTGCCGATCCATTTTGAACTCCTTCAAAATCTTGTCACGGTATGTATTCATTTGAAAGTACTATTAAGCGTTTCGATCTATCCTTATAGATCTTAATGCTCAATACTCAAGTAGCCTAATCCAGGTTTTCCATTGAAAAACACTTTTCAAATAACTCTGCATGCTTTCCAGAAATTCTACATCATTTCCGATCAACAATATGTTAACAACATATACTCATCGGAAATTCTATAGTGCTCCCACTCACTTCTTTGGAAATACAAGTTTCTCATAAACTTTGTATACACCCAAAACTTTGATCATCTCATCAAAGCATACATTCCAACTCCGAGATGCTTACTCCAGTCCTTAGAAGGATTGTTGGAGCTTTGCATACTTGTTAGCATCTTTCAGGATTGACAAAACCTTCCGGTTGTATCACATACAACCTTTCCTCAAGAAAATCGTCGAGGAAACAATGTTTTGGCATCCTGTCTGCAAGATTTTATAAATAATGCAGTAATCGCTAATATAATTCCAACAGACTCTTAGCATCGCTACGAGTGAGAAAGTCTCATCGTAGTCAACTCCTTGAACTTGTCGGAAAACATCTTAACGACAAGTCGAGATTTCTTAATGGTGATACTTACCATCATTGTCCGTCTTCCTTTTAAAATCCATATGCACCTAACAGCCTTACGACCATCAAGTAGTTATTCCAAAGTCTACACTTTGTTTTCATATATGGATCCTCTCTCGGATTATATGGCCTCGAGCCATTTTGGAATCCAGGCCCACCATCGCTTCTCCATAGCTCGTAGGTTCATTGTTGTCTAGCAACATGACTTCCAAGACAGGATTACGTACCACTCTGAAGTAGTACGCATCCTTATCGTCCTACGAGGTTTGGTAGTGACTTGATCTGAAGTTTCATGATCACTGTCATAAGCTTCCACTTCAATTGGTGTAGGTGGCACAAGAACAACTCCCTATGCCCTGCCACACACTAGTTGAAGAGACGGTTCAATAACCTCATCAAGTCTCCACCATCCTCCCACTCAATTCTTTCGAGAGAAACTTTTCCTCGAGAAAGGACCCGATTCTAGAAACAATCCCTTATTGCTTTCGAATCTGAGACAGGAGGTATACGCAACTGTTTTGGGTGTCCTATGAAGATGCATTTATCCGCTTTGGGTTCGAGCTTATCAGCCTGAAACTTTTTCACATAAGCGTCGCAGCCCCAAACTTTTAAGAAATGACAGCTTAGGTTTCTCTAAACCATAGTTCATACGGTGTCATCTCATCGGAATTATGTGGTGCCTTATTTAAAGTGAATGTGGTTGTCTCTAATGCCTAACCCATAAACTATCGTGGTAATTCGATAAGAGACATCATGGTATGCATCATATCCAATAGGGTGCAGTTATGATGTTCGGAGACACCATCACATTATGGTGTTCCAGGTTGTATTAGTTGCGAAACAATTTTCACAATGTCTTAATTCTGTGCCAAACTCGTAATTCAGATATTCATCTCTATGATCATATCATAGATATTTTATCCTCTTGTCACGACGATCTCTCACCTTCACCCTGAAATTACTTGAACCTTTCAATAATTCAGACTCGTGATTCATCAAGTAAATATACTCAACATCTACTCAAATCATCTGTGAAGTAAGAACATAACGATATCCACTACACGCCTCAGCACACATCGAAATGTATTACTTCCAACAAGTTGCTTTCTAGTTCCATTTTACTGAAAACGAGGCTTTCAGTCATCTTGCCCATGTGGTATGATTTGCATGTCTCAAGTGATTCAAAATCAAGTGAGTCTCTGTATAGAGTTTCTTCATGCATATCTACCAACAAACATGGTTCGCATGTCTCGATCCTTTCAAAAATGAGTGAGTCCAAAGATCCATCAACATGGAGCTTCTTCATGCGTTTTATACCAATATGACTCAAATTGCAGTGCCACATTTGTGTGGTATTATCATTACTATCTTATACCTTTGGCATGAAAATGTGTATCACTACGATCGGGATGGTATTATTCAAATAAAGAGAGTAACCATTATTCTCCTTAAATGAATAACCGTATCGCGATAGACATAATCCAATCATGTCTATGCTCAATGCAAACACCAATCTCGATGGTAGAGGGAGCGTGCGATGTTTGATCAACCTTGGAAATACTTCCAACACATATCGTCATCTCACCTTTTAGCTAGTCTCCGTTTATTCCGTAGCCTTTTGTTTCGAGTTACTAACACTTAGCAACCAAACCGGTATCTAATACCCTGGTGCTACTAGGAGTACTAGTAAAGTACACATTATAATGCATATCCAATATACTTCTGTCGACCTTGCCAGCCTTCTCATCTACCAAGTATCTAGGATGGTTCTGCTTCAGTGATTGTTCCCCTTATTACAGAAGCACTTAGTCTCGGGCTTGGGTTCAACTTTGGGTTTCTTCACTAGAACAGCAGCTGATTTGCCGTTTCATGAAGTATCCCTTCTTGCCCTTGCCCTTCTTGAAACTAGTGGTTTCACCAACCATCAACAATTGATGCTCCTTCTTGATTTCTACTTTTGTGGTGTCAAACATCGCGAATATCTCAAGGATCATCATATATGTCCCTGATATATTATAGTTCATCACAAAGCTCTAGCAGCCTGGTGGTAATGACTTCAGAGAACCATCACTATTTCATCTGGAAGATCAACTCCCACTCGATTCAAGCGATTGTTGTACTCAGACAGTCTGAGCACAAGCTCAACAATTGAGCTTTTCTCCCTTAGTTTGCAGGCTAAGAAAATCGTCGGAGGTCTTATACCTCTTGACGTGGGCACGAGCCTGAAATCCCAATTTCAGCCCTCGAAACATCTCATATGTTTCGTGACGTTTTAAAACTTCTTCGGTGCCTCAACTCTAAACCGTTTAACTGAACTATCACGTAGTTATCAAAATGTGTATGTCAGATGTTCGCAACATCCACAGACGACGTTCGAGGTTCAGCACACTGAGCGGTGCATTAAGGACATAAGCCTTCTACTGTCTGCATAATTTCTACTATCAACTTTCAACTAATTTTTCTCTAGGAACATATCTAAACAGTAGAACTAAAGCGCGAGCTATGACATAATTTGCAAAATCCTTTTGACTATGTTCAGGATAAACAAGTTCATCTTATGAACTCCCACTCAGATAGACATCCCTCTAGTCATCTAAGTGGTTACATGATCCGAGTCAACTAAGCCGTGTCCGATCATCACGTGAGACGGACTAGTCATCATCGGTGAACATCTTCATGTTGATCGTATCTACCATACGACTCATGCTCGACCTTTCGGTCTCTTGTGTTCCGAGGCCATGTCTGTACATGCTAGGCTCGTCAAGTTAACCTAAGTGTTTCGCATGTGTTCCGAGGCTATGTCTGTACATGCTAGGCTCGTCAACACCCATTGTATTCGAACATAAGAATCTATCACACCCGATCATCACATGGTGCTTCAAAACGACGAACTTTCGCAACGGTGCACAGTTAGGGAGAACACTTCTCTTGAAATTTTAGTGAGGGATCATCTTATTTAAGCTACCGTCGTTCTAAGCAAATAAGATGTATAAACATGATAAACATCACATGTAATCAAATAATGACATGATATGGCCAATATCATATTGCTCCTTTTGATCTCCATCTTCGGGGCTCCATGATCATCATCGTCATCGGCATGACACCATGATCTCCATCATTGTGTCTCCATGAAGTTGTCTCGCCAACTTATTACTTCTACTACTATGGCTACCGGTTAGCAATAAAGTAAAGTAATTACATGGCGTTGTTCAATGACACGCAAGTCATACAATAAATAAAGACAACTCCTATGGCTCCTGCCGGTTGTCATACTCATCGACATGCAAGTCGTGATTCCTATTACAAGAACATGATCAATCTCATACATCACATATCATTCATCACATTCTTCTTGGCCATATCACATCACATAGCATACCCTGCAAAAACAAGTTAGACGTCCTCTAATTGTTGTTTGCATGTTTTACGTGGCTGCTATGGGTTTCTAGCAAGAACGTTTCTTACCTACGCAAAAACCACAACGTGATATGCCAATTGCTATTTACCCTTCATAAGGACCCTTTTCATCGAATCCGATCCGACTAAAGTGGGAGAGACAGACACCTGCTATCCACGTTATGCAACTAGTGCATGTCAGTCGGTGGAACCAGTCTCACGTAAGAGTACGTGTAAGGTCGGTCCGGGCCGCTTCATCCCACAATGCCGCCGAATCAAGATTGGACTAGTAACGGTAAGCATATTGAACAAAATCAACGCCCACAACTACTTTGTGTTCTACTCGTGCATAGAAACTACGCATAGACCTAGCTCATGATGCCACTGTTGGGGAACGTAGCAGAAATTCAAAATTTTCCTACGTGTCACCAAGATCTATCTATAGAGAAACCAGCAACGAGGGGAAGGAGAGTGCATCTACATACCCTTGTAGATCGCTAAGCGGAAGCGTTCAAGAGAACGGGGTTGAAGGAGTCGTACTCGTCGTGATCCAAATCACCGGAGATCCTAGTGCCGAACGGACGGCACCTCCGCGTTCAACACACGTACAGCCCGGTGACGTCTCCCATGCCTTGATCCAGCAAGGAGAGAGGAAGAGGTTGAGGAAGACTCCATCCAGCAGCAGCACAACGGCGTGGTGGTGGTGGAGGAGCATGGTGATCCAGCAGGGCTTCGCCAAGCACCGCGAGATATGAGGAGAAAGAGAGGTAGGGCTGCGCCAACAAGAGAAGAAACTTCGTCTATGGGTTGCTCCTTTGCCTCCACTATATATAGGGGGAGAGGGGGGGGGCTGCGCCCCCACCTAGGGTTCCACCCTAGGGGCGGCGGCCAGCCCAGATCCCATCTGGTGGGGCGGCCAAGGGGAGGGGGAGAGGGAGGTGCACCAGGCATGGGCCCTAAGGCCCATCTGCCCTTAGGGTTTGCCCTCCTCCTCCCCTTAGGCGCCTTGGGCCCTTGTGGGGGGGCGCACCAGCCCACCTGGGGCTGGTCCCCTCCCACACTTGGCCCATGCAGCCCTCCGGGGCCGGTGGCCCCACTTGGTGGACCCCCGGGACCCTCCTAGTGGTCCCGGTACGTTACCGATAAAACCCGAAACTTTTCCGGTGACCAAAACAGGACTTCCCATATATAAATCTTTACCTCCGGACCATTTCAGAACTCCTCGTGACGTCCGGGATATCATCCGGGACTCCGAACAACATTCGGTAACCACATACAAACTTCCTTTATAACCCTAGCGTCATCGAACCTTAAGTGTGTAGACCCTACGGGTTCGGGAACCATGCAGACATGACCGAGATGTCCTCCGGTCAATAACCAACAACGGGATCTGGATACCCATGTTGGTTCCCACATGTTCCACGATGATCTCATCGGATGAACCACGATGTCGAGGATTCGATCAATCCCGTATACAATTCCCTTTGTCTAGCGGTATTGTACTTGCCCGAGATTCGATCGTCGGTATCCCGATACCTTGTTCAATCTCGTTACCGGCAAGTATCTTTACTCGTTCCGTAACACATCATCCCGTGATCAACTCCTTGATCACATTGTGCACATTATGATGATGTCCTACCGAGTGGGCCCAGAGATACCTCTCCGTCACACGGAGTAACAAATCCCAGTCTCGATTCGTGCCAACCCAACAGACACTTCCGGAGATACCCGTAGTGCACCTTTATAGCCACCCAGTTACGTTGTGACGTTTGGCACACCCAAAGTATTCCTACGGTAACCGGGAGTTGCACAATCTCATGGTCTAAGGAAATGATACTTGACATTAGAAAAGCTTTAGCATGCGAACTACACGATCTTGTGCTATGCTTAGGATTGGGTCTTGTCCATCACATCATTCTTCTAATGATGTGATCCCGTTATCAATGACATCCAATGTCCATGGTCAGGAAATCGTAACCATCTATTGATCAACGGGCTAGTCAACTAGAGGCTTACTAGGGACATGGTGTTGTCTATGTATCCACACATGTATCTGAGTTTCCTATCAATATAATTCTAGCATGGATAATAAACGATTATCATGAACAAGGAAATATAATAATAACTAATTTATTATTGCCTCTAGGGCATATTTCCAACACTTACAGTATGCACAAGTGTGCACTCGCCCTGACTTAGCTTTTATCACCGGGGGACTCGGTAGATATCAAGAGAATCCAGGCATGGAGCACTGGAAGATGGTAAAGAAAGCATTGCATTATGCGCAAGGCACGAAGGACTACATGCTAATATACAGGAGAAGTGATTCCCTAGAGATAAAAGGGTATTCAGACGCAGATTTTGCGGGGGACAGAGATGATAGAAAATCCACGTCAGGACACCTCTTCACTCTCGCTGGGGGAGCTATTTCGTGGAAAAGCTCCAAACAGTCGATAGTTGCATCATCCACGATGTATGCAGAATTCATAGCATGCTTCTAAGCCACGGGGCAGGCGATATGGCTAAAGAAATTTGTACCCGACTTGAAAGCGGTAGATTGTATTCACAAACCACTAAAGATGTACTGCGACAACCAACCCGCAGTATTTTACACTCACAACAACAAGTCGAGTAATGCTGCCAAAACAATAGAGATAAGGTAGTATGTTGTGAAAGATAAAATCCAGGATCAAACTATAAGTCTCGAGCATATAAGGACAAAGGATATGCTTGCGGATCCGCTAACGAAAGGCTTACCACCCAATGTGTTCAAGGAACACTTAGCCGGCATGGGTTTAAGGGAAAGCCTTATGATTCCTGGATAGGCCCAAAAGGAACAGAATTTGCTTCTGAACATAACGTATGTTGTAGCTGTATGATTCTAACGGCAATTAAGCTGTGACGATGAAACATGCTCTATGTACCAATATGTGATGAGACAAAAAAACTAGAAAGTATAAAGTTAAAAGTAAAGTTGAGATCAAGGGGGAGAATGTTAGGTTGATCTCTATCCCGTTCGAACCCAACGGGTCGAACGGGCCCTTGACTCGTGCCCTGATCGGGGGCGCCCAACCAAACCATGGTTGGTGGGCCCCTGTGACCCGCATTATATAACAGAGGTGGGGGCCGGGGCACGACTCACGAGGTTGAACGCTGCCACCAACCCCACCGAATACTTCCTACCGATCTAGGGTTAGCGCGGTGCTCACGGGAAGCTCCACTACCACCGCCATCCACTCCCTGTCATCACCGCCGTCGCCATCCACCATGGCACCTCGGCGGGATCATCGACTCAGAGAGAAGGTACGTTTACCGGAATCACTAGCCTATATTGATCCAAAGCATGCTATCAGGTACCACTGTCAAAGACAGCATTCACTCCATGCTTGTATATCTGCTGTCCATTCAGGTGTAGTGTTGCTTGACCAGGTGAGTAGAAAAGTCTGCAACAAATAGTCTTGTATAAATGTTTAGAGCCAAGTGAAAAGAAAACAAGTACTCCCTCCGCAAACTAATATAAGAGCGTTTAGAACACTACTTTAGTAATCTAAACGCTCTTATATTAGTTTACAGAGGGAGTATCAACGATATAGTTTTCTAACTATACAATCCCTTTCGACTATTAGATATTACAGTTATGCAAGGCTAACAGGGGAGCAAAAACCAAAAACTGAAATTGGCACCCAAAACTTCAACTAATGATCATAAACAAGCTCTTGAAATTGATAAGCAATGGTGCTTACTCGTATTTTCTCATGGGTGCCCAGGTTATGCCTTCCAGGTCAAACTGCTCCCCAAAGGAGAGGTAGCCCCCTCCATCCTTGCCAAGGCAATGCCCAATGATGTTCTTGGTGATCATCTTGTTCAGCATGAGTTGTGGGACAAAACCTACCGTTCCCATCCCAAGACCAAGGATGCCATCTACGGGCGATGTTTCTTTCTGTGGTAGCTGGTTGTATCCACATCTGCGCAAAATGAAAGGTGAAAATTCATCAACATCCAAGTCCAGTAAGCATTGAACTGACAGTGAACGGTCAGTATCTTACCCGAAGGCAATGAAACTGGATTTTTCATTTCCCCTGAGAGAGATCGTGTCAATGGAGATGACACCGTCTGTCGTCCCATCAAGGTATTGAATTTGGTAGTGGCATTGATGTGGCTTCTGATGTGGGCATTGAGGGTTATTACCTGCCAGGTCTTTCCGTAGTGCATCACAGTACTTGTGTTGACATTCCATCTTCAAGTTGCTAAGTTGTGGCGAGTAATGTGGGTGTTTTAGATGCTGGAAAAATCAAGCACAAAACAAAGATTATGCCAAGATTGCAGTACATTTTTTGCCAATAACCTTGGACAGAACAGAACACTTGGCATCAAACACAAATGCTACAGTAGTAAGATAGTATGTGATATCACAGAATTGAGTGTTGTTACCCGGGTGCAGTGCTGGCAGCCGAGTTGCTGGTGGTGACACTCCAGCCAGGTGAGGTTGCTGCCGGTGTCGATGTCCAGGAAGTAGGGCTTCGATGTTTACCAATCTTCATCGTTACATAGTAGTGGCTGCAATGGTACAGAAAAACGTGTCAAATATACGGAGAAAGAAAACTTCAAGCCTGAGAAGGACGATCAAAGCTTGTCAATTGCCATGTAAAGATCAGAGAAACATACATACCCGACAGGGTAGACGTTGCCATGGAGCGGGAGGGTGATGACGGAGGAGGAGGATGGCACGAGTGGGAGCAGGAGCAGGAGGAGAGCGATGATTGGAGACCACATGGCAGCCATGGTGGGGGGAGAAGGCAGCAGTGTGATTTGAAACTCTGCTTCTCTGGATGGTGCGAACAGGGTGGTCAGGTATTTATAGCCGTTGGCTTCGGAGCTTAATTTCCTCCACTGCTTTGTATTATGCCTTAGTTTATTTTCCTTTGCATTTTTTGTGGCTTTAATGTTGATTTTCTTCTCAAGTGAAGTTGTATTCGGGCTTAGCAACTTATGCAGGGCGGGGGTTCATAATGTATAGTTATGTTTTCAAAAATAGTATACCCCTGCCTTTCCTAATGAGCAAATGGCTTAGAGTTCCCTGACTATTACATCCTTGTTTAAAACAACGGAATTTTCCAAAATTCTATCAGGAATAGAACAAATTTATATCAAATTCCATGTGTTCCAACTGAGACTCAGTGAAATTTAGGCCAGCAAGAAGATTAAGTCACAAAGAAATGGATTTACATAATTATAATTTATATCACTCGATTGAAAACAGCGGTTGGCTGGAGCACAAGGGGTGGTGATATAACTATACCAGCCATCCATTTTTAAGAATTCACACAAATAAATGACCAGTAAATTGTGATGAGGTGCATGATACTCAAAATTAGTGATATGTTTACTTATTTTTAGGCTAAATATGATGCAAACATTCCCATGAAGATACTGCATAGAAGATACAGTACATTTTAAATAAATGATGGCATGCCAATGATACATGTCTAGCAAACTAATGGGCATCACATTTTGTTCTACTTAGCTGTACATGATACACATATGCAATGCAACCTCTAGATATGTGCATATATTTACTGCATAAATTTTAAAATTGTGTGAACATATAGTGTACATCTGAAAATAGTGGTCCATTTCAAGTAAGATAACCGCAAAACTCGCAAGTCTTTTCCCAGAATGTAAGAGTAGAAAGGTTCTCATATCTGTTTTGGTCATTCTTTAAGCACACGCTCCACAATTATGTTCACAGAGAAAGGATATATGGTGCTAGATTGCAAAATATGTACTAATGGCTCACTGTGGAAACCTCAGAAATAGATAAGGATATGGAGACGGTTTCAGTCTCTACTCCAGCAAGCAACAATTGTTTTGATATTAGAAATATATGGAAGCAAACACAATACTATTAAGACAAATATGATACTATACATGAATTGACAACTAACACTGTTGTAACTCATGTCCTATCACATTTTTTTCGAGCAAAATGTCCTATCACAATTCACAAGGTCATTTACAATATATGACACAACAGAATGGACATTGCAATTATAAAAATCTTCGATACTGAATTTTGATCTTGGTACTCATGTGGAAACTGAAGTGCAAATGACTACAAGGTTTTGAATTTTGTATGTGTCATGAGATAAGAGTAGCAAATTGTTGTTAATCACAATCTCACACCATCCTTGCTGCAAGGCATCATTTCTACTCTGTTAATATTTTTAAGGTTTCTCAGAATTGACAATTAATCCATATTAAAAAATTTATGCTATTTTAGCATACTACTCACTCTTGAAACAAGAGTTTGAGTTATCCCGTCTATGTGGACGAGGCTGGTCAGGAAAGTATACAGTTACAGGTTTACAGCAGACCTACTCACATGTTGCATGCCTGGTCCAGTGGAACATTCAGTTCTGAGTCTGACAAAGCATAGCAATCTTTCGAAAATATTGAAAAGCATGAAAGCATCAGATATATTGTGTATAAAAGAATTGGAGTTAAAATAAATGGGATGTTACCATCTTATTGTGAATAGGAGGAGCATACAGGTTAGTGACATGCTATTTGTCTCCACTACATGCTCATCCTTGTTTCCATATACCCCATCTAGGCATGTTAAGACAGAGCAGACTTTATTTGGATGCCAGTAGCGGCATCCAGTTAGATGGTTGCAAATGACTTGGTTTGTATCTCACCTTGAATAATTCATTATATTTAGAAAAACTCTCCCTTCTTGGATTTTTTTTCTCCCTACTCCAAAAAATGATTAGTGATAGATTTACTTATAGGGCTAAATGATCTAAACATTCTCATCAAGATACTGTATAGAAGATACATTCAGATAAATGATGGCATGCCAAATGAACTAAACATTTCGACCTCGAAAATTCGAAAAACAATTTATTTTGTTCCACTTAGCTGTACATAATACACATGTATGCAATGCAACTTCCAGACATGTGCATATATTTAATGCGAAAATCTTTAATTGTGTGAACATATATAGAGTACATGAAGACATATCAAAACAGTGGTCCATTTCCAGTAAGATAACGGCAGAACTGACGGTCATACTTTTGCCGAATGTTAGATTAGAAAGGTTCTCATTTCTGTCTCTGTGTCGGTCATTCTTTAAGCACACTTTCCACAATTATGTTCACAAAAAAGGATATATTGTGTTAAATTGCAAAATATGTGTCAAGGAACCATTGTGGAAACTGCAGAAATAGATAAGGAATATGGAGACGGTTTCAATCTCCACTCCAGCAAGCAACAATTATTTTGAAATAAATATATGGAAGCAATCATCATGCTATAAAAACACAAATATGATATATCAACTGACAACTAACACTGTTGCAACTCATGATTATCACAACTGACAAGGTCATTTACAATATATGACACAACGTAACGGGCATTCGAATTATCCATTCGATATTGAATTTTGATTTCATTACTCATGTGGAAAGCGAAGAATAAATGACTACAAGGTTTGGAATTTTGTATGTGCCATGAGATAAAAGTAGTAAATTGTTGTTCATCATAATCCCACATCATCCTTGCTACAAGTCATCATTTCTACTCTGTCAATGTTTAAATTATGAATACTAAACAAACAACAGTAGTATGGCTTTTTTTGTGCAGACAGTAGGTTTTTGATTTTAAAGGACAAAATTAATGATCAGAATTTGCCAATTGTAATTTTTCAGATTAGAGCTGGAAATTCTGTACACAGATATTTCAAAGGTAAAAGCTATTTTTCTTTTGCCTAGTTCATCTTCATATACCATAACTATATATACACCATCAGTCAGCAATGGGGATTGATTTTTAAATTTCTCAGATTTGAGAAGTAACCCATATTTACAAGTATGCAATTTCAGCATGAAACTCACTCTTGAAACAAGAGTTGGAGCTATCCTGTTTACATGAACGCAGCTGATCAGAAAAGTAAACAGGTAAGAAGGCCTACTCACAATGTTACCTGCCTGATCCAATAGAACATTCAGTTCTGAGTCCGATATAAAGCAAAACAATCTTTCAAAAAAATTGGAAAGCATGCAAGCATCAGATATATTGTGTATTGAAGTTTTTAAAGCTTCAATTAAAGATTCCGTCTTATTATGAACAGGAAGAGCAAAGAGGTTAGTAACTTACTATTTGTCTGTCTCCACTACATGCTCACTTGTTTCCGTTCATCCCTTGTTTTTGCCAGGCATGTTAAGACAGGACAGACTTTATTTGGATGGCAATAGCAGGATTCAGTCAGATAGTTACAGCTGACTTGGTTTGTATCTCACCTAGAATAATTCATTGTATTTAGAATTATTCTCCCTTCTCTAACAATAATATTAGAGATGGATTTACTTGTAGGGCTAAATGACCTAAAAAATTCCATTAAGATGCTGTAGAGATTCTTTAAAAAAAAAGATGCTGTAGAGAAGATACATTTGATAAGTTATGGCATACCAAATGACACATTTTTGTGGATCAATTTTTTACGTTGGAAATTCGAAAACCAATTTATTTTGTTCTACTTAGCTGTACATGATACACATATATGCAATGCAACTTCCAGATATGTGCATATATTTAATGCAGAAATTAAAATTCATGGTCATTTTCCCCATAATGTTAGAGTAGAAAGGTTCTCATTTCTGTTTCGATTGTTCTTTAAGCACACTTTCCACAATTTTGTTCACAACAAAAGGATATCTTGGGTTACATTACAAAATACTACCTCTATCCCAAGATAAGTGTCTCAACTCTAGTACAACTTTGTACTTCGAACTAAAGTTAGTACAAAGTTGAGACACTTATTTTGGGACGGAGGGAGTATGTGCTAAGGAATCATTGTGGAAAGTGCAAAATAGGTAAGGAACATGGAGATGGTTTGAATCTCCACTCAAGCAAGCAATAATTATTTTGAAATTAGAAGTATATGGAAGCAAGCATCATACTATAAAGGGCAGCTCGGTGCACGTAGCTCCCGCTTGCGCAGGGTCCAGGGGAGGGTCCAACCATTTTGGATCTTTTGTATATGGAAGCTGTTAGGAATATGCAACTTGTATTCCCATGAGGCCATAGGCCGATATATATACATGTACAGGTGTGGAACATATGCAGGAAACCCCTTATACAACGGGATAAATACAAAGGGTACATGACTTATATTATAACTCTAACACCCCCCTCAAACTCATGGTGGATGAACAACACTGAGTTTGGAGAGATAAAAGCCATGTTGTGCTCTAGTCTGGGCCTTCGTCAGGAAATCCGCCAACTGTAACTCGGAAGGCACATACTGAAGAGCAATAACCTGATCCTGCACACCAGCGTGCACATAGAAAGCATCAACACCAATATGCTTGGTGAGCTCATGCTTCACAGGATCACGCGCAATGCTGATAGCACCTGTACTGTCAGATAAGAGCAGAGTCGGTGTAGTGACAGAAACACCAAAATCGTGAAGTAACCACCGTAACCAAGTCACCTCTGCCGTCAAAAGAGCCATTGCTCGCAACTCAGCCTCGGCACTCGAACAGGAAACTGCAAGCTGTTTCTTCGTCTTCCAGGCAATGAGAGAACCACCAAGAAAAACACAGTAAGCAGAAAGTGAACGGCGATCTGAAGGATCACTAGCCCACGTAGCATCCGAATAGGCCTGAAGCTGAAAAGAACTGGAGCGGGGAAAGAATAGACGGTGAGAGATCGTGCCTCGAAGATATCGGAGAACACAAAGGAGATGACTATAGTGAACCGAGGTGGGAGCAGAGACAAACTGACTCAGAATATGAACCGGATAAGAGATGTCCGGACACGTGACAGCTAGATAGACAAGACTGCCAACAAGATGACGATAACGCGTCGGGTCAGGGAGAGGATCACCATCAGTAGCACGGAGGTGAACATTGAGCTCCATAGGAGTCTCAACAACGCGCTCGTCAGTAAGAGCAGCACGAGCAAGAAGATCCTGGATATACTTTTCCTGGGATATAAAAAAGCCATCAGAGGTAGAAGAGACTTCAATCCCAAGAAAGTAGCGAAGAGGTCCAAGATCAGACATAAGAAACTGCTCACTAAGACGGGCCTTTACAAAGGCAATATACTCGGGGTCATCCCCCGTGATGATCATGTCATTGTTGGGGAACGTAGTAATTTCAAAAAAATTCCTACGCACACGCAAGATCATGGTGATGCATAGCAACGAGGGGAGAGTGTGATCTACGTACCCTTGTAGACCGACAACGGAAGTGTTGATGCAACGTAAAGGAAGTAGTCGTACGTCTTCCCGGTCCAACCGATCCAAGCACCGTTACTCCGGCACCTCCAAGTTCTTGGCACACGTTCAGCTCGATGACGCTCCCGGGGCTCCGATCCAGCAAAGCTTCGGGGAGGAGTTCCGTCAGCACGACGACGTGGTGACGATCTTGATGTTCAACCGTCGCAGGGCTTCGCCTAAGCACCGCTACAATATGACCGAGGTGGAATATGGTGGAGGGGGGCACCGCACACGGCTAAGAAACGATCAGGAAGATCAACTTATGTGTTCTAGGGTGCCCCCTGCCCCCGTATATAAAGGAGCCAAGGGGAGGGGGTGGCCGGCCAAGGAGGGCGCGCCAAGGGGGAGTCCTACTCCTACCGGGAGTAGGACTCCCTTCTTTCCTAGTTGGAGAAGGAGAAGTGGGAAAGAGGATGAAGAGGGAAAGGAAAGGGGGGGGCGCCGCCCCCCTCTCCTTGTCCTATTCAGACTAGAGAGGGGAGGGCCGCGCGGCCACCTCTTGCCTCCTTTCCTCTTCTCCCTTAGGGCCCATGTAGGCCCAATAATCCCCGGGGGGGGGGGTCCGGTAACCCCCCGGTACTCCGGTAAAATCCCGATTTCACCCGGAACGATTCCAATATCCAAATATAGGCTTCCAATATATCGATCTTTATGTCTTGACCATTTCGAGACTCCTCGTCATGTCCATGATCACATCCGGGACTCCGAACAAGCTTCGGTACATCAAAATACATAAACTCATAATGAAACTGTCATCGTAACGTTAAGCGTGCGGACCCTACGGTTCGAGAACAATGTAGACATGACCGAGACACGTCTCCGGTCAATAACCAATAGCGGAACCTGGATGCTCATATTGGTTCCTACATATTCTACGAAGATCTTTATCGGTCAGACCGCATAACAACATACGTTGTTCCCTTTGTCATCGGTATGTTACTTGCCCGAGATTCGATCGTCGGTATCTCAATACCTAGTTCAATCTCGTTACCGGCAAGTCTCTTTACTCGTTTCGTAATACATCATCTCACAACTAACTCATTAGTTGCAATGCTTGCAAGGCTTATGTGATGTGCATTACCGAGAGGGCCCAGAGATACCTCTCCGACAATCGGAGTGACAAATCCTAATCTCGAAATACGCCAACCCAACATGTACCTTTGGAGACACCTGTAGAGCACCTTTATAATCACCCAGTTACGTTGTGACGTTTGGTAGCACACAAAGTGTTCTTCCGGCAAACGGGAGTTGCATAATCTCATAGTCATAGGAACATGTATAAGTCATGAAGAAAGCAATAGCAACATACTAAACGATCGGGTGCTAAGCTAATAGAATGGGTCATGTCAATCAGATCATTCACCTAATGATGTGATCCCGTTAATCAAATAACAACTCTTTGTCCATGGTTAGGAAACATAACCATCTTTGATTAACGAGCTAGTCAAGTAAAGGCATACTAGTGACACTCTGTTTGTCTATGTATTCACACATGTATTATGTTTCCGGTTAATACAATTCTAGCATGAATAATAAACATTTATCATGATATAAGGAAATAAATAATAACTTTATTATTGCCTCTAGGGCATATTTCCTTCAGTCTCCCACTTGCACTAGAGTCAATAATCTAGTTCACATCGACATGTGATTTAACATCAATAATTCACATCACCATGTGATTAACACCCATAGTTCACATCGTCATGTGACCAACACCCAAAGGGTTTACTAGAGTCAATAATCTAGTTCACATTGCTATGTGATTAACACCCAAAGAGTACTAAGGTGTGATCATGTTTTGCCTGTGAGAGAAGTTTAGTCAACGGGTCTACCATATTCAGATCCGTATGTATTTTGCAAATATCTATGTCAACAATGCTCTGCACGGAGCTACTCTAGCTAATTGCTCCAACTTTCAATATGCAACCAGATTGAGACTTAGAATCATCTGGATCAGTGTCAAAGTTTGTATCGACGTAACCCTTTACGATGAACCTTTTGTCACCTCCATAATCGAGAAACATATCCTTATTCCACTAAGGATAATTTTGACCGCTGTCCCGTGATCTACTCCTAGATCACCATTGTACTCCCTTGCAAAAGTAGTGTAGGGTATACAATAGGTCTGGTACACAACATGGCATACATTATAGAACCTATGGCCAAGGCATAGGGAATGACTTTCATTCTCATTCTATTTTCTGCCGTGGTCGGGCTTTGAGTCTTACTCAACTTCACACCTTGTAACACAGGCAAGAATTCTTTCTTTGACTGTTCCATTTTGAACTACTTCAAAATCTTGTCAAGGTATGTACTCATTGAAAAAACTTATCAAGCGTCTTGATCTATCTCTATAGATCTTGATGCTCAATATGTAAGCAGCTTCACCGAGGTTTTCTTTGAAAAAAATCCTTTCAGACACTCCTTTATGCTTTGCAGAATAATTCTACATTATTTTCGATCAACAATATGTCATACACATATACTTATCAGAAATGCTGTAGTGCTCCCACTCACTTTCTTGTAAATGCAGGCTTCACCGCAAGTCTGTATAAAACTATATGCTTTGATCAACTTATCAAAGCGTATATTCCAAATCCGAGATGCTTGGACCAGTCCACAGATGGATCGCTGAAGCTTGCATATTTTGTTAACACTTTTAGGATTGACAAAACCTTCTGGTTGCATCATATACAACTCTTCTTTAAGAAATCCATTAAGGAATGCAGCTTTGTTTATCCATTTGCCAGATTTCATAAAATGCGGCAATTGATAACATGATTCGGACAGACTTAAGCATAGATACGAGTGATAAACTCTTATTGTAGTCAACACCTTGAACTTGTCGAAAACCTTTTGCGACAATTCTAGCTTTGTAGATAGTAACACTACTATCAGCGTCCGTCTTCCTCTTGAAGATCCATTTAATTTCAATGACTTGCCGAATATCGGGCAAGTCAACCAAAGTCCATACTTTGTTCTCATACATGGATCTCATCTCAGATTTCATGGCCTTAAGCCATTTCGCGGAATCTGGGCTCATCATCGCTTCCTCATAGTTCGTAGGCTCGTCATGGTCAAGTAACATGACCTCCAGAACTGGATTACCGTACCACTCTGGTGCAGATATCACTCTGGTTTTACCTACGAGGTTCGGTAGTAACTTGATCTGAAGTTACATGATCATCATCATTAGCTTCCTCACTAATCGGTCTAGTAGTCACAGGAACAGATTTCTATGATGAACTACTTTCCAATAAGGGAGCAGGTACAGTTACCTCATCAAGTTCTACTTTCCTCCCACTCACTTCTTTCGAGAGAAATTCCTTCTCTAGAAAGGATCCATTCAAAGCAACGAATATCTTGCCTTCGGATCTGTGATAGAAGGTGTACTCAACATTTTCTTTTTGGTATCCTATGAAGACGGACTTCTCCGATTTGGGTTTGAGCTTATCAGGTTGAAACTTTTTTCACATAAGCATTGCAGCCCCAAACTTTAAGAAACGACAACTTTAGTTTCTTGCCAAACCATAGTTCATGAGGCGTCGTCTCAACGGATTTTGATGGTGCCCTATTTAACGTGAATGCAGCTGTCTCTAATGCATAACCCCACAACGATAGTGGTAGATCGGTTAGAGACATCATAAATCGCACCATATCTAATAAAGTACGGTTATGACAATCGGACACACCATTACATTGTGGTGTTCCAGGTGGCGTGAGTAGTGAAACTATTTCACATTGTTTTTAACTGAAGGCCAAACTCGTAACTCAAATACTCTTCTCTACGATCAGATCGTAGAAACTTTATTTTCTTGTTATGATGATTTTTCACTTCACTCTGAAATTCTTTGAACTTTTCAAATGTTTCAGACTTATGTTTCATCAAGTAGATATACTCATATCTGCTCAAATCATCTGTGAAGATCAGAAAATAATGATACCTGTCGCGAGCCTCAATATTCACCGGACCACATACATCAGTATGTATGATTTCCAACAAATCTGTTACTCGCTCCATTGTTCCGAAGAACAGAGTCTTAGTCATCTTGCCCATGAGGCATGGTTCGCAAGCATCAACTGATTCATAATCAAGTGATTCCAAAAGCCCATCAGCATGAAGTTTCTTCATGCGCTTTACATCGATATGACCTAAACGGCAGTGCCACAAATAAGTTGCACTATCATTATCAACTCTGCATCTTTTGGCTTCAACATTATGAATATGTGTATCACTACTATCGAGATTCATCAAAAATAGACCACTCTTCAAGGGTGCATGACCATAAAAGACATTACTCATATAAATAGAACAACCATTATTCTCTGATTTAAATGAATAACCGTCTCGCATCAAACAAGATCCAGATATAATATTCATGCTCAACGATGGCACCAAATAACAATTATTTTAGGTCTAATACTAATCCCGAAGGTAGATGTAGAGGTAGCGTGCCGACCGCGATCACATCGACTTTGGAACCATTTCCCAAGCGCATCATCACCTCGTCCTTTGCCAGTGTTCGCTTAATCCGTAGTCCCTGTTTCGAGTTGCAAATATTAGCAACAGAACCAGTATCAAATACCCAGGTGCTACTGCGAGCTCTAGTAAGATACACATCAATAACATGTATATTACATATACCTTTGTTCACCTTGCCATCCTTCTTATCCGCCAAATACTTGGGGTAGTTCCGCTTCCAGTGACCAGTCCCTTTGCAGTAGAAGCACTTAGTCTCAGGCTTAGGACCAGACTTGGGCTTCTTCACTTGAGCAGCAACTTGCTTACTGTTCTTCTTGAAGTTCCCCTTCTTCCCTCTGCCATTTTCTTGAAACTAGTGGTCTTGTCTACCATCAACACTTGATGTTTTTCTCGATTTCTACCTTCGTTGATTTCAGCATCACGAAGAGCTTGGGAATCATTTCTGTTATCCCTTGCATATTATAGTTCATCAGAAGTTCTACTAACTTGGTGATGGCGACTAGAGAATTTTGTCAATCACTATTTTATCTGGAATATTAACTCCCACTTGATTCAAGTAATTGTAGTACCCGGACAATCTGAGCACATGCTCACTAGTTGAGCGATTCTCCTCCATCTTTTAGCCATAGAACTTGTTGGAAACTTCATATCTCTCAACTCGGGTATTTGCTTGAAATATTAGCTTCAACTCCTGGAACATCTCATATGGTCCATGACGTTCAAAACGTCTTCGAAGTCCCGATTCTAAGCCGTTAAGCATGGTGCCTAAACTATCAAGTAGTCATCATATTGAGCTAGCCAAACGTTCATAACGTCTGCATCTGCTCCTGCAATAGGTCTGTCACCTAGCGGTGCATCAAGGACATAATTTTTCTGTGTATAAATGAGGATAAACCTCAGATCACAGATCCAATCCGCATCATTGCTACTAACATCTTTCAACACAATTTTCTCTAGGAACATATCAAAATAAACACAGGGAAGCAACAACGCGAGCTATTGATCTACAACATGATTTGCAAAATACTACCAGGACTAAGTTCATGATAAATTTAAGTTCAATTTAATCATATTACTTAAGAACTCCCACTTAGATAGACATCCCTCTAATCTTCTAAGTGACCACGTGATCCAAATCAACTAAACCATAACCGATCATCACGTGAAATGGAGTAGTTTTCAATGGTGAACATCGCTATGTTGATCACATCTACTATATGATTCACGCTCGACCTTTCGGTCTCAGTGTTCCGAGGCCATATCTACATATGCTAGGCTCGTCAAGTTTAACCTAAGTATTCTGCATGTGCAAAACTGGCTTGCACCCGTTGTAGATGGACGCAGAGCTTATCACACCCGATCATCACGTGGTGTCTGGGCACGACGAACTTTGGCAACGGTGCATACTCAGGGAGAACACTTTTTATCTTGAAATTTAGCGAGAGATCATCTTATAATGCTACCGTCAATCAAAGCAAGATAAGATGCATAAAAGATAAACATCACATGCAATCAATATAAGTGATATGATATGGCCATCATCATCTTGTGCTTGTGATCTCCATCTCCGAAGCACCGTCATGATCACCATCGTCACCGGCGCGACACCTTGATCTCCATCGTAGCATTGTTGTCGTCTCGCCAATCTTATGCTTCTACGACTATCGCTATCGCTTAGTGATAAAGTAAAGCATTACAGGGCGATTGCATTGCATACAATAAAGCGACAACCATAGGGCTCCTGCCAGTTGCCGATAACTTGGTTACAAAACATGATCATCTCATACAATAAAATTTAGCATCATGCCTTGACCATATCACATCACAACATGCCCTGCAAAAACAAGTTAGACGTCCTCTACTTTGTTTGTTGCAAGTTTTATGTGGCTGCTACGGGCTTAAGCAAGAACCAATCTTACCTACGCATCAAAACCACAACGATAGTTTGTCAAGTTCGTGTTGTTTTAACCTTCGCAAGGACCGGGCGTAGCCACACTCGGTTCAACTAAAGATGGAGAAACTGACACCCGCCAGCCACCTGTGTGCAAAGCACAGCGGTAGAACCAGTCTCGCGTAAGCGTACGCGTAATGTCGGTCCGGGCCGCTTCATCCAACAATACCGCTGAACCAAAGTATGACATGCTGGTAAGCAGTATGACTTATATCGCCCACAACTCACTTGTGTTCTACTCGTGCATATAACATCAAACCATAAAACTTCGGCTCCGATGCCACTGTTGGGGAACGTAGTAATTTCAAAAAAATTCCTACGCACACACAAGATCATGGTGATGCATAGCAACGAGGGGAGAGTGTGATCTATGTACCCTTGTAGACTGACAGCGGAAGTGTTGACGCAACATAGAGGAAGTAGTCGTAAGTCTTCCCGGTCCAACCGATCCAAGCATCGTTACTCCGGCACCTCCGAGTTCTTGGCACACGTTCAGCTCGATGACGCTCCCCGGGCTCCGATCTAGCAAAGCTTCGGGGAGGAGTTCTGTCAGCACGACGGCGTGGTGACGATCTTGATGTTCAACCATCGCAGGGCTTCGCCTAAGCACCGCTACAATATGACCGAGGTGGAATATGGTGGAGGGGGGCACCGCACACGGCTAAGGAACGATCACGAAGATCAACTTATGTGTTCTAGGGTGCCCCCTGCCCCCGTATATAAAGGAGCCAAGGGGAGGGGGCGGCCGGCCAAGGAGGGCGCGCCAAGGGGGAGTCCTACTCCCACCGGGAGTAGGACTCCCTTCTTTCCTAGTTGGAGAAGGAGAAGTGGGAAAGAGGAGGAAGAGGGAAAGGAAAGGGGGGGCGCCGCCCCCCTCTCCTTTTCCTATTCAGACTAGGGATGGGAGGCGCGCGCGGCCACCTCTTGCCTCCTTTCCTCTTCTCCCTTAGGGCCCATGTAGGCCCAATAATCCCCGGGGGGGTTCCGGTAACCCCCCGGTACTCCGGTAAAATCCCGATTTCACCCGGAACGATTCCGATATCCAAATATAGGCTTCCAATATATCGATCTTTATGTCTCGACCATTTCGAGACTCCTCGTCATGTCCATGATCACATCCGGGACTCCGAACAAGCTTCGGTACATCAAAATACATAAACTCATAATGAAACTGTCATCGTAACGTTAAGCGTGCGGACCCTACGGTTCGAGAACAATGTAGACATGACCGAGACACGTCTCCGGTCAATAACCAATAGTGGAACCTGGATGCTCATATTGGTTCCTACATATTCTACGAAGATCTTTATCGGTTAGACCGCATAACAACATACGTTGTTCCCTTTGTCATCGGTATGTTACTTGCCCGAGTTTCGATTGTCAGTATCTCAATACCTAGTTCAATCTCGTTATCGGCAAGTCTCTTTACTCGTTTCGTAATACATCATCTCACAACTAACTCATTAGTTGCAATGCTTGCAAGGCTTATGTGATGTGCATTACCGAGAGGGCCCAGAGATACCTCTCTGACAATCGGAGTGACAAATCCTAATCTCGAAATACGCCAACCCAACATGTACCTTTGGAGACACCTGTAGAGCACCTTTATAATCACCCAGTTACGTTGTGACGTTTGGTAGCACACAAAGTGTTCTTCCGGCAAACGGGAGTTGCATAATCTCATAGTCATAGGAACATGTATAAGTCATGAAGAAAGCAATAGCAACATACTAAACGATCGGGTGCTAGCTAATGGAATGGTTCATGTCAATCAGATCATTCACCTAATGATGTGATCCCGTTAATCAAATAACAACTCTTTGTCCATGGTTAGGAAACATAACCATCTTTGATTAACGAGCTAGTCAAGTAAAGGCATACTAGTGACACTTTGTTTGTCTATGTATTCACACATGTATTATGTTTCCGGTTAATGCAATTCTAGCATGAATAATAAACATTTATCATGATATAAGGAAATAAATAATAACTTTATTAATGCCTCTAGGGCATATTTCCTTCAGTCTCCCACTTGCACTAGAGTCAATAATCTAGTTCACGTCGACATGTGATTTAACATCAATAATTCACATCACCATGTGATTAACACCCATAGTTCACATCGTCATGTGACCAACACCCAAAGGGTTTACTAGAGTCAATAATCTAGTTCACATTGCTATGTGATTAACACCCAAAGAGTACTAAGGTGTGATCATGTTTTGCCTGTGAGAGAAGTTTAGTCAACGGGTCTACCATATTCAGATCCGTATGTATTTTGCAAATATCTATGTCAACAATGCTCTGCACGGAGCTACTCTAGCTAATTGCTCCCACTTTCAATATGCATCCAGATTGAGACTTAGAATCATCTGGATCAGTGTCAAAGTTTGTATCGACGTAACCCTTTATGACGAACCTTTTGTCACCTCCATAATCGAGAAACATATCCTTATTCCACTAAGGATAATTTTGACCGCTGTCCAGTGATCTACTCCTAGATCACTATTGTACTCCCTTGCGAAAAGTAGTGTAGGGTATACAATAGGTCTGGTACACAGCATGGCATACATTATAGAACCTATGGCCAAGGCATAGGGAATGACTTTCATTCTCATTCTATTTTCTGCCGTGGTCGGGCTTTGAGTCTTACTCAACTTCACACCTTGTAACACAGGCAAGAATTCTTTCTTTGACTGTTCCATTTTGAAATACTTCAAAATCTTGTCAAGGTATGTACTCATTGAAAAAACTTATCAAGCGTCTTGATCTATCTCTATAGATCTTGATGCTCAATATGAAGCAGCTTCACCGAGGTTTTCTTTGAAAAAATCCTTTCAAACACTCCTTTATGCTGTGCAGAATAATTGTACATTATTTTCGATCAACAATATGTCATACACATATACTTATCAGAAATGCTGTAGTGCTCCCACTCACTTTCTTGTAAATGCAGGCTTCACCGCAAGTCTGTATAAAACTATATGCTTTGATCAACTTATCAAAGCATATATTCCAAATCCGAGATGCTTGCACCAGTCCACGGATGGATCGCTGGAGCTTGCATATTTTGTTAACACTTTTAGGATTGACAAAACCTTCTGGTTGCATCATATATAACTCTTCTTTAAGAAATCCATTAAGGAATGCAGCTTTGTTTATCCATTTGCCAGATTTCATAAAATGCGGCAATTGATAACATGATTCAGACAGACTTAAGCATAGATACGAGTGATAAACTTTTATCGTAGTCAATACCTTGAACTTGTCGAAAACCTTTTGCGACAATTCTAGCTTTGTAGATAGTAACACTACTATCAGCGTCCGTCTTCCTCTTGAAGATCCATTTAATTTCAATGACTTGCCGAACATCGGGCAAGTCAACCAAAGTCCATACTTTGTTCTCATACATGGATCTCATCTCAAATTTCATGGCCTTAAGCCATTTCACGGAATCTGGGCTCATCATCGCTTCCTCATAGTTCGTAGGCTCGTCATGGTCAAGTAACATGACCTCCAGAACTGGATTACCGTACCACTTTGGTGCGGATATCACTCTGGTTTTACCTACGAGGTTCGGTAGTAACTTGATCTGAAGTTACATGATCATCATCATTAGCTTCCTCACTAATCGGTCTAGTAGTCACAGGAACAGATTTCTGTGATGAACTACTTTCCAATAAGGGAGCAGGTACAGTTACCTCATCAAGTTCTACTTTCCTCCCACTCACTTCTTTCGAGAGAAATTCCTTCTCTAGAAAGGATCCATTCAAAGCAACGAATATCTTGCCTTCGGATCTGTGATAGAAGGTGTACCCAACATTTTCTTTTTGGTATCCTATGACGACGCACTTCTCCGATTTGGGTTTGAGCTTATCAGGTTGAAACTTTTTTCACATAAGCATTGCAGCCCCAAACTTTAAGAAACGACAACTTTGGTTTCTTGCCAAACCATAGTTCATAAGGCGTCGTCTCAACGGATTTTGATGGTGCCATATTTAACGTGAATGCAGCTGTCTCTAATGCATAACCCCACAACAATAGTGGTAGATCGGTCAGAGACATCATAAATCGCACCATATCTAATAAAGTACGGTTATGACGTTCGGACACACCATTACATTGTGGTGTTCCAGGTGGCGTGAGTAGTGAAACTATTTCACATTGTTTTTAACTGAAGGCCAAACTCGTAACTCAAATACTCTTCTCTACGATCAGATCGTAGAAACTTTATTTTCTTGTTACGATGATTTTTCACTTCACTCTTTTGAACTTTTCAAATGTTTCAGACTTATGTTTCATCAAGTAGATATACTCATATCTTCTCAAATCATCTGTGAAGATCAGAAAATAATGATACCTGTCGCGAGCCTCAATATTCATCGGACCACATCATTAGTATGTATGATGTCCAACAAATCTGTTACTCGCTCCATTGTTCCGAAGAACAGAGTCTTAGTCATCTTACCCATGAGGCATGGTTCGCAAGCATCAATTGATTCATAATCAAGTGATTCCAAAAGCCCATCAGCATGGAGTTTCTTCATGCGCTTTACATCGATATGACCTAAACGGCAGTGCCACAAATAAGTTGGGGAACCAGTCTCGCGTAAGCGTACGCGTAATGTCGGTCCGGGCCGCTTCATCCAACAATACCGCCGAACCAAAGTATGACATGCTGGTAAGCAGTATGACTTATATCGCCCACAACTCACTTGTGTTCTACTCGTGCATATAACATCAAACCATAAAACTTAGGCTCGGATGCCACTGTTGGGGAACGTAGTAATTTCAAAAAATTTCCTACGCACACGCAAGATCATGGTGATGCATAGAGACGAGGGGAGAATGTGATCATCGTACCCTTGTAGACCGACAGTGGAAGTGTTGACGCAATGTAGAGGAAGTAGTCGTACGTCTTCCCGGTCCAACCGATCCAAGCACCGTTACTCCGGCACCTCCGAGTTCTTGGCACACGTTCAACTCGATGACGCTCCCCGGGCTTCGATCCAGCGAAGCTTCGGGGAGGAGTTCCGTCAGCACGACGGCGTGGTGATGATCTTGATGTTCAAGCGTCACAGGGCTTCGCCTAAGCACCGCTACAATATGACCGAGGTGGAATATGGTGGAGGGGGGCACCGCACACGGCTAAGAAACGATCACGAAGATCAACTTATGTGTTCTATGGTGCCCCCTGCCCCCGTATATAAAGGATCCAAGGGGAGGGGCCGGCCGGCCAAGGAGGGCGCGCAAAGGGGGAGTCCTACTCCCACCGGGAGTAGGACTCCCTTCTTTCCTAGTTGGAGAAGGAGAAGTGGGAAAGAGGAGGAAGAGGGAAAGGAAAGGGGGGGCACCGCCCCCCTCTCCTTGTCCTATTCGGACTAGGGAGGGGAGGGGGCGCGGCCACCTCTTGCCTCCTTTCCTCTTCTCCCTT
>NC_041386.1:518099531-518169472 GCF_002162155.2 Triticum dicoccoides
CCCCCCGGTACTCCGATAAAATCCCGATTTCACCCGGAACAATTCCGATATCCAAATATAGGCTTCCAATATATCCATCTTTATGTCTCGACCATTTCGAGACTCCTCATCATGTCCATGATCACATCCGGGACTCCGAACAAGCTTCGGAACATCAAAATACATAAACTCATAATGGAACTGTCATCGTAACGTTAAGAGTGCGGACCCTACGGTTCGAGAACAATGTAGACATGACCGAGACACGTCTCCGATCAATAACCAATAGCGGAACCTGGATGCTCATATTGGTTCCTACATATTCCACGAAGATCTTTATCGGTCAGACCGCATAACAACATACGTTCTTCCCTTTGTCATCGGTATGTTACTTGCCCGAGATTCGATCATCGGTATCTCAATACCTAGTTCAATCTCGTTACCGGCAAGTCTCTTTACTCGTTTCGTAATACATCATCTCACAACTAACTCATTAGTTGCAATGCTTGCAAGGCTTATGTGATGTGCATTACCGAGAGGGCCCAGAGATACCTCTCCGACAATCGGAGTGACAAATCCTAATCTCGAAATACGCCAACCCAACATGTACCTTTGGAGACACCTGTAGAGCACCTTTATAATCACCCAGTTATGTTGTGACGTTTGGTAGCACACAAAGTGTTCTTCCGGCAAACGGGAGTTGCATAATCTCATAGTCATAGGAACATGTATAAGTCATGAAGAAAGCAATAGCAACATACTAAACAATCGGGTGCTAAGCTAATGGAATGGGTCATGTTAATCAGATCATTCACCTAATGATGTGATCCCGTTAATCAAATAACAACTCTTTGTCCATGGTTAGGAAACATAACTATCTTTGATTAACGAGCTAGTCAAGTAAAGGCATACTAGTGACACTTTGTTTGTCTATGTATTCACACATGTATTATGTTTCCGGTTAATACAATTCTAGCATGAATAATAAACATTTATCATGATATAAGGAAATAAATAATAACTTTATTATTGCCTCTAGGGCATATTTCCTTCAGTCATCAACATAGAGAAGAAGAAGAGTCCGACCACGAGGAGAAAGGTGAATAAACAATGCTGGATCATGAGCACTTGCTGAAAAACCAGCAGCAGTGATCACAGAGGCAAAGCGCTCAAACCAGGCGCGGGGGGCTTGCTTAAGGCCATAGAGAGAGCGACGAAGACGACATACCATGCCATCAGGAACAGAATACCCAGGTGGTGGCTGCATGTACACCTCCTCACGCAGCTCACCGTTAAGAAAGGCATTCTTAACATCAAGCTGAGATATAGACCAGTGGTGTGCAGAGGCAACGACAAGAAGTGTACGAACAGTGGTCATATGGGCCACAGGAGCAAAAGTCTCGTCATAATCACGACCGTGCTCCTGCTGAAAACCACGAGCCACAAGACGAGCTTTGTGACGCTCAAGAGAACCATCGGAGCGAGTCTTAACCTTGTAGACCCACTTACAAGTGATCGGACGGACTCCGGGAGGAAGAGAAACAAGATCCTAGGTACCAGTGCGTTCAAGAGCAGCAATCTCCTCTGCCATCGCAAACTGCCATTCAGGATGAACAACAGCCTGACGGTAAGAAGTCGGCTCAAGAACAGCAGCACCAGCGGTGGGAAATCCAAAGCGATCAACAGGCGGACGAGGACGAGAACGCAAGCCATAAGTAGGCTGAGAGGAAGATGACGACTCATCCACAGAGGCATCGACTGGTCGTGGACGACGAGTGTAATGCTGAGGAAAAGATGGAATAATAGAAGGAGGAATCGTCAAGGTAGAATCGGGGGGTGGCGACGAAGAAGTCACCGGAGATGAAGGTGTAGAATCCAGTGACATGCTGGGAGAGGAGACCGGGGAGGAAGTCACCGGAGATGAAGGTGGAGAACCCGGTGACATGCTAGGCGAGGAGACCGGGGAGGATGGTGGCTGCAAATCAACTAGAGGTGGAGAAGGAGAGGAAGTGGAACGGAGAGGTAGATGCTCGACGGGGGTGATAGGTGAGTCAGGAAAAGCGAGGAAAGAGATATCCTACACTAAAAAATTCGAGGAAGATGGGCGTGGGTAGAAGGGACGTGACTCATCAAAAGTCACGTCTCGAGAGATACGCATCCGACGATCGATAGGATCCCAACAACGATAGCCCTTATGCTCATCACTGTAGCCTAAGAAGACACACTCAACAGACTGAGCGGTCAGTTTGGTGCGTTCGCGAGGGGCAAGAAGAACATAGCAAACACAACCAAACGAGCAAAGCATCGAATAATCGGGAGAACGATCAAAAAGTCGCTTGAAAGGAACACCACCCTGTAGAGCAGCGGAAGGCTGTATATTGATAAGATAGGTGGATGTGGAGACGGCCTCAGCCCAAAAATGAGGCAGGAGCCGTCTCAAGAAGATGTCGATGCTTTTGCTCAGCCTCACCATTCTGAGCATGAGCACCAGGACAAGGGAATTGAGAGAGAGTCCCTTGCTCAGCAAGAACACCACGCAACATCTTAGAGATATACCCGCCAGCGGAGTCAGCACGAAAAACACGAATGGGTGAAGAGAACTGAGTATGAACCATGGCAGCAAAATGCTTATAAATAGACAACACCTCAGAACGAGAAGTCATGAAATAAAGCCATGTGTAACGAGAGAAATCATCTATGAAAATAATATAGTATTTATGACCACCTTTCGAAGCGAAAGGGGCCGGACCCCATACATCAGAATGGACTAAATCGAAAGGACGCTTGGACACCGACTCACTATGTGAATATGGTAACTGAATCTGCTTGCCAAGACGACAACCCTGACACTCTAAAGAGACATCTCCTGAGACAGACCCCAGAAGACCTCGACGAACTAAAGAAGACAACCGAGAACGACACAGATGACCAAGTTGATGATGCCACTGCTGGAAGGAACCAGTAATGGAGGCGACAGAAGCGGAAGAACTGACAATGGTGGTGGCAGCGGAAGGAACATGAAGCCAGTCCAACTCCCAAAGACCCTGAGAATCACAGCGGCGAGGGCCAGCCCCAACCAGAGTGTGCGTGCGATGGTCCTGGACAGAACAAGAGTCAACGTCAAGGATGACGCGACAACCAGAATCAGTAAGTTGACCAGCAGAAAACAGATTCATGGTAAGTCGAGGAACATGAGCAACATCAGGAATAGAATAAGAAGGAGTGGTAAGATTGCCTCTACTAGCAACAGAAAGTGGAGTACCATCAGCAGTGAAGACATGAACAGGAGAATCCAGTGATCGAAGAGAGGACAAAGTGGAAGAATGAGAAGACATATGAAAAGAAGCTCCAGAGTCCAGAACCCATGGGGATGTACCTGACTGTGTAGAGGGTGATTGCTCAGTGCGGGAAGCATCAGTCACAGAACCAGTAGTACCCGTCGAGGAAGAACCTGAAGCCTCGAGCAGACGCTTAAGTCTCAGAATATCCTGGTCAGTCAAAGCAATGGCTGAAGCTGTCGAGGTAGATGACGAAGTCCCTGAAGATGATGATCGCGCCTTGCGCAGGTGTTTCTTCTTCGTGTAGCACTGAGACTCAAGATGACCATCATTGTTGCAATAGTCGCAATGTGGACGGGGCGACCTGAGCCTCCAGAAGGAGTGGGCAAGAGCGGCGGAGCACTCGAGCGAGAAGGGGTCGGTGCAGCAGGTGGCGTAGGAGCACGAGTAGCGAGCATAGAGGGAACCTCCAGCAAACCAGCACCACGTAAGCGAGTCTCCTCAGCACGAATCTCAGAAAGCGCCTCCATGAGAGAAATATGGCCACGAGCAAACAACTGAGCACGCCGGGGCTCAAACTCCTTACGGAGCCGAGACAGGAACTCATAGACGCGATGAAACTCCAAATTGGCCTAGACAGCCTGGCAACAGGGGCAGGTACGACAACCAGCACTGCGGAGAGAATCAAGCTGGCGCCAGATAGCAGAACTCTGTGCATAGAAGTCATCAACAGTAGAGTCACCCTGCTGAAGAGCATGCTCCTGACGGACCACAGAAAGGTATAAGGCATCACCAGAGGGCTGATAGCGCTGACGAAGACGGGTCCACATCTCAAAGACAGTAGGAAGACCCAGAAACTCAGAAGCAAACTGAGGCAGAACACTAGCAGTGAGAACAACTGCAGCACGAGCATCATCATCAAGCCACTGGGTGTAAACAGACAGAGCACCATGATACGTCTGAAGAGCCTCCTCATAAGCCAAAACCCTCTCATCATAAGCACGATCAGCAGCCTCATCAGCAAGCTTAGCCGCATCCTTGGCGGCCTGATTAGCATCCGGAGGAAGAACCGGTGGAGTCGGCGGAATAGGAGCCACCGGAGGAACCGGACGTGGCGGACAACAGATCTCGCCAGAAAGAACACCCCAGAGACGGATGCCACGCATGTGAATGCGCATGAAGCCAGTGAACTCAGTGTAGTTAGTACCATCGAAGATCACCGGACAGCGAGGGACAGCAACATAGCCCGATGCAGCAGACATTTTTTTAGGCAGAGATCAGCGGGAGCAGGAGATCAGGGCCCCGTCGCTTAGGGCCGGCTGGGAACGAGACTGCAGCCTTGTCGAAGCGGTCGTCCGGGAAGTAGATCGTGGAGCCCTCGAACCCCTCAAACTGCGCCACCTCGATGGATCTGGAGCGCTCGGCCGGAAGTAGATCGATGGAAAGCGGTCGTACGAGAGCTGCTGACGGGATCGATGGATCTGGAGCAGCCTTGTCCACCGTCGGCTCGGGGCGCGGGGATGAAGCGGTCGTCCGGAAGGTGATCGCTCGGGATCGCTTGGGCGGACCTGCTGACGGGAGCTGCGACGGCCCAAGAGCAGGGTTGACCTGCGGTGGTGAAGGCACCGGAGAGCAGCGCCGGCCAAGAGACGAACGGCGGCGGCTGCGTGGACGGGAGATTGGATCGAGAGCACGAGTTGCGCGTGCTAAAAAGAAACCCTAAGGCTCTAATACCATGTTAGGAATATGCAACTTGTATTCCCATGAGGCCATAGGCCGATATATATACATGTACAGGTGTGGAACATATGCAGGAAACCCTTTATACAATGGGATAAATACAAAGGTATACATGACTTATATTATAACTCTAACAGAAGCAAGCATCATACTATAAAAAGATAAATATGATTAGACAAGACCTACTCACAATGCTACCTGCCTGATCCAGTGGAACATTCAGTTCCGAGTCCGTTAAAAAGCATGACACTCTTTCAGTAAAATTGAAAAGCATGCAAGAATCAGATATATTGTGTATCAATTTTTAAAAGATTCAAGTAAATGGGATGCAAGAGTAAGGATTCCGTCTTATTATGAACAGGAAGAGCATACAAGTAACTTACATTTGTCTCTACACACTCATCTTTGTTTCTATTCATCCCTCATTTTGGCCAGGCATGTTAAGACAGTACAGACTTTATTTGGGTGACAGTAACGGCATTCAGTTAGATAGTTGCAACTGGCTTGTATCTCACCTCGAATAATTCATTGTATTTAGAAACATTCTCCCTTTTCTGTCATTTTCTACTCTCAGTTTGGCTCACATTATAAAGATATACAGTGCTACATTGCAAAATAAAGCAACAGCTATTTGATAATAGTTAAACTTAACGGAGGGGGCATCTTGTCTTGCTATTAAAAGAGAAATGTGCTAAGCAAGCTATTGCTAGTAATATCCTAGAGAAACTGGCAAGGCTATTACGGTATACGGTTACAACTGAATGAACCTCCCATTTGAAGTGGAATTTTCATACCAGCAGTTGGAATGTCTACAATGTTAAGCATGCGCCATCAGATAGTTTAGTATATATATTCTCTGTCATTATTCAAACTCGAAACAGCTGAACCGTGATCTGTGCAAATTTGAACCTGCATCTTATTCTTTTTCTTCTTGTAAGAGACCGCGTGATCAGAACACAACTCTTGGTATGATTTGCGTTCAATGTTAGAAGTAGTATATGTCAGCACGTGCAATTCCTCAGTATAAACAGTTAATGCAGGATAGCTCCATATAGCTCGGTATGTGCAGGTATGATTTATTTAAGTCGTCCACTATGTGCAGCATTCAGTTCTGCAACATTTGAAGCACGCAAGCACCGTATACTTGCATATAGAAAGATAGAGCTGCAAGTAAAAGGAGATGGTAAAATATAGACTTCATTTCATTATGAACAGGAGGAGAATACATATCAGTAACTTTATCTGCCTACATCTGCATGGCTCTTCTCCTCTCCTTTCTGCCTCATTTTCCTCAGGCTCATGTTAATACACTACAACACACAGTACTTTTATTTGGATGGCACCCTATAGTGCTTGAGGTGCAGCCAGTGTTTGAACGGACAGGTTAATGATTTGGATCTGATTAATGATCATGGAAAGTTAGACATAATAGACTTAGAGCTTCTACTGCATGACCCACGGATCCATCCAAGCTGCCCTTTCTCATTGTCATAAATTATCATCTGATCCTGCATTGTGATGTCTACAGAATAGAAGATCAACTGCAATTATTACAAGATCCCAGATATCCTAATTTTAGAAACTGGGTACTGTGTGTATGAATTTATACCTCCAATTATGTTGAATGTCTGTTTAGCAGCCGTACCATCAAGGATACCTAAGCACACATTCCCATATTTCTGGCACAAAAAAGACGAGAACATTTTAGCTTTCATTTTTTCAGTAAAATGTTTGGTAAAATTACTGTAAGTTGGGTTATCGAACGCTTACAGTGACAATGAGGTAGTTTTCCGGAGGGATCTCCATGACAGAATTCTTGCCAAAGCTCAAGAACAGTGACTTGAAATCGTTCTTGACTTCTGACACAGATTTGAATACCTTCTGCCCTTTCCAGCAAAGAGGCAGACTGACATCTGAGACTTCTTTAAGTGACTTGCTGAGACCAGCTTTGAGCTACAAGACAAGTATCCGATTGATTAACTGTTTCTTTCTTCAAATTCATGGCAGTTAAAATGAACTGTGTTTGAAATCTACCGCAGAAACAGTTGCTTGGTATGGTTGGGCCGCAAAGTAGGTGTAGGTACTACCGCTGTCAAATACCACCTCCATTGGCTTCACCCCTAGCGAGCGTCGGTCGAAGTACAGTGTTCCTGAGCCAGGTGAGTAGTAATTCCTGAAAATAAAATATTGTATAACGTGTGAAGCCAAAAGGTCTTACTGAAACCTTATACAGTTTACAAAACTTTCTGTTGACACGGAATGCAAATCCTATATAAGGTACAGGCATTCAGTTCAGGTGGTCTGAGTTCCCAGCAAAAAAGAGAGAGTCTGAGCTAACATGTTTTAAGACGCTAAAGTTTTTACCCTTTTTCTGAATTATTATTGTAGTTTATTGATATTAATATGAAATACACTGCTCAATGATAGACTGAAAACATTCAACAGGGTTGCAATCAACTGTACACGAGCATTATCACTGAGTTGTCATGTGAAGTTGATGATTTTTTTTACCCTCCTGTAGCTACAAAGCACAAAAAGATAAGGATAGCTTCCAAATTTATTAATTTTTACGTTGTCATGTTGTTTCAGCAATAGGGCCATTTTATTAGGTCCATGCCATGTCACTGGTGATCAAGAAATCAACCAAATACCAATGTAGCCTAATTCTTAGACTAAAATAAATCCATGATTTGCAATTGGCAACACATTTTATCAAAATGTTAAGAACAATGCATTCTTACCCATATGTGGTACGAGCCATGGGAACCCAAGTTACACGCGAGGTGGGTACGATATCATCCCCGAAGAAGAGGAAGCCTCCTCCATTCGTGCTGAAGCAATGGCCAAGAACATTCTTGGTAATCCCTTGCTGCTTGAGCTGCGAGAGCAGGCTAACTGATCCTTTCCCAAGCGCAAGCAAGCCGTCCGTCGCCGCCTGCACTGCGCCATTCTTTCCCACTTGCTGATCATATCCACAGCTGAAAAGAGAAGCAATAAAACATCAAGAACGGAACTAAAACACCAATAACGAGGCAATGTAACATAAATTGGCATATATTATTACCCAAAGGTGAGGTTGGCACGGACAGTGGATGAATTCCTCAGGGACAGTGTGAAGTTGTCAGCGATGAGCACGCCGAGTGAAGTTGCCTTGTCCGTGTACTTGATCTGGTAATCACATTGCTGTGGTACGGCGCATTTCTTGTTAGGGCTCAAACTAGTGCAGAGCGAAGCTGCACAGGGAACAATCTTGTTCTTTGTTGGCTTGTACCATGGGTGTGGCACCTACAACAACAATCAGGAAGAAAATCAATCACAAAACCTTGTGGAATGGAAAAAAAAAACAAGGCCTGCATTCCACATCAAATCTGGGACTAGAATTAAGCCAGTAGTGGATTAGGATAATCAGTGACTTTGATGCAAACCAAGCAAAAAAATATCACAATATTATTATGTTTTGACGGAAAAGATCACAATCTTAACACAGAAGAGAGACCAATTCTTGAACTAAATCTAGTGGCAGAAAGAAAAGCTATGAACTTGAATACTGGAGTTGAATTCTCCGTGCAACTCAAGCAATTAGGTACGTAAGATATAACATTGAGGCGTAGTGCACCTTGTTGCAGCTTTGGCAGGGGGCGTCGCATTGCAGCCAGCTGAGGTCGCTGCCGGTGTCGACGTCCAGGAAGTAAGGCTTGGCCGGGTCCCCAATATTCATGGTGACATGATAATGCCTGCAGAAACGGCACAGAAAATTTCTGAACAAACAAATCCTGAAAGAACTGATGAGAAAATAAACAGAGGATGCAAACAGAAAACAGTTCAGTGGATCCCTATCTTCAGAACAAAAAGTAAATAAATAGATAGACAGAAAAAAGTCAGTTCATGGAGCAAAAGTCAAATAGGATTCTTGGACTTTGTGCCGGCTACTTGGACGGGATTAACATCAACGCCGGCAGAGCCACGCAGACGACGATCGACGACTCTGCATTCGTCAGAAACCAACCAACCAAAGCTGCAAATAAACCCCAAAGATCTGCGTATCTGTTCTGCGCGCACAGAACAGAACCCGGGGATATCCTGAGAACCAACCCAATCTGATCAGGGCAGGGGGGAGGAGACCGCGTACCCGATGGGATAGACGGCACCCTGGAGCTGGAACACGGCGGTGGACGAGGACGACGGGGACTTCCCCGGCGTCGCGGCGCGTGCTGGGCTGGGCGCGAACGGGAGCAGGAGGAGGAGGAGTGCGAGGAAGGCGGCCGGGGACCACCTGGCGGCCGCCATGGCGGGAGGGGAGGGAGGAAGGTGGCGGCGGCGGACGGACGGATCGCTCGAGGGTGGAGCAGTCAGCAGTGTGAACAGCTGTCGCGCTAGTTTTTTGGTTGGAAGCGGAAACGCGGACCGCGAGGGGGTATTTATAGTGGGCGGAAGGAGAACGCGCTCCATGCCTCCGTCGAACCTTCTGCCCGGTTACTCATTTATCTCTCTCTTGTTTTTAATTTTATTTATTTATTGGCTAGAAAAAGGGAGATTCTTTTTTCAGGAATGTTAACAATATGATATCAGAGTTTTAGGCATGGCAAATACGTTTTTCCTGGAAATTTATATTGCCGCGCAGATGGCAAATTTAGTTGATGAACACGATAATTTTCTGGCAAAAAATAAAAAAAATTGAACTGATGAGGATTTGCTATGCATCAACTAAACTTGCCATCCTCAGCTAACATAATTTATCATTAAAAAGATTCCAATTGTCATATCCGAAAATCTGACATTCGCTGGATATTCAATCTGCCTGAAAATTCAGGCAAACCCTACGCCGTATACATACAAAAATACACACATTGTGATTTATATTGAGTTTGACATACTTCCATTGTATACTAATTTGTTTTTACGTCAAACATGAAAATTTGTGTGTAAGATGCTAAAGGAGTAAAGGTACAGTATATATGTATTGGACTCTGGTTTTAATTCCGTGTGGACTAGTGGATAATTTTCCTTGCATTTTCTTCACCTAAAAATGGAGACCAACGACCAAAAGACTTTGAGCCGAGACTTGAGTTGCTATCATGTCGCGTAAACTAACACGGAGAGACGCCGTGTTAAGTAATCAGACCATCACTTGCTTGTAGCTTTCAGTCCTATTGATGGTCTGATGTCGTTTTCACTTCTCTTTTTAAATGGCCTTGGTGTGACTAAGAGGGACAAGCCTGTCTAATATTTGCACAACATTTTCTAGGGTACAAGACGTTTATGCGCACCACACATCTGACTTTTTTGAGAAACCTCCAATCTATTCATCTTTAATCATGATAGTACAAAAATTACAACGATGTCCGTGGATCACCTAGCGACAATGAACTAGGGTTTGAGAGGAGATATTGTTGTTGAAGATGTTGATGAAGATTGCCCTCCCAAAGATGAAAGGATTATTGGTGATGACGATGGCTTCGATTCCCCCTCCAAGAGGGAAGTTCCACCGGCGGAATCGCTCCGCCGAAGGGCAAAAGTGCTCCTGTCCAAGTTCCACCTCGAGACGGCGGCGCTTCATCCTGAAAGTCCTCTCCTTATTTATTTTTCTAGGTCAAAATGACCTATATACCAGAATATGGGCACCGGAGGTGGGCTGGGCTGAGCACAACCCACTAGGGCGCGCCCTGGTGTCTTGTGCTCACTAGGTGGCCCCCCTCTGGTAGTTATTTGCTCCAGTATTTTTCATATATTCCAAAATAATTCTTCGTAAATTTTTAGCTCATTTGGAGATGTGCAGAATAGGTGCCCTGACGTAGTTGTTTCAGGTCCAGAATTCTAGTTGCCGATATTCTCTCTCTTTGTGTGAACCTTGCATATTATGAGAGAAAAATCATTATAATTACTCAATAAAGCATTATTATGCATCAAAACATTATAAATAACAGTAGGAAAATATGATGCTAAATGGATGTATCAACTCCCCCAAGCTTAGACCTTGCTTGTCCTCAAGCGGAAAACCGATATCGAAAAACATGCCCACATGGTTAGAGAGAGAGGTGTCGATAAAAACAAAATACAGACATAGTATCATCATGCTTATTATAACAGCAACAAACTTTATCACATAACTTCTCATGAAGAAGTGACAATTCATCACAACAACGAAGTAAAAGCATAAACTCTATAGAAAACCAACACTCTATGTTCTCAGTCAACTTTGCAATTACAATTCATTATATTTCCAGAAGGGTCTTGTATCGGAGCCTTTTGGCAAGTCCACATACTCAACCGTCATTTAATCTTATATGATTGCTAACACTCATTGTATACCCATGAGCAAAAAGTTTCAACCAGACACATAGAAAGATAGAGGCTTAAAGTTTCGCCTCCCAACGTATTCACCTCGAGGGTGATGTCAACAATAATAATTCATGCTCACATACATCCAACTGGATATATGTGCCTAGATCTTTTCTCACCACATGATGCTTGCAGAAAGAGAAAATAAAAAGGAAGAGGGAAGAATACTTTGACTATTGCCTGAAAGTAAATACATAAAGTAATAGATAGGCCCTTCGCAGAGGGAAGCAGAGGTTGTCATGCGCTTTTTGGTTTGTATGCTCAATATCTTAGCAAAAGAACGTCATGTTATATTGTCCCTTATGATAGCAACCTTTATTATGCAGTCCTTCGCTTTTATTACTTTTCCATCACAAGTTCGTACAACGCTCAATTTTCTCTTACACTAAATGATCCAACACATTTAGAAGCAATTTTTATTGCCCTTTTGCACCGATGACAACTTACTTGAAGGATCTTACTCAATCCATAGGTAGGTATGATGGACTCTCAAAACAAGATTTTGGGTTTAAGGTTTTCGGATGCACAAGTAGTATCTCTACTTAGTGCGGATTTTTGGTTAGCAAAGATATTGAGCAAGCACCACATGTTGAAGGATCTATGACAATATAACTTCTATGTGAATATGAACAAACATAAATCATTACTTGTCTTCCTTGTCCAACATCAACAATTTTGGCATATAATATTTGATGGGGACTCACAATCATAAAATATGTCCAAGATAGTGTATTTGCATGTGAACCTTCTCTCCCCTTATTAATTCTTTCATGAATTGCATCATTGACCAATGCTATGTTTGTCGATCTCTAATAAATTTTATCACTTATACTTTTACTTATACTTTTCCTTATGTGATGTCATTACTTAACATAAGATTAGCATATGATCTGATCTTTTTCATTATTTTCTTTTATTTTGATTGAAACATAAAAGTAAAGAAGAAAAAACTCAAACTAAACTTTATTATATAACTCTCACTCGATTACATGGATAGATGGATTACGAGAACTAAAACTCGAAAATAAACCATGCTAAACTTTTATTCAACTAATTCAAAAGATAACTAAAGATTGAACTAAGATAGGTAAAGGTAATGAAAGTGATGATGATACGATACTGGGACACATCCCCCAAGCTTGGCACAAGCCAAGGGGAGTGCCTATACCCATGTACTTAAGTCTCCTTTGGTGGTGAAGATGATGATTGTCGGGGATATGACTATTGGATATGACCCGCCCAGGAGGGGCCGGGTTATCCCAATGGCGGTTCATAAACCAAGCCCATGAATATGTTGAAGATGGCGGTTCATTTAGTAGGCTTGTTAAAGGGCCCAAAACCCAAAGGCGGCTTAAGGCCCGTAAGTGTAAACTGCCATGTATATGTGACTTGTATTGTAAGGCATGTAAGATAAGTCACTGGGCCGAACACGTTTGTATGAACCGGCCGGGACTCTGTAAGCCGCGGAGCGTCAACCCGTGTATATAAGGGGACGACCCGGCAACGACTTAGGGTAAGAGACAACAGATCGAAAGCCAGGCTAAGCGTATTCGCTCCTTGGTAATTGAAACCCTAGCAATACCACCTCAAACTAGATTAGGCTTTTACCTTCACCTTAAGGGGCCGAACCAGTATAAACTCCTCGTGTCCTTTGTCCCGTTTTAACCCCTTTAAGCTAACTATGTCGCAATGGCTCCACAACTAAGTCCTTCCACCAGGACATCTGCCGTGACAATTCCACGACAGTTGGCGCCCACC
This sequence comes from Triticum dicoccoides, assembly GCF_002162155.2. NCBI lineage: Eukaryota > Viridiplantae > Streptophyta > Magnoliopsida > Poales > Poaceae > Triticum > Triticum dicoccoides. The sequence continues at coordinate 518,112,626 of NC_041386.1, forward strand.
GTGGGGCTTGCGCACGGTGGTTTTGAGTTCTTGAAGGGCAGCTTTGAAGGGATCAAGGGGTACGCTGTGGACCGGATGGCCAAGAGTCGTCGCGGCAAGCTCTACATCGACGACGTAGGCTGGGGCCCTGAGGCCGGCTCAATTGAGTACGGGTATCGGGTCTCCTTTGGCGGAATCCACGTCTTCATCAGCAAGATCGGTGAACCGGGCCCTGAGCCGGACATCTGCACCGACATCATCGAGACGACTCAGTGATACGTCCATTTTGCATCATGCTTTTATATCGATATTTATTGCATTATGGGCTGTTATTTCACATTATGTCACAATACTTATGGCTATTCTCTCTTATTTTACAAGGTTTACATAAGGAGGGAGAATGCCGGCAGCTGGAATTTTAGGCTGGAAAAGAAGCAAATATTAGAGACCTATTCTACACAACTTCAAAAGTCCTGAAACTCCATGGAATACCTTATAATAAATAATGAAAAATCCTTGCCAAAGATGAAGACCAGGGGGCCCACACACTGCTCACGAGGGTGGGGGGCGCGCCCCCTACCTCGTGGGCCCCCTGGTGGCTCTCCGATGACCATCTTCTCCTATATGAAGTCTTTCGTCGAGAAAAAAAATAAGAAGCAACCTTTCGGGATGAAACTCCGCTGCCACGAGGCGGAACCTTGGCGGATCCAATCTAGAGCTCCGGCAAAGCTGTTCTGCCGGGGAAACTTCCCTCCCGGAGGGGGAAATCATCGCCATCGTCATCACCAACGCTCCTCTCATCAGGAGAGGGCAATCCCCATCAACATCTTCATCAGCACCATCTCATCTCAAAACCCTAGTTCATCTCTTGTATACGATTCTTGTCTTCAAGTTCGGGATTGGTGCTAGTAGGTTGCTAGTAGTGTTAATTACTCCTTGTAGTTGATGCTAGTTGGTTTAATTGGTGGAAGATCATATGTTCATATCCTATATGCATATTAATACCCCTCTGATTATGAACATGTTTATGCTTTGTGAGTAGTTACGTTTGTTCCTGAGGACAAGGGAGAAGTCTTGTTATTAGTACTCATGTGAATTTGGTATTCGTTCGATATTTTGATGAGATGCATGTTGTCTAGACTCTAGTGGTGTTATGTGAACGTCGACTACATAACACTTCACCATTATTTGGGCCTAGAGGAAGGCACTGGGAACTAATAAGTAGATGATGGGTTGCTAGAGTGACAGAAGCTTAAACCCTAGTTTATGCGTTGCTTCGTAAGGGGCTGATTTGGATCCATATGTTTCATGCTATGGTTAGGTTTACCTTAATACTTTTGTTGTAGTTGCGGATGCTTGCAATAGAGGTTAATAATAAGTGGGATGCTTGTTCAAGTAAGAACAGCACCCAAGCACCGATCCACCCACATGTCAAATTATCTAAGTACCGAACGTGAATCATATGAACGTGATGAAAACTAGCTTGACGATATTCCCATGTGTCCTCGGGAGCGCTTTTCCTTCTATAAGAGTTTGTCCAGGCTTGTCCTTTGCTACAAAAAGGATTGGGCCACCTTGCTGCATTTTATTTATTTTTGTTACTTGTTGCTCGTTACAAATTATCTTATCACAAAACTATCTGTTACCACTTATTTCAGTACTTGCAGAGAATACCTTGCTAAAAACCTTTTATCATTTCCTTCAGTTCCTCGTTGGGTTCGACACTCTTACTTATCGAAAGGACTATGATAAATCCCCTATACTCTTGGGTCATCACTCAGCGTGCACGACCCACCCGATTTCAACCCACCGTGAAGCGTGCCTTTGTTGGATTTATCCATGGGGATGAATTGGAAGGCTCGGTGTCTGGCGGTGAGACGGCCATCTACTCTGATGGTGAATCATCCATAGGCGAGACCGACTCAATGTATCAACTACAAGAAGGACGGCTTGGGGGCTGTTCCGATGGTGACAGTATTCTAGACCCCCATGAGCCGCCGAACAGGGTGGCGATCTTCATGGTTGGCACCCAAACGGTTCTCGGTTCGACAGCTGTCGCGACTATGACTTCCAGCGCAGCGGCGGTAGCGGCAGCAGGTACTTGCGGATCAGCACGCCCCCCGACTCAAGTTTTAACAGATCTGTTGGAGGCTCTGGCAACTCTGATGGAGGTGGAGGTAACCCCGGACAACCAGGAACAACATAAGGTGGATGTGGCTAAGCTGCGTGATGAGATAGCGCAAGCCAAGGTAGAGCTGGAGGCCAAAAATGCTAGGATGGCTGCAGAGCGGGCCATTTTAAACGCCCAAGCACAGCAGATTCAAGCGAATTCATATTGGCTCACGTTGAATCAAAACGCTTCAAACGAAGTCTTAATGAGAAAACACCAGAGTTGTCTGCCCTTGGTTTATGAATCGAGAAATCTCTTCAGCACGCCTGGGGCGGGGGCCAGTAACCTGCCGATGGTAAACCAGATTACTGAAGCGCTAGGGGGTGGAGCGCCGGTTCAGCCGTGCGTGACGGGTTCCCCGCATATGAATAACACCCCACCTCAGCACGTGGTGACGCCACCGGGTCATTATTCCAACCCTTTGAACAATATGATTGTTGCAGCTACGCAATTGGCGGCTTTGCGAGTCGAGGGCGAGTCTCTGACAGTAGTTGAAACCCGAAGGGCTAGGGAACTTATTCAAACAACGGTGTTACAGTAGCAGGCTTATTCTTACAGTCGTGATCGGGTACACTCAACCCCTCGTCCAAGCCGGAGCTACAGCAAGCACATTGACTCGCCAACAGTTTCGAGTACTGAGCAGCGCTGTAACCAACCTCGTGGGCATGACCCGGCGCACAATGGTGCCGAGGCACATAATTTGGTGGACCAGGGCAGAGCACGCCGGGAGGCCGAGCTGGCGGCTCATCAGCACGCGCCAGTTTACCCGACAACTTCAGTGGAGGCAGGTGTGGCCTCTAGAGCTTGGGGTGTGCCGTGTTTAACGGTGGCTCTGCGAAATGAGTGTTTGCCCAAGGACTTCAAGGGCCCTCGTAAGGTGCCTAATTACACAGCTGATCAACCCCTGAGGCTTGGGTGGAAAGTTATGAGATGGCTATGGAGATGTTGGATGTTAGTGAGGCTGCATGTGCTAAGTATTTCACCATGATGCTGGAAGGGACGGCTCGTACTTGGTTGAAAGGGCTACCTGCCAACTCCATTGGGTCGTGGGCAGAGTTGAAGGCCCGGTTTATCCAAAATTTCAAAGATACATGCAAGCAGCCTATGTCAATCATGGATTTGGTTTGTTGTGTTCAAGCCGAGGGCGAATCGACGACCAGCTGGGTGCGTCGGGTCTCGACTATCATACATTCTTCAGATAATATCAACGTCGGCTCAACAGTTTTAATGTTGGAGAAAAATTGCCGTTTCCTTCCACTCAAGCAAAAGCTTGGGCGGCTTAAGCGTCATTGCAGTGACATGGGTGAGCATGGTAGATCTTTTCAAGTATGCCGACTCTGATAGTACCAAGGACCCCGACTCTGAGGATGAACAATCGGGAAAGGGAAAGAAGAGTAGCAGTATGAGGGGACAACAGCACAACCCGACCAATCAGGGCGGTAATGGTAAGCGCAAAGCTGATGATTTTGTGTCTAACACCGGCGCACAGAATTACAACCAGCGTCGTAAGGGGAGGCCGGCTCAAGGGACAAAATTTGACCTTGAAGCAATAATGAATCAGCCATGTCTGAAGCACGAAACTCAGGAGAAGTCGTCTACCCATCTGTGGAAGGATTGCAACATTATGAGACAATTCAGGGAGTCTTTCCAACACAACCATGGTCCGAATGGCGGTTCAGGGTCTGGCCCTCATGGTCCGGGTCATGGAGGCGGCGACTCAAATTTCGGGTTTCACGACCAAAGCAATCAAGGTGGTTACAACCAGCAGAATAATCAGGGGAATTAGCAGTAGCAACAGTCTGGTTATCAGAGCAACCGGAAGCAATTGAATAATGGACAGTACCACGTCTTCACCACTAGCTTGTGTAAGCGGGATCAGAAGCTTCATAAGAGGGCAGTGAATGCTATTGAGCCAGCGGTGCCGTGTTACTTGCGGTGGTTGGAGCAGCCTATTGTATGGAGTCGTGAGGATCACCCGCCCCGGGTTGACAATCCGGGTCACCTGGCTCTAGTGGTGGCGCCTTAGGTAGGCTATAAATTTACTAAGGTGCTCATGGATGGAGGCAGCAACATTAATATACTTTACTATGAAACCTTCCATCGCATGGGACTGACCAACAAAAATCTTAAGCCATCAAACACTGTTTTTCATGGTGTGGTGCCGGGTAAGTCGGCATATCTAGTGGGTAAGATATCTTTGGAGGTTGTTTTAGGAGATGAGCATGATTCCGGATCTGAGACCCTAACCTTCGAAGTGGTTAAAATCAAGAGCCCTTATCATGCTCTGTTCGGGCGGCCGGCATATGCTAAATTCATGGTGAGGCCTTGTTATGTTTGCTTGCAGCTTAAGATGCCAGGTTACAAGGGCACCATCACAGTGCATGGGAGTCGCAAGGTGGCCTTGGAATGTGAAGAAAGCGATGTTGCTTATGCTGAGTCTGTTTTTGCAACGGAGGAGCTAAAAGTTTACAAGGATAATGTTGACCCGGCGGACATGACGTCCTTGAAAAAGCCAACTACAGAGCATGATCCTTTGCTAAAGTTTAAGTCGGCAGATGACACTAAAATGGTTGATTTTGTTCCTGGCGACTCATCTAAGAAGTTCAGCATCAGTGCTAATCTGGATCCGAAATAGGAAAGCGCGCTCATCGAGTTCATCCGTGAGAATCGGGACATCTTTGCATGGAAGCCTTCAGACATGCCGGGTGTACCGAGGGAACTCGCTGAGCATACTCTTAATACTGATCTGAAGTTTAAGCTGGTCAAGCAATTCCTTTGTCGTTTTAACGAGGAGAGGCGGAAGGCCATTGGTGAAGAAGTGGCCCGGCTCTTGGCGGCCGGGTTTATCATTGAAGTTTTTCATCCTGAGTGGTTGGCTAACCCGGTGTTGGTTCTTAAGAAGAATGACACTTGGTGAATGTGTGTGGATTACACGGACTTAAATAAGGCTTGTCCGGCTCATCCGTTTGCTCTACCTCGTATTGATCAAATCATTGATGCTATGGCGGGTTGTGAGCGTTTGAGTTTTTTGGATGCTTATTCTGGTTATCATCAGATCAAGATGGCAGTTAAGGACCAGGAGAAGACAACTTTCATTACTCCATTTGGAGCCTTCTGCTACGTGGCCATGCCTTTCAGGCTCAAGAGTGCCCAGGCGACTTACCAACGGTGTGCGCAAAATTGCCTTCACAATCAGATCGGGCGTAATGTTCATGCTTTTGTAGATGACATTGTGGTGAAATCCAGGAAGAAGGAGACCCTTATTGATGATTTGAAGGAGACATTTGACAATCTCTGGGTCTATAAAATGATGCTTAACCCGGCCAAGTGTGTTTTTGGTGTACCGGCGGGTAAGCTTTTGGGTTTTTGCTTTCAGACCGAGGTATCGAAGCTAACCCAGAGAAAATCAAGGCCATTACTTCCCTGGCTAAGCCAAAGTGTGTTAACGACGTCCAACGCTTGGCGGGTCGGATAGCGGCCTTGAGCTAGTTCATAAGCCGCCTTGGAGAAAAGGCTATCCCTCTGTACTAGGTGATGAAGAAGACAGATAATTTCGTCTGGAGTAATGCTGCTGATGAGGCATTTGAGGCGCTTAAGAAGCAACTGGCTGAGCCACCGGTTCTTGCTACCCCTATTGATAAGGAGCCTTTGTTGTTATATGTGGCTGCCAATGGCCAGGCTGTCGGTGTGGCCATTGTGGTGGAAAGGAAAGAGGCGGGCAAGGAGTATCTGGTTCAACGACCGGTTTACTACATCAGCAAGGTACTTATTGAGTCCAAGCAGAGGTATCCGCATAGGCAGAAGCTTGTGTATGGGGTTTTCATGGCAAGTCGAAAGCTCAAGCAATATTTTCTAGGTCATCCCATTACTGTGGTTAGTTCTGCTCCTTTGGGGGATATCACCCAAAATAGAGAAGCCACAGGTTGGGTAGCCAAGTGGGCCATTGAGCTTGGACCTCATGGTTTAAAGTATGTGCCTTGTACGACCATCAAGTCATAAGCACTCGTGGATTTTATCAATGATTGGATAGAGTTGCAGACACCTAAGGGAAAGCCGGATAACACATATTGGACTATTCACTTTGATGGATCCAGGCAGTTGGAAGGCTCGGGGGCTGGAGTTGTCTTGACCTCCCCACAAGGTGATACATTTTCTTATGTTCTCCGGTTAATGTTCCCTTTGTACTAACAATGCAGCTGAGTATGAGGCCTTGCTCCATGGTCTTCGGATGGCTAAGAGATGAACTTAAGCCGGGTGAGGTGCTTCGGTGACTCAGATCTGGTAGCTCAACAAGTTTCTGGTACTTGGGATTCTAAGGATCCACTCATGGTTGCTTATCATCGAGAGGTTGATGCCATTGCGGGTCACTTCAAGGGTTACCAAGTTGAGCATATTGATCGCAGGAAGAATGAGGAGGCTGACACTAGCCGGTTAGGGTCTCAGCATAAGCCGGTGCCACCTAAAACTTTCCTAGATGTTCTGCTTAACCCTTCTGTCAAATTGCCTACAGAGGAGGATCTTGCTGTTCCTGACCCGGAAGCACAATTGGTGGCGGCTCTTCATGCCGTTCCTGATTGGACAGTTTCGTATTTGGATTACATGACCCGGGGCGAGTTGCCTGAGGATGATATTTTGGCCAGGCAAATAACCCGACGATCTAGGTCAATGACGATTGTCAATGGGGAGTTGCACCACCGCAGTGTCATAGGGGCGTTTCAACGTTGCATCTCTCCTGAAGAAGGCTGTGAGATTCTATGAGAGATTCACGAAGGATATTGTGGTCATCATGCCGGCTCTAAATCTCTCGTAGCCAAGGTCTTTCTTCATGGGTTTTATTGGTTGACGACTCATGCTGATGCTGAGGATTTGGTCAGCAAATGTGATGGTTGTCAGAATTTTTCACGACGAGCTCATGTTTCGGCTCAAGAGTTGAGGATGATTTCAATTACTTGGTCGTTTGCGACCTGGGGGCTTGATATGGTCGGGCCTTTCAAGAGGTCCAAAGATAAGAAAACCCACCTTTTGGTGGCAGCTGGTAAGTTTACTAAGTGGGTTGAAGCAGAGCCGGTTAGCAAGTGTGATGCAGCAATGGTGGTTCAATTCATTAAGAAGGTGATCTTCCGTTTTGGCTTTCCCCACAACATTATAATGGATAATGGCACTGATCTGTCTAAGGGTGCTATGAAAGAATTTTGTCAACGAGAGCATATTCGACTTGATGTTTCCTCCATGGCTCACCCCCAGTCTCATGGTCAAGCGTAACGAGCTAATCAAGAGATTCTGCGAGGCATCAAGCCCCGGCTTATGGTTCCTTTGCAAAGAACGTCGGGTTGTTAGGTGGAGGAGTTACCTTCAGTGTTATGGAGTATGAATACAACCCCCAACAGATCTACGAGTTACACACATTTTTTCATGGTTTATGGAGCAGAGGCGGTTCTCCCTAGTGACATCCATCACGATTCGCCCTGTGTGGCGGCTTATGTTGAAGCTGATAATGAAATAGCACGTCAGAATGCACTCGACCTGTTGGATGAGGAGCATGACCTCGCGGCGGCTCGTTCAGCGATTTGTCAACAAGATCTACATCGTTATCACAACCGCCGGGTCAAAACCAGAACCTTTCAAGAAGGCGACTTGGTGCTCCGTCTTATCCAGGATCAAACTGATATGCATAAACTATCACCGCCTTGGGAGGGACCTTTTGTGGTTAGCAAGAATCCACATAATGGGTCATACTATCTTATCGACGTTCGAGACCACAAGGACTCATGCACATCGGAGTAGGAGACCCGTTGGCCGTGGAATATTGCTCATCTTCGGCCCTACTATACTTGAGCCACCGGCTCTCCTGATGTACATAGTTTGATGATGTATATATTATAAACAGTATAATAAAGCCAGCATCCCTGATAATTCAGGGCCTCTGTCGTTTCACTTATTCGAAGCTGAGTCTTTATCATCGTCTTACATGTTCACTTAAGAGGCTTGACGCCCGAATTACAGGGACCAAAGAGAGTTGGATACACAGCATAGCTCAAACATAGGTTCGCGACGAGCACAACTCATAAATATGTCACTTGGGGGCTTCTTGTTCAAACATAGGTGTATTCACCAAAGAGAACATAGCATTACTACCCTCTTGACCAGGTTATCTTGTTCAAACATAGGTGTATTCACCAAAGAGGACATAACCTTTCCGGGTCATCTTACCCGTATACCAGCTGCTTCTTCATCAGGTAATCCTGATTGACCCGCCGAACTCTTAACAATCAATCTTTTACGGTGTATTCACCAAAGATCCTGAGATTGTTAAGGTTAAAACGCCGGTTTGTCATGTGAGAGCACGGCTTATAGATAGTTAGGATACATCCAGGCTCATAAGCCGCCTTCTTTGATACTTGGATAAATCGGCCTGTGATGCACGATGCTACTCCGACCCCGCGTACTCCTGATAAGTCTATCTTTTAAAAAGACCTGCACTTATCTGGGTTCAAATGTCAATTGGGTCATGTGAGAGCCGGCTCACAGAAAGCGCGGACCTTCCAGTGGCCATCAGGCTAGTTTCATTGAAGAAGAAACTTTGGCTCGGCGGCCTACAAAAGCCTCAGATATTTTGATTTTTCTTATTTTTTGGCTTTATATAATCTTTTTGCTCTTACCATATGGTTTTTACAAATCGGGCCAAGCTGCCCTATTTATGTCTCATATTTGAAGCATCTTCAGGTCTTTGCAACCCACCAGGATGGCAGACTCTAAGTCGCCAGAGAATAATAATCTTATGCTGAGAGTTATGGCTCTAAAAGCTCTAACTGCATGGAGCTGATAAGCTAGCAGTTTACGTAAACACCATAGGTATGATATTATATTATGTAAAAGTTGTGATCATCCCGACCCTGGTTATGGACTATTTGTCCCCAGTGGTTTAATTTGGGTATTATGACCCGCCCGCGGTAAACCGCCAGGGCAATTGTGATTTACTTGTGTGCAGGGTCATGATAAAATCTCATCTGCTCAAATCAACGGTATCATAAGCATAAAGTGATACGCTCTTCAAATGGCGGGTCAAACGGTCTGGCACAAGGCAAAAACGTGCACGATGGCACGACAGATCAAAGTTTACTAGCCTATTACATGACTCAATGAGCCAAAAAGATCAAGTGTTTTCCAAAGTTCAAATATTTTAAACCCCCAGAGGATCAATCTTCTTGGTCTTGGTGACTTGAAGCTTCTGGATCATCCTTTTCCGGTTCTTCGTCCTCCTCCACCGTCTGGAAGTTTGGTGATGACCAATCAATGCCACATAAGGGGTGGAATTCAGCTTCATCATCAATAAGATTCGACGGGTCAACTTCAGGGGCGAAAGTATGCTTATGAATTGGAGGAATCAGATCCATCACTTTATAAGTCAGCGTGGGTTTCTTTTGATTCTCTACATCATAAGCCGGTTGATACTTGGATAGATTTGTCTCATCAGCAATCAGAGTCACCACAGGACTGATACGTCTCCAACGTATCTATAATTTTTGATTGATCCATGCTATTATATTATCTATTTTGGATGTTAATGGGCTTTATTTTACACTTTTATATTATTTTTGGGACTAACCTATTAACTGGAGGCCCGGACCAAATTGCTGTTTTTTTGCCTATTTTAGTGTTTCGCCGAAAAGGAATATCAAACGAAGTCCAAACGGAATGAAACCTTCGGGAGCGTTATTTTTGGAATAAATGTGATCCAGGAGACTTGGAGTGGACGTCAAGAAACAATCGAGGAGGCCACGAGGCAGGGGGCGCGCCCACCCCCTGGGCGCGCCCTCCACCATCGTGGGCCCCTCATTGCTCCACCGACCTACTTCTTCCTCATATATATATATCCATATACCCCACAAACATCCAAGAGCACCACGAAACCCTATTTCCACCGCCGCAACCTTCTGTACCCAAGAGATCCCATCTTGGGGCCTTTTTCGGAGCTCCGCCGGAGCGGGAATTGATCACGGGGGACCTCTACATCAAGTCCATGGCTCCTCCGATGATGTGTGAGTAGTTTACTTCAGACCTTCGGGTCCATAGCTAGTAGCTAGATGGCTTCTTCTCTCTCTTTGGATCTCAATACAAAGTTCTCCTCGATTCTCTTGGAGATCTATTTGATGTAATCTTCTTTTGTGGTGTGTTTGTCGAGATCCGGTGAATTGTGGGTTTATGATCAAGTTTATCTATGAACAATATTTGAATCTTATCTGAATTCTTTTATGTATGATTGGTTTATCTTTGCAAGTCTCTTCGAATTATCAGTTTGGTTTGGCCTACTAGATTGATCTTTCTTGCAATGGGAGAAGTGCTTAGCTTTGGGTTCAATCTTGCCGTGCTCGATCCCAGTGACATAAAGGGAAACAACACGTATTGTATTGTTGCCATCGAGGATAACAAGATGGGGTTTACATCATATTGCATGAGTTTATCCCTCTACATCATGTCATCTTTCTTAAGGCGTCACTCTGTTCTTATGAACTTAATACTCTAGATGCATGCTGGATATCGGTCGATCTGTGGAGTAATAGTAGTAGATGCAGAATTGTTTTGGTCTACTTGTCACAGACGTGATGCCTATATACATGATCATGCCTAGATATTCTCATAATATTCGCTTTTCTATCAATTGCTCGGCAGTAATTTGTTCACCCACCGTAATACTTATGCTATCTTGAGAGAAGCCACTAGTGAAACCTATGGCCCCTGGGTCTATTCTCCATCATACAAGTTTCCCATCTACTTTATTTTGCAATATTTACTTTCAATCTATATCATAAAAATATCAAAAATATTTATCTTATTATTATCATCTCTATCAGATCTCACTCTTGCAAGTGGCCGTGAAGGGATTGACAACCCCTTTATCGCGTTGGTTGCGAGGTTCTTAATTGTGTGTGTAGGTACGAGGTGACTCGCGCGTGGTCTCCTACTGGATTGATACCTTGGTTCTCAAAAACTGAGGGAAATACTTACGCTGCTTTACTGCATCACCCTTTCCTCTTCAAGGGAAAACCAACGCAGTGCTCAAGAGGTAGCAAGGACGTATTTCTTTCACGCAGGCAGCTGATACGTCTCCAACGTATCTATAATTTTTGATTGTTCCATGCTATATTATATCCTGTTTTGGACATTATTGAGCTTTATTATACACTTTTATATTATTTTTGGGACTAACCTATTAACCGGAGGCTGATACGTCTCCAACGTATCAATAATTTTGATTGCTCCATGCTATATTATCTACTGTTTTGGACATTATTGGGCTTTATTATCCACTTTTATATTATTTTTGGGACTAACCTATTAACCGGAGGCCCAGCCCAGAATTGCTGTTTTTTGCCTGTTTTAGGGTTTCGAAGAAAAGGAATATCAAACGGAGTCCAAACGGAATGAAACCTTCGGGAACGTGATTTTCTCAACGAACAAGACCCGGGAGACTTGGACCCTACGTCAAGAAAGAAAAGAGGAGGCCACGAGGTAGGGGGCGCGCCTGCCTACCCCAGGCGTGCCCTCCACCATCGTGGGCCCCCTGTTGCTCCACCGACGCACTCCTTCCTCCTATATATATACCTACGTACCCCAAACGATCAGATACGGAGCCAAAACCCTAATTCCACCGCCGTAACTTTCTGTATCCATGAGATCCCATCTTGGGGCCTGTTCCGGAGCTCCGCTGTAGGGGGCATCGATGACGGAGGGCTTCTACATCAACACCATAGCCTCTCCGATGAAGTGTGAGTAGTTTACCTCAGACCTACGGGTCCATACTTAGTAGCTAGATGGCTTCTTCTCTCTTTTTGGATCTCAATACAATGTTCTCCCCCTCTCTTGTGGAGATTTATTCGATGTAATCTTCTTTTTGTGGTGTGTTTGTTGAGTCCGATGAATTGTGGGTTTATGATCAAGTCTATCTATGAATAATATTTGAATCTTCTCTGAATTATTTTATGTATGATTTGTTATCTTTGCAAGTCTCTTCGAATTATCAGTTTAGTTTGGCCTACTAGATTGATCTTTCTTGCAATGGGAGAAGTGCTTAGCTTTGGGTTCAATCTTGTGGTGTCCTTTCCCAGTGACAGTAGGGGCAGCAAGGCACATATTATATTGTTGCCATCGAGGATAACAAGATGGGGTTTTCTTCATATTGCATGAGTCTATCCCTCTACATCATGTCATCTTGCTTAAGGTGTTACTCTGTTTTTAACTTAATACTCTAGATGCATGTTGGATAGCGGTCGATGAGTGGAGTAATAGTAGTAGGTGCAGGCAGGAGTCGGTCTACTTGTCTCGGACGTGATGCCTATATACATGATCATACCTAGACATTCTCATAACTATGCTCAATTCTGTCAATTTCTCAACAGTAATTTGTTCACCCACCGTAGAATACTTATGCTCTCGAGAGAAGCCACTAGTGAAACCTATGGCCCCGGGTCTATCTTTATCATATTGATCTCCTACTACTTAGTTATTTCCTTTGCTATTTACTTTGCATCTTTATCATAAAAATACCAAAAATATTATCTTATCATATCTATCAGATCTCACTCTCGTAAGTGGCCTTATAGGGATTGACAACCCCTATTTACGTTGGTTGCGAGGATTTATTTGTTTTGTGCAGGTACGAGGGACTCGCGCGTAGCCTCCTACTGGATTGATACCTTGGTTCTCAAAAACTGAGGGAAATACTTACGCTACTTTGCTGCATCATCCCTTCCTCTTCGGGGAAAACCAACGCAGTGCTCAAGAGGTAGCAAGAAGGATTTCTGGCGCCGTTGCCGGGGAGGTCTACGCAAAAGTCAACATACCAAGTATCCATCACATACCCTTATCTCCCGCATTACATTATTTGCCATTTGCCTCTCGTTTTCCTATCCCCCACTTCACCCTTGCCGTTTTATTTGCCCTCTCTCTCTATCCTCCCTCTCCCTCTCTATTTGCCTCTTTTTGCCCGCTTGCTTTTTGTTTGCTTGTGTGTTAGTTTGCTTGCTTGTCACGATGGCTCAAGATAATACTAAATTGTGTGACTTCACCAATACCAACAATAATGATTTTATTGGCACTCCGATTGCTCCTCTTACCGATGCTGAATCTTGTGAAATTAATGCTGCTTTTCTGAATCTTGTCATGAAAGATCCGTTCTCCGGCCTTCCTAGTGAAGATGCCGCTACCCATCTAAATAACTTCGTTGATTTGTGTGACATTCAAAAGAAGAAAGATGTGGATAATGATATTGTTAAATTTAAGCTATTTCCTTTTTCGCTTAGAGATCGTGCTAAAGCTTGGTTTTCGTCTTTACCTAAAAATAGTATTGATTCATGGAACAAGTGCAAATATGCTTTTATCTCTAAGTATTTTCCTCCTGCTAAGATTATCTCTCTTGGAAACGATATTATGAATTTTAAGCAACTTGATCATGAACATGTTGCACAAGCTTGGGAGAGAATGAAACTAATGATACGTAATTGCCCTACTCATGGTTTAAATTTGTGGATGATTATACAAAAATTTTATGCCGGATTGAATTTTGCTTCTAGAAATCTTTTAGATTCGGCCGCGGGAGGCACTTTTATGGAAATCACTTTGGGAGAAGCTACTAAACTCCTAGATAATATTATGGTTAACTATTCTCAATGGCATACTAAAAGATCTACTAATAAAAAAGTGCATACGATAGAAGAAATTAATGTTTTGAGTGGAAAGATGGATGAACTTATGAAATTATTTGCTAATAAGAGTGTTTCTTCTGATCCTAATGATATGCCCTTGTCTACTTTGATTGAGAATAATAATGAATCTATGGATGTGAATTTTATTGGTAGGAACAATTTTGGTAACAACGCGTATAGAGGAAATTTTAATCCTAGGCCTTATCCTAGTAATTCCTCTAATAATTATGGTAATTCCTACAACAATTCTTATGGAAATTATAATAAGATGCCCTCTGATTTTGAATCTAATATTAAAGAATTTTATTACTTTGCAAAAGAATTTTAATGCTATGATTGAAGACAAATTGCTTAGGATTGATGATTTGGCTAGGAACATTGATAGAATTGCTCTTAATGTTGATTCTTTGAAACTTAGATCTATTCCACCTAAGCATGATATCAATGAGTCTCTTAAAGCCATGAGAATTTCCATTTATGAGTGCAAAGAAAGAGCCGCTAGGATGCGTGCTAAGAAAGATGCCTTTATAAGAGCGTGTTCTTCTAGTTCCTATGAAAATAAAGATGAAGATCTAAAAGTTATTGATGTGTCCCCTATTAAATCTTTGTTTTTCAATATGAATATTGATAATGATGAGACTGAATATGATCCACCTTTACCTATAAGGTGTTCTAAGAATTCGTAATTTGTTGATCTTGATGCTAAATTTGATAAAAGTGAGATTGAAGAAATTAAAACCCTAGATGTTGCTAAACCCACTATTATGGATTTCAAGGAATTTAACTATGAAAATTGCTCTTTGATTGATTGTATTTCCTTGTTACAATCCGTGCTAAATTCTCCTCACGCTTATAGTCAAAATAAAGCGTTTACTAAACATATCGTTGATGCCTTGATGCAATCTTATGAAGAAAAACTTGAATTGGAAGTTTCTATCCCTAGAAAACTTTATGATGAGTGGGAACTAACTATTAAAATTAAAATTAAATATCGTGAATGCTATGCTTTATGTGATTTGGGTGCTAGTGTTTCCACGATTCCAAAGACTTTGTGTGATTTGTTAGGTTTCCGTGATTTTGATGATTGCTCTCTAAACTTGCACCTTGCGGATTCCACTATTAAGAAACCTATGGGAAGAATTAATGATGTTCTTATTGTTGCAGATAGGAATTATGTTCCCATAGATTTTATTGTTCTTGACATAGATTGCAATCCTTCATGTCCTATTATTCTTGGTAGACCTTTCCTTAGAACGATTGGTGCAATTATTGATATGAAGGAAGGAAATATTAGATTCCAATTTCCATTAAGGAAAGGCATGGAACACTTTCCCAGAAATAAAATTAAATTACCTTATGAATCTATTATGAGAGCCACTTATGGATTGCCTACCAAAGATGGCAATACCTAGATCTATTCTTGCTTGTTATGCCTAGCTAGGGGCGTTAAACGATAGCGCTTGTTGGGAGGCAACCCAATTTTATTTTTATTCCTTGCTTTTTGCTCCTGTTTAGTAATAAATAATTTATCTTTCCTCGGTTTTGGTTGTGTTTTTTTGTGTTTAATTAGTGTTTGTGCCAAGTAGAACCGTTGGGAAGACTTGGGGAAAGTCTTGTTGAACTTGCTGTAAAAAACAGAAACTTTAGCGCTCACGAGAACTACTGCCATTTTTATTTGGAAAGTGATATTTAGTTAATTATTTTTGCAGATAATTAATAGATAAATTCCTCACGTCAATAAATTTATTTTAGAATTTTTGGGGTTCCAGATCTTGCACTAGCTACAGATTACTACAGACTGTTCTGTTTTTGACAGATTCTGTTTTTCGTGTGTTGTTTGCTTATTTTGATGAATCTATGGCTAGTAAAATAGTTTATAAACCATAGAGAAGTTGTAATAAAGTAGGTATAACAAAAATATAAATAAGAATGAGTTCATTAAAGTACCTTGAAGTGGTATTTTATTTTCTTTCGCTAACGGAGCTCACGAGATTTTCTACTTTAAGTTTTGTGTTGTGAAGTTTTCAAGTTTTGGGTAAAGATTTGATGGATTATGGAACAAGGAGTGGAAAGAGCCTAAGCTTGGGGATGCCCATGGCACCCCCAAGATAATCTAAGGACACCTAAAAGCCAAAGCTTGGGGATGCCCCGGAAGGCATCCCCTCTTTCGTCTACTTCTATCGGTAACTTTACTTGGAGCTATATTTTTATTCGCCATATGATATGTGTTTTGCTTGGAGCGTCTTGTATTATTTGAGTATTTGATTGTTAGTTTACCACAATCATCCTTGCTGTACACACCTTTTGAGAGAGCCGTACATGAATTGGAAGTTGTTAGAATACTCTATGTGCTTCGCTTATATCTTTTGAGTTATATAATTTTGCTCTAGTACTTCACTTATATCTTTTAGAGCACGGTGGTGGATTTGTTTTATAGAAACTATTGATCTCTCGTGCTTCACTGAGATTATTTTGAGAGTCTTAATAGCATGGTAATTTGCTTTAAATCCTAATATTCTAGGTATTCAAGAATAAAAAAATTATCTTATCAGTGTGTTGAATACTATGATAAGTTTGATACTTGATAATTGTTTTGAGATATGAAGATGGTGATATTAAAGTCATGCTAGTTGAGTAGTTGTGAATTTGATAAATACTTGTGTTGAAGCTTGTGATTCCCGTAGCATGCACGTATGGTGAACCGTTATGTGATGAAGTCGGAGCATAATTTATTTTTTGATTGCCTTCCTTATGAGTGGCGGTCGGGGATGAGCGATGGTCTTTTCCTACCAATCTATCCCCCTAGGAGCATGCGCGTAATACTTTGCTTTGATAACTTGTAGATTTTTGCAATAAGTATATGAGTTCTTTATGACTAATGTTGAGTCCATGGATTATACACACTCTCACCCTTCCACCTTTGCTAGCCTCTCTAATACCGCGCACCTTTCGCCGGTATCATACACCCACCATATACCTTCCTCAAAACAGCCACCAAACCTACCTATTATGGCATTTCCATAGCCATTCCGAGATATATTACCATGCAACTTTCCACCGTTCCGTTTATTATGACACACTCCATCATTGTCATATTGCTTAGCATGATCATGTAGTTGACATCGTATTTGTGGCAAAGCCACCATTCATAATTCTTTCATACATGTCACTCATGAGTCATTGCATATCCCGGTACACCGCCGGAGGCATTCATATAGAGTCATATTTTGTTCTAAGTATCGAGTTGTAATTGTTGAGTTGTAAGAAAAATAAAAGTGTGATGATCATCATTATTAGAGCATTGTCCCAGTGAGGAAAGGATGATGGAG
Organism: Triticum dicoccoides; assembly: GCF_002162155.2. NCBI lineage: Eukaryota > Viridiplantae > Streptophyta > Magnoliopsida > Poales > Poaceae > Triticum > Triticum dicoccoides. The sequence continues at coordinate 518,129,806 of NC_041386.1, forward strand.
ACTATGATTCCCCCACAAGTCGGGATGAGACTCCGGACGAAAATAAAAAAAGAAAAGAAAAGAGGCCATAAAAAAAGAAAAGGCCCAAATAAAAAAATGAGAGAAAAAGAGAGAAGGGACAATGTTACTATCCTTTTACCACACTTGTGCTTCAAAGTAGCACCGTGATCTTCATAGTAGAGAGTCTCTCATGTTATCACTTTCATATACTAGTGGGAATCTTTCATTATAGAACTTGGCTTGTATATTCCAATGATGGGCTTCCTCAAAATGCCCTAGGTCTTCATGAGCAAGCAAGTTGGATGCACACCCACTTAGTTTCTTTTTGAGCTTTCATATACTTATAGCTCTAGTGGATCCGTTGCATGGCAATCCCTACTCACTCACATTGATATCTATTGATGGGCATCTCCATAGCCCGTTGATACGCCTAGTGGATGTGAGACTATCTTCTCCCTTTTTGTCTTCTCCACAACCACCACTCTATTCCACCTATAGTGCTATATCCATGGCTCACGCTCATGTATTGCGTGAATATTGAAAAAGTTTTGAGAATGTAAAAAGTATGAAACAATTGCTTGGCTTGTCATCGGGGTTGTGCATGATTTAAATATTTTGTGTGGTGAAGATAGAGCATAGCCAGACTATATGATTTTATAGGTATAACTTTATTTAGCCATGTTATTTTGAGAAGACATAATTGCTTTGATAAGTATGCTTGTCAGGATGAGACCCCAGGCACGCCCTCCACCATCGTGGGCCCCCTGTTGCTCCACCGATGTACTCCTTCCTCCTATATATAGCTACGTACCCCCAAATGATTAGATATGGAGCCAAAACCCTAATTCCACCGCCGTAACTTTCTGTATCTACGAGATCCCATCTTGGGGCCTATTCCGGAGCTCCGCCGGAGGGGGCATCGATCACGGAGGGCTTCTACATCAACACCATAGCCTCTCCGATGAAGTGTGAGTAGTTTACCTCAGACCTACGGGTCCATAGTTAGTAGCTAGATGGCTTCTTCTCTCTTTTTGGATCTCAATATAATGTTCTCCCCCTCTCTTGTGGAGAACTATTCGATGTAATCTTCTTTTTGCGGTGTGTTTGTTGAGACCGATGAATTGTGGGTTTATGATCAAGTCTATCTATGAATAATATTTGAATCTTCTCTGAATTCTTCTATGTATGATTGATTACCTTTGCAAGTCTCTTCGAATTATCAGTTTGGTTTGGCCTACTAGATTGATCTTTCTTGCAATGGGAGAAGTGCTTAGCTTTGGGTTCAATCTTGCGGTGTCCTTTCCCAGTGATAGTAGGGGCAGCAAGGCACGTATTGTATTGTTGCCATCGAGGATAACAAGATGGGGTTTTCTTCATATTGCATGAGTCTATCCCTCTACATCATGTCATCTTGCTTAAGGCGTTACTCTGTTTTTAACTTAATACTCTAGATGCATGCTGGATAGCGGTCGATGAGTGGAGTAATAGTAGTAGATGCAGGCAGGAGTCGCTCTGCTTGTCTCAGACGTGATGCCTATGTACATGATCCTACCTAGACATTCTCATAACTATGCTCAATTCTGTCAATTGCTCAACAGTAATTTGTTCACCCACCGTAGAATACTTATGCTCTCGAGAGAAGCCACTAGTGAAATCTATGGCCCCCGGGTCTATCTTTATCATATTGATCTCCTACTACTTAGTTATTTCCTTTGCTATTTACTTTGCCTTTATTTTACTTTGCATCCTTATCATAAAAATACCAAAAATATTATCTTATCATATCTATCAGATCTCACTCTCGTAAGTGGCCTTATAGGGATTGACAACCCCTATTTGCGTTGGTTGCGAGGATTTATTTGTTTTGTGCAGGTACGAGGGACTCGCGCGTAGCCTCCTACTAGATTGATACCTTGGTTCTCAAAAACTGAGGGAAATACTTACGCTACTTTGCTACATCATCCCTTCCTCTTCGGGGAAAACCAACGTAGTGCTCAAGAGGTAGCAGAGGCCCAGCCCAGGATTGTTGTTTTTGCCTATTTCAGAGTTTCGCAGAAAGAGAATATCTAACGGAGTCCAAACGGAATGAAACCTTCGGGAACGTGATTTTCGGAACGAACATGATCTAGAGGACTTGGACCCTACGTCAAGAAAGCAACCAGGAGGGCACGAGGTAGGGGGGCGTGCCTAACCCCCCCAGGCGCGCCCTCCACCCTCGTGGTGCCCATGTTGCTCCCCCCAAACTACCAGATACGGAGCCAAAACCCTAATTCCACCGCTGTAACTTTCTGTACCTGTGAGATCCCATCTTGGGGCCTTTTCCCGAGCTCTGACGGAGGGGGCATCGATCACGAAGGGCTTCTACATCAACACCATAGCCTCTTCGATGAAGTGTGAGTAGTTTACTTCAGACCTTCGGGTCCATAGTTATTAGCTAGATGGCTTCTTCTCTCTTTTTGGATCTCAATACAAAGTTTTCCCCCTCTCTTGTGGAGATCTATTCGATGTAATCTTCTTTTGCGGTGTGTTTGTTGAGACCGATGAATTGTGGGTTTATGATCAAGTTTATCTATGAACAATATTTGAATCTTCTCTGAATTCTTTTATGTATGATTGGTTATCTTTTCAAGTCTCTTCGAATTATCAGTTTGGTTTGGCCTACTAGATTTATCTTTCTTGCAATGAGTGAAGTGCTTAGCTTTGGGTTCAATCTTGCGGTGTCCTTTCCCAGTAATAGTAGGGGCAACAAGGCACGTATTGTATTGTTGCCATCGAGGATAACAAGATGGGGGTTTATATCATATTGCATGAGGTTATCCCTCTACATCATGTCATCTTGCTTAAAGTGTTACTCTGTTCTTTTGAACTTAATACTCTAGATGCATGCTGGATAGCGGTCGATGTGTGGAGTAATAGTAGTAGATGCAGGCAGGAGTCGGTCTACTTGTCTCGGACGTGATGCCTATATACATGATCATACCTAGATATTCTCATAACTATGCTCATTTCTGTCAATTGCTCAACAGTAATACGTTTACCCACCGTAATACTTATGCTCTCGAGAGAAGCCACTAGTGAACCTATGGCCGCTGGGTCTATTTTCCATCATATTAATCTTCTGTCAACAACCTTTTTCCTTTTCCGTTTATTTTGCTTTCTTTACTTTGCATCTTTATCATAAAAATACCAAAAATATTATCTTATCATATCTACCAGATCTCACTTTCGTAAGTGACCGTGAAGGGATTGACAACCCCTTTATTGCGTTGGTTGCAAGGATTTTATTTGTTTGTGTAGGTGCGAGGGACTCGTGCGTGGCCTCCTACTGGATTGATACCTTGGTTCTCAAAAACTAAGGGAAATACTTATGCTACTTTGCTGCATCACCCTTTCCTCTTCAAGGGAAAACCAACGCAGTGCTCAAGAGGTAGCAAGAAGGATTTCTGGCGCCGTTGCCGGGGAGTCTACGCAAAAGTCAACATACCAAGTACCCATCACAAACCCTTATCTCCCACATTACATTATTTGCCATTTTCCTCTCGTTTTCCTCTCCCCCACTTCACCCTTGCCGTTTTATTCGCCCTCTCTCTCTGTCCTCCTTCTATTTCTCTATTTGCCTCTTTTTGCCCATCTCTTGTTTGCTTGTGTGTTGGATTGCTTGCTTGTCACGATGGCTCAAGATAATACCAAATTGTGTGACTTTACTAATACCAACAACAATGATTTTATTAGCACTCCGATTGCTCCTCTTACCGATGCTGAATCTTGTCAAATTAATGCCGCTTTGTTGAATCTTGTCATGAAAGATCCTTTTTCAGGCCTTCCTAGTGAATATGCCGCTACACATCTAAACAACTTTGTTGATTTGTGTGATATGTAAAAGAAGAAAGATGTGGACAATGATATTGTTAAATTGAAGCTATTTCCTTTTTCGCTTAGAGATCGTGCTAAAGCTTGGTTTTCGTCTTTGCCTAAAAATAGTATTGATTCGTGGAATAAGTGCAAAGATGCTTTTATCTCTAAGTATTTTCCTCCCGCTAAGATCATCTCTCTTAGAAACGATATCATGAATTTTAAGCAACTTGATCATGAACATGTTGCACAAGCTTGGGAGAGGATGAAATTAATGATACATAATTGCCCTACACATGGTTTGAATTTATGGATGATTATACAAAAAATTTATGCCGGGTTGAATTTTGCTTCTAGACATCTTTTAGATTCGGCCGCGGGAGGCACTTTTATGGAGATCACTTTAGGAGAAGCTACTAAACTCCTAGATGATATTATGGCTAATTATTCTCAATGGCACACTGAAAGATCTACTAATAAGAAAGTGCATGCGATAGAAGAAATTAATGTTTTGAGTGGAAAGATGGATGAACTTATGAAATTATTTGCTAATAATAGTGTTTCTTCTGATCCTAATGATATGCCTTTGTCTACTTTAATTGAATCTATGGATGTGAATTTTGTTGGTAGGAATAATTTTGGAAACAACACGTATAGAGGAAACTTTAATCCTAGGTCGTATCCTAGTAATTCCTCTAATAATTATGGTAAGGGACATTTACATATGTGCCCCTAACTCGAACCCACTACTCAGATTTGCCCCTAATTTTGAAGCATGCTCAAATTTGCCCCTCCGCCGTTAAGTCACTACTCAGAAATGCCCTTCCGTACAGTACTGTAGCACTTTCCGTCCAATACTATAGCACTTTCCGTCTGCTACAGTACACATGGACCTTTGACGGTCAAAGGCCTTTGACTGGACGGAAGGGCATTTCTGAGTAGTGACTTAACGGCAGAGGGGCAAATTTGATCATGCTTTGAAATTAGGGGCAAATCTGAGTAGGTGGTTCGAGTTAGGGGCAGAAATGCAAATGGCCCTTATGGTAATTCCTACAAGAATTCTTATGAAAATTTTAATAAGATACCCTCTGATTTTGAATCTCATATTAAAGAATTTATTACTTCGCAAAAGAATTTCAATGCTTTGATTGAAGAAAAATTGCTTAAGATTGATGAGTTGGCTAGGAACGTTGATATAATTTCTCTTGATATTGATTTTTCGAAACTTAGATCTAGTCCACCTAAGCATGATATCAATGAGTCTCTCAAAGCCATGAGAATTGATGACCCACAAGTATACGGGATCTACCGTAGTCCTTTCGATAAGTAGGAGTGTCGAACCCAACGAGGAGCAGAAGGAAATGATAAGCGGTTTTCAGCAAGGTATTCTTTGCAAGCACTGAAATTATAGGTAATAGATAGTTTTGTGATAAGATAATTTGTAACGAGCAACAAGTAACAAAAGTAAATAAAATGCAGCAAGGTGGCCCAATCCTTTTTGTAGCAAAGGACAAGCCTGGACAAACTCTTATATAGAAGAAAGCGCTCCCGAGGACACATGGGAATTATAGTCAAGCTAGTTTTCATCATGTTCATATGATTCACGTTCGGTACTTTGATAATTTGATATGTGGGTGGACCGGTGCTTGGGTGCTGCCCTTACTTGGAAAAACATCCCACTTATGATTAACCTCTATTGCAAGCATCCGCAACTACAACAAAAGTATTAAGGTAAACCTAACCATAGCATGAAACATATGGATCCAAATCAGCCCCTTACGAAGCAACACATAAACTAGGGTTTAAGCTTCTGTCACTCTAGCAACCCATCATCTACTTATTAGTTCCCAATGCCTTCATCTAGGCCCAAATAATGGTGAAGTGTCATGTAGTCGACGTTCACATAACACCACTAGAGGAGAGACAACATACATCTCATCAAAATATCAAACGAATACCAAATTCACATGACTACTAATAGCAAGACTTCTCCCATGTCCTCAGGAACAAACGTAACTACTCACAAAGCATATTCATGTTCATAATCAGAGGGGTATTAATGTGCATATAGGATCTAAACATACGATCTTCCACCAAGTAAACCAACTAGCATCAACTACAAGGAGTAATCAACACTACTAGCAACCCACATGTACCAATCCCAGACTTAGAGACAAGAATTGGATACAAGAGATGAACTAGGGTTTGAGAGGAGATGGTGCTGGTGAAGATGTTGATGGAGATTGACCCCCTCCCGATGAGAGGATCGTTGGTGATGACGATGGCGATGATTTCCCCCCTCCCGGAGGGAAGTGTCCACGGCAGAACAGCTCCGCCGGAGCCCTAGATTTGTTCCGCCAAGGTTCCGCCTTGTGGCGGCGGAGTCTCGTCCAAAAAGCTTGCTTATGATTTTTTCCTCAACGAAAGACTCCATATAGCAGAAGATGGGCATCAGAGGGCCACCAGGGGGCCCACGAGGCAGGGGGCGTGCCCAGGGGGGTAGGGCGCGCCCCCACCCTCGTGGCTGGTGAGTGACCCCCCTCTGGTACTTCTTGTGCTCAGTATTTTTTATATATTCTGAAAATAACTTCCGTGAAGTTTCAGGACTTTTGGAGCTGTGCAGAATAGGTCTCTAATATTTGCTCCTTTTCCAGCCTAGAATCCCAACTGCCAGCATTCTCCCTCTTTATGTAAACCTTGTAAAATAAGAGAGAATAGGCATACGTATTGTGACATAATGTGTAATAACAACCCATAATGCAATAAATATCGATATAAAAGCATGATGCAAAATGGACGTATCAACTCCCCCAAGCTTAGACCTCGCTTGTCCTCAAGCGAAAGCCGAAATTGAAAAATATGCCCACATGTTTAGAGATAGAGGTGTCGATAAAAATAAAATACGGATATGAGGGAATCATGATCATTCTTAGAACAACAGCTTATATAATTATTGTCATATGATCTCTTATGCTAGAGTAATAATGCAATCACAATTTCAAGTATGAATCATAAACTTCACTGAAAACTAACAAACTATAATCTCAGTCATTGGAGCAATTGCAATTTATCATAACATAGGAAAGAGTCAATATAAGAGCTTTTACGCAAGTCCACATACTCAACTATCATATAGTCTTTCACAATTGCTAACACTCACACAATACTTATGGATATGGAGTTTTAATCGGACACAGAGAAAGATAGGGGCTTATAGTTTTGCCTCCCAATGTTTTACCTCAAGGGTAATGTCAACAATAATAGTTCATGAAAACTCACATCCAATTAGCCATATATGCCAGGATCTTTCCAACATATTGTGCTTGCCAAAAGGTAAAATGTAAAAAGGAAAGGTGAGGATCACCATGACTCTTATGTAAGGTAGGAGATAAAAGTAAAAGATAGGCCCTTCGCAGAGGGAAGCAGAGGTTGTCATGCGCTTTTATGGTTGGATGCACAAAATCTTAATGCGAAAGAACGTCACTTTATATTGCCACTTGTGATATGGACCTTTATTATGCAGTCCGTCGCTTTTATTTCTTCCACATCACAAGATCATATAAAGCTTATTTTCTCCCACACTAATAAGTCATACATATTTAGAGAGCAATTTTTATTGCTTGCATCGATGACAACTTACTTGAAGGATCTTACTCAATCCATAGGTAGATATGGTGGACTCTCATGGCAAAACTGGGTTTAAGGGTATTTGGAAGCACAAGTAGTATCTCTACTTGGTGCAAAGAGTTTAGCTAGCATGAGGGGGAAAGGCATTGATAACCCACAAGTATAGGGGATCGCAACCGTTTTCAAGGGTAGAGTATTCAACCCAAATTTATTGATTCGGCACAAGGGGAGCCAAAGAATATTCTCAAGTATTAGCAGCTGAGTTGTCAATTCAACCACACCTGGAAACTTAATATTTGCAGCAAAGTATTTAGTAGCAAAGTAATATGATAGTAGTGGTAACGATAGCAAAAGGTAATGATAGCAAAAGTAATGTTTTTGGTATTTTGTAGTGATGATAGCAATAGCAATGGAAAAGTAAATAAGCGAAGAACAATATATGGAAAGCTCGTAGGCAATGGATCGGTGATAGAGAATTATGCCGGATGCGGTTCATCATGTAACAGTCATAACCTAGGGTGACACAGAACTAGCTCCAATTCATCAATGTAATGTAGGCATGTATTCCAAATATAGTCATACGTGCTTATGGAAAAGAACTTGCATGCCATCTTTTGTCCTACCCTCCCGTGGCAGGGGGGTCCTAATGGAAACTAAGGGATATTAAGGCCTCCTTTTAATAGAGTACCGGACCAAAGCATTAACACATAGTGAATACATGAACTCCTCAAACTATGGTCAGCACCGGTAAGTATCCCGATTATTGTCACTTCGGGGTTAACGGATCATAACACATAATAGGTGACTATAGACTTGCAAGATAGGATCAAGAACTCTCATATATTGATGAAAACATAATAGGTTCAGATCTGAAATCATGGCACTCGGGCCCTAGTGACAAGCATTAAGCATAGCAACATCAATCTCGGAACATAGTGGATACTAGGGATCAAACCCTAACAAAAATAACTCGATTACATGATAAATCTCATCCAACCCATCACCTTCCAGCAAGCCTATGATGGAATTACTCACGCACGGCGGTGAGCATCATGAAATTGGTGATGGAGGATGGTTGATGATGACGATGGTGATAGATTCCCCTCTCCGGAGCCCCGAACGGACTCCAGATCAGCCCTCCCGAGAGGTTTTAGGGCTCGGCGGCGGCTCCGTATCGTAAAATGCGACGAATCCTTCTCTCTGATTTTTCATGTCGATGCAAGCTTTAACACCTATCTGGATGACTCTGAGTAGCAAACCGGATACATATAGTGGAGCAACCATTAGGAATAGCTCCAAGTGGAACATAGTAGCAACATCTACAATATGAAATCGATATTTGCAAAGAACACACGTATCTGAATGTTGCAGACCCTTTGACTAACACTTCTCTCATAAGCATAACATGATCAAACCCTAGAACTCATTGAGTGTTAAACACATGGTGATGTGAACTAGATTATTGACTCTAGTAAACTCTTGGGTGTTAATCACATGGCGATGTGAACTAGATTATTGACTCTAGTAAACTCTTCGGGTGTTAGTCACATGGCGATGTGAACTATGAGTGTTAATCACATAACGATGTGAACTAGATTATTGACTCTAGTGCAAGTGGGAGACTGTTGGAAATATGCCCTAGAGGCAATAATAAAATGGTTATCATTATATTTCCTTGTTCATGATAATTGTCTATTGTTCATGCTATAATTGTATTAACCGGAAACCGTAATACATGTGTGAATACATAGACCACAAGATGTCCCTAGTAAGCCTCTAGTTGACTAGCTCGTTGATCAATAGATGGTTATGGTTTCCTGACCATGGACATTGGATGTCATTGATAACGGGATCACATCATTAGGAGAATGATGTGATGGACAAGACCCAATCTTAAGCGTAGCACAAGATCGTGAAGTTCGTTTGCTAAAGCTTTTCTAATGTTAAGTATCATTTCCTTAGACCGTGAGATTGTGCAACTCCCGGATACCGTAGGAATGCTTTGGGTGTACCAAACGTCACAACGTAACTGGGTGGCTATAAAGGTGCATTACAGGTATCTCCGAAAGTGTTTGTTGGGTTGGCATGAATCGAGACTGGGATTTGTCACTCCGTATGACAGAGAGGTATCTCTGGGCCCACTCGGTAATGCATCATCATAATGAGCTCAATGTGACTAAGGAGTTGGTCACGGGATCATGCGTTACGGAACGAGTAAAGAGACTTGCCGATAACAAGATTGAACAAGGTATAGGGATACCGACGATCGAATCTCGGGCAAGTAACATACCGATAGACAAAGGGAATTGTATACGGGATTGATTGAATCCCCGACATCGTGGTTCATCTGATGAGATCATCGTGGAACATGTGGGAACCAATATGCGTATCCAGATCCCGCTATTGGTTATTGGCCGGAGAGATGTCTCGGTCATGTCTGCATGGTTCCTGAACCCGTAGGGTCTACACACTTAAGGTTCGGTGACGCTAGAGTTGTTATGGGAAATAGTATGTGGTTACTGAAGGTTGTTTGGAGTCCCGGATGAGATCCCGGACATGACGAGGAGTTCCAGAATGGTCCGGAGGTGAAGATCGATATATTGGACGAAGGGTATTGGAGTCCGAAATTGTTCCGTGGGTACCGGGTGACGACCAGCGTGTCCGAAAGGGGTTTCGGAGGCCCCGAAAAGCGTTGGGGGGCCTTATGGCCCAAGGGGAGGGGGCACATCAGCCCAGTAAGGGGCTGAGCGCCCCTCCCAGCCCATCTCACGTAACCTGGAGAGGTGGGGGCGCCTCCCCTAGGGCAGCCACCCCTCCCGGCTTGGGGGGCAAGTTTCCTAGGGGTGGGGGCGCCCAAACCCATCTAGGGGTTCCTCTGTGGCCGCCGCCCCTCACCTAGGGAACCCTAGGGCACATCCTCCTCCCCTCCCCCTATATATAGTGAGGGAGAGAGAGGGAAACCACACCCTTCCCCTGGCGCAGCCCCTCCCCCTCTCCTACACCTCCTCCTCCTCCGTAGCGCTTGGCGAAGCCCTGCCGGAGAACCACAAGCTCCATCACCACCACGTCGTCGTGCTGTCAGAGTTCTCTCTCAACTTCTCCTCTCCCTTTGCTGGATCAATAAGGAGGACACGTCCCCGGGCTGTACGTGTGTTGAACGCGGAGGCGCCGTTGTTCGGCGCTTAGATCGGAATCGACCGCGGTCTGAATCGCTGTGTGTACGACTCCACCAACCGTGTTCTTGTAACGCTTCCGCTTAGCGATCTTCAAGGGTATCAAGATGCACTCCCTCTCTCTCGTTGCTAGTATCTCCTAGATTGATCTTGGTGACAAGTAGGGATTTTTTTAATTATTGCTACGTTCCCCAACAGTGGTATCTGAGCTAGGTCTATGCGTAGATTCTATGCACGAGTAGAACACAAAGCAGTTGTGGGCGATGATTTGTTCAATTTGCTTACCGTTACTAGTCTTATCTTGATCCAGTGGCATTGTGAGATGAAGCGGCCCGGACCGACCTTACACGTACGCTTACGTGAGACTGGTTCCATCGACTAACATGCACTTGATGCATAAGGTGGCTGGCGGGTGTCTGTCTCTCCCACTTTAGTCGGATCGGATTCGATGAAAAGGGTCCTTATGAAGGGTAAATAGCAATTGGCATATCACCATTGTGGTTTTGCGTAGGTAAGAAACCTTCATACTAGAAACCCATAGCAGCCACGTAAAACATGCAACAACAATTAGAGGATGTCAAACATGTTTTTGCAGGGTTTGCTATGTGATGTGATATGGCCAAAAGGATGTGATGAATGATATATGTGATGTATGAGATTGATCATGTTCTTGTAGTAGGAATCATGACTTGCATGTCGATGAGTATGACAACCGGCAGGAGCCATAGGAGTTGTCTTAATTTATTTATGACCCGCGTGTCAATGAAAACGCCATGTAATTACTTTACTTTATTGCTAACCATTAGCCATAGTAGTAGAAGTAATAGTTGGCGAGGCAACTTCATGAAGACACGATGATGGAGATCATGGTGTCATGCTGGTGATGGTGGTGTTCATGCCACGCCTCGAAGATGGAGATCAAAGGCGCAAGATGATATTGGCCATATCATGTCACTTTATGATTTGCATGTGATGTTTGTCATGTTTACATCTTATTTGCTTAGAACGACGATAGCATAAATATGTTGATCCCTCACTAAAATTGCAAGAAAGTGTTCCCCCTAACTGTGCACCATTGCGAAGGTTCGTTATTTCGAAGCACCACGTGATGATCGGGTGTGATGGATTCTAACGTTCGAATACAACGGGTGTAAGCCAGTTTTACACATGCAAAACACTTAGGTTGACTTGGCGAGCCTAGCATGTACATACATGGCCTCGGAACACAAGAGACCGAAAGGTCGAACATGAGTCGTATAGTAGATACGATCAACATGGAGATGTTCACCGTTGATGACTTGTCCGTCTCACGTGATGATCGGACACGGCCTAGTCGCTTCGGATCATGTATAACTTAGATGACTAGAGGGATGTCTATCTGTGTAGCGACCAGACCTCAAACAGTCTGATCTCTGTGCTAAGGTGTCATCCCTGGATCAGTAATGCTGACACCAAAAGTACTCGGAGGATTTATAACAGAATAGCAATCACACACTTATTACATCGAGTGTCTCAATAGAGAACTTATTACAATAAATATGGCTTAAGGCCATCTAATAACTATAACATCGGAAGGCTTGGAAGATAAGTGAGTCCATCAACTCCAACGGCATCACTGAGTCTAGAACCACGACCTAAAAACTCCTTAATCATCGTCTGAAAAGTCTCAACATTAATGTTGTAGCCCGAAATGGGTCAGCACATGGAATATGCTGGCAAAGTAACACATAGAGAGTAATGGAATGAAATAGCTATACTATATGCATATTTGGCTGGTGGAAAGCTCTATGGTTACAGTTTTGCGTAAAGCCAATTTTTCCCTACTGCAAAGGAATAAATTTATTTAACTATCATGGTAGTTGTTAAACATTGAGAATGGTTGACAGCATTCTCAATCCCAATTAAGCATCATCATTAAACAAAACCCAACAAAATTAATTTTTAGAGTAACATGTTGAGATTCACATGATAATCCAAGTACTAGATACTCAAGATGTCCATAACCGGGGACACGGCTAACCATGATTAGTTTATACACTCTGCAGAGGTTTGCGCACTTTTCCCCACAAGACTCGATCACCTCCGTTTGGTTTCTCGCACTACATGGTGTTTGAGAAACGGATGACCGAGACATAGTCTTTCAGAAGCGCTAGCACCTTACGATGGATAGACCGTTACACCTACTTTCCCCTACATCTGCTAGTCTACCCTGTAAGAGTTCGCACGACTTAATCAACTATGCTAGAGCCCATAATAGCTTGTGGCTGCACATGGAAGTTTCTAGTATGAAAAATCTCATGATCCCCTTGGGCCTGGGTGGCGGTCCATAAAGAAAAACAGGCAATCCTGGAATACCCAGGTACCTCAATCCACTCAGATGTGTGTTTAAGTTGCCACCTTAGATAAACCGTTAATTAACAAACTCACATCTGTCATGGATATCACTCACCCAATCCACGTCTACTAGCATAGCATGGCATAATAGGCAAACGTAGAAGTAACTCCCAAAGGTTTGATAATATAACAGGTAATAGGTGCTACCTCAACTACTTCCAATCCCACAATTTAATTAGATCCTAATCATGCAATGTTTGAGGATTGATCTAATGCAATAAAACTGGGTAGTAGGAGGTATGATCAAAGTGTTACTTGCGTTGCTGATGATCCGCGAAACTTAGAGATTCGAAGTAACAGGCGGCGCACTCCGGGTACTCTATCGCAGACAAACAAATAAGCATACAATAAGTATTCATCTAATGCACGGGTAAAACTCAAATAAGAGATCCAACCAGAAAGTTCAACTTAAGAACTCCGGTTTGCAAAAAGAATCAAATCAAACGAAGCAACGAAAGTCAAACGGCAAAAGAAAACATGCTTCGTTTACTATTCTGGATCTAGGGCAATTTTTAGAGTGGCAAAAACTTGTTTAAGTTGGTTAAACAGATAGAGGGTTTCGAGACGAAACTCCAGGTGCTTGAATCGCCTGATTCTGATAAACGAGCGAAAAGTTATACTAAAACGAAAATCGGATTAGGAGTCGCGATCAGAAAAATCGCGGATTTAATCCGAGAAAAGAAAAACGACGAACGTTCGCTAGAACGAACGAACGGACGAACGCTCACTAAATAAATAAACTGGAAAAACCGATCTATTTAAAAAAACCGAAACTAATAAAATAAAATAAAATAAAACCACGACCCTTTTTTTCCTCTTTTTTTCTCTCTTCTTTTTTTTACCTCGGGAGGCGGGTCGACGGCGGCTCCGGCGGCGGTGGCGGGCGCGCGGATCAAGGTGCGGCTAGGGTTAGGGTTGGCGGCGGCTCTGGTGGGCTGGGGCGGCTCGGGCGGCGGCTATTTAAAGGCTGCCCCCGGGCGGAGTCCCGCTCGGGTACGGCCCAAAGTCGGTTCGCGTTTTTTTAATTATTCCGCACAGAAAAACAAATAAAAGAAATACTAAACAGACTCCAAAAATCCCGAAATAAACTTTCCCAGGCTTGTAAAATCAAGCCGCACAAGGTGAACATTTATTTGGGGCCTAAATGCAATTTTGAAAAACGCACATTTTTCCTAAATTCAAATAAAATACCGAAAAACTCCGAAATAAAATCTTATTTGATTTTATTATTAAATCCTCAATATTTCTTTATTTTGGGAAAGTCATTTTATTCCCTCTCTCATATTTTTGTAATAGAAATAATTGATGATAAAATAATTAAAATCAAATGATCCTATTCGCAAAATTTGAGAAAACTCATATATGAAAATAACGAAATCCCCAACTCTCTCCGTGGGTCCTTGAGTTGCGTGGAATTTCTAGGATCAAAACCAAAAGCAAATAAATTATGATATGCAATGATGGTATAATGTATAACATTCCAAATTGAAAATTTGGGATGTTACAAACCTACCCCCCTTAAGATGAATCTCGCCCTCGAGATTCGGGTTGGCTAGAAAATAGGTGAGGGTGGTCCTTGAGCAAATCTTCCTCTCGCTCCCAGGTGGCTTCATCCTCCGTGTGGTGGCTCCATTGAACCTTGCAAAACTTGATAACCTTGCTGCGGGTGACTCGACTGACATACTCTAGAATCTTAACTGGTTTCTCCTCATAGGTCAAATCATTATCCAACTGAATTGCTTCCAATGGCACTGTGTCTCTCAAGGCTATGCCATCCATCTCCGCGTGGCACTTCTTCAACTGAGAAACGTGGAACACACCATGAACTCCTGACAATCCTTCAGGCAATTCCAACTTGTAGGCCATTTCTCCCATACGTTCCAATATTCGGTATGGTCCTACAAATCGTGGCGCTAATTTTCCTTTAACACCAAAGCGCTTTGTTCCCCGAAGTGGAGATACTCGAAGATAAGCTCTATCTCCAACTTCGTAAACTGTCTCCTTGTGTTTAGAATTTGCATAACTCTTTTGTCTGGACTGGGCTATCTTGAGCCTATCGTGAATCAATTTCACCTTCTGTTCAGACTCCTTAATCAAGTCAGGTCCAAACAACTGGCGGTCTCCAACTTCATCCCACGTCAATGGTGTACTGCACCTCCTTCCGTACAAGGCTTTGAAAGGGGCCATCTTTAAACTGGATTGATACCTGTTGTTGTAAGAGAACTCTGCATACGGCAAATTCTCGTCCCAACTAGATCCATAATCTAGCGCACAAGCTCTCAGCATGTCCTCCAAAATCTGATCGACTCTCTCGGTCTGTCCATCTGCCTGTGGATGAAAAGCTGTGCTAAACTCTAGCCTGGTACCCAAAGTTTCGTGCAACTGATTCCAGAACTTTGAGGTAAACTGGGTTCCTCTATCTGATACTATACTCCTCGGAACTCCATGTAAGCACACAATCCTGGTCATGTATATCTTTGCCAACTTAGCACTGGTGTAAGTGGTCTTTACTGGGATGAAATGAGCTACTTTCGTCAACCGATCAACTACAACCCAAACTGAGTCATAGACTGAACGAGTCTTGGGTAATCCCGTGATAAAATCCATGCCTAACTTATCCCACTTCCATTCGGGTATCGGCAATGGCTGTAGCAATCCTGCTGGCTTCTGATGCTCTTCCTTTACTCTCTGACATACATCACAAACTGCTACATACTCCGCAATATCTTTCTTTACTCCGGTCCACTAGAAAATCTCCTTCAAATCCAAATATATCTTGGTATTTCCTGGGTGAATCGAATATGGTGAATCGTGTGCCTCTTGCAGAATCAACTTCCTGATCTCTGGGTCATTGGGCACATAAACACGGTCTTCAAACCATAGGGTGCCGTGCTCATCCTCATGAAATCCTTTAGACTTTCCTTCGCTCATTTTCTCCTTTATAGAGGCAATCTCCTTGTCAGTCTTCTGAGCTTCTCTAATTCTATCCATCAAAGTTGACTGAATCTCCAATGCTGCTACATAGCCTCTCGGAATTATTTCCAAACATAGTTCACGAAGATTTTCGGCTAACTCCCTTGGTATTTCTCCCATCATTAGTGTATTGACATGGCTTTTGCGGCTTAATGCGTCAGCTACTACATTAGCTTTTTCGGGATGGTAATGCAATCTCATATCATAATCCTTGATGAGCTCCAACCATCTCCTTTGTCTGAGGTTCAACTCCTTCTGCGTGAAAATGTACTTCAAACTCTTGTGATCCGTGTACACCTCACAATGATTTCCAATGAGGAAATGTCTCCAAGTCTTTAGTGCATGCACTACGGCTGCTAACTCCAAATCATGCGTAGCATAATTCAACTCATGAGGCTTAAGCTGTCTTGAGGCATATGAAACAACTCTCCCTTCCTGCATAAGCACTGCTCCAAGTCCTCGACGTGAAGCGTCGCAATACACCTCATAATCCTTGGTCTGGTCTGGCAAAATCAACACTGGTGAAGTAACCAAACGTTTCTTCAACTCCTGGAAACTAGCCTCACACTCCTCGGTCCATATGAACTTGGTATCCTTTTTCAACAACTCCGTCATATGCTTCGTAATCTTTGAGAAATTCTCAATGAATCTCTGGTAGTATCCCGCGAGTCCAAGGAAACTCCGGATCTCTCCAACTGTTGTTGGTGCCTCCCACTTGGTCACGATATCAACTTGAGTGGGATCTATTGATATACCTTCTCCGGATATAACGTGTCCAAGGAATCCTACTTCCTTCAACCAAAACTCACATTTGCTGAACTTGGCATACAACTGATGTTCTCTGAGCTTCTCAAGTACCAATCGCAAATGCTCCTTATGCTCCTCTTCACTTTTCAAATAAACCAGAATATCATCAATGAACACCACGACGAACTTATCCAAGAACTCCATAAACACTTTGTTCATCATGTTCATAAAATAGGCAGGTGCGTGAGTCAGACCAAATGACATAACGGTATACTCGTACAACCCATACCTGGTGGTAAAAGCTATCTTAGGTATATCCTATTCTCGAATCTTCAACTGGTGGTATCCTGATCGCAGATCGATCTTGGAAAATACCTTAGCTCCTTGCAATCGATCAAACAGATCATTGATCATTGGTAGTGGGTACTTCTTCTTGATGGTTACTTCATTCAATCCTCGATAATCAACAACCATCCTTAACGATCCATCCTTTTTCTCCACTAGAAGTACTGGCGATCCCCAAGGCGAAGAACTTGGGCGAATAAAACCTTTATCCAGTAACTCCTTAATCTGCTTCTTAATCTCCACCAAATCCTTTGTAGGCATCCTGTATGGTCTCTTTGATATTGGCCCTGTGCCTGGCAATAGCTCAATCAAAAACTCAATATCTCTATCCGGTGGCATGCCTGGCAACTCTTCTAGAAATACTTCAGGGAAATCCCTTACCACTGGTACTTCCTCCTGCACAACTCCTGTTAAACAATTTACTTGAGTCCCTTTTGGCACATGTCAGGATACATACTTGATCCTTCTCCCTTCTGGGGTGGTAAGCAAAATTGTCTTACTGGCGCAATCGATGTTTCCTCCGTACATCGACAACCAATCCATACCCAGAATTACATCCAATCCTTGTGATTCCAAAATGATTAATTCCGAGGGAAACACATGCCTACCTATACTCAATGGCACTTGAAAACATCCTTGACTGGCCATATACTCTGCTCCTGGTGAGCTTACTAGCATAGGTGTTCTAAGAACCTTAGTGGGCAAGTTATACTTATCCACAAATCCCTTTGATATGTATGAATGCGATGCACCAGTATCAAAAAGAACGAGTGCAGTAATTGACTTAACCAAAAACTTACCGATTACGGCATCCGGCTGCTCTTCAACCTCCTCCACGTTAACGTGGTTCACCTGTCCCCTGTTGAAAGGGTTCGGCTTCTTCCTAGAGCTTCCATTGCCATTCTGGCCTTCAGGACATTCATTAGCATAATGTCCGGTCTTCTGGCACTTAAAGCAAGTGACTTGGCTCAGGTCCTTTTTGGCTGGGGTTGATGGGTTGGTACGGTTCTGGCCGTTGCTTCCTCCATTGCCATTACCATTCTTTGTGCCGTTGTGATTATGCGAGCTACCTCCTCCATGGGTATGCTGAAAATGTCCTCCCGATCTAGGGGTAAAACGCGGCTTCTGCTGGGCTCCAGAATTGTACTTCCCTTGTCCATACTTCCTCTTGCGGTTCTCAATTTGTTGCTACTTGCTTTCAATCATAAGAGCACAGTCTACCAACTCCTGGTAGTTGTTGAAGGTTGCTACCATCAACTGCATGCTCAACTCATCATTCAGTCCTTCCAGAAACTTCTCCTGCTTAGCTGCATCCGTAGCAATGTCATCTGGGGCATAACGTGCTAATTTACTAAAGTCCTCCACATACTGGCCAACTGTCCGTCCTCCTTGGCGCAAGTTGCGAAACTCACGCTTCTTCATGGCCATAGCTCCTGCTGAAACATGGGCAGTACGAAAAGCCTGCTGAAACTGGTCCCAAGTGACAGTGTCGACAGGGAAAGTGGCTGTGAAATTCTCCCACCATGATGCTGCAGGTCCTTCTAGCTGATGTGCGGCAAACTTCACCTTCTCCGCATCTGTGCATCCTGCTGTGGTCAACTCTCTAGCTGTCTTGCGGAGCCAATCATCTGCTACTATTGGCTCGGTGCTACTGGAAAACACCGGCGGATTCAGCCTAAGAAAACGGGCTAAGTGATCAACAGGTGGTGGTGGTGGTGGGTTGTTGTTGTTGTTCCCCTGATTTTGATTCTGGACTAGCAACTGCATCAATGTGTTCTGCTGCTGGATCAACTGGGTGAGCTCCGGTGGAAAGGTAAATCTGGGGTCACGTCTCGAAGGCATCTGAGGGTTTAGAAAAGATGAGATTTAAGAATAGAGGGGGTCTAAAGAGAAAACACTACCCATATGCACATGAGGCAAAAGCAAACAATTCACTTCATTCAATCAAACAAGGGCATACAATCGATCTAACTATCGCAAAAGTGCTCGGACTACTGTATTTACATGGTGGACTACTACTACTGATGAGGTGGTCTACTAGAAATATTCTTCGGTTGCAGACTCCATGATATCTGCTCCGGCTTCATCAACATAGTCATCATCGCTATCATCTGGGTCCGAGTCGGCGTCGTCGATGATGATGTAGTCTTCCTGGCGAATCTCCTTGGGTTCTTCGTCTTCATCTACTGGTGTAGGGCCTCCCATAAATATCCCGATATTCTTGATCATATCGTCATTCTTCTCCACCAATACTTCAATTTCCTCTTCATAATCTTGACGTGTAGCCTTGAGTTCTTCCTACAGTTCCTTGATTCTTGTCCTTGCCTTCTTCAGGTCTATCATGTCGGTGCACATCTGGTTCTCCTGTCGTCGAATGTGTTGGTTTAACTCCTGGATAAAAGCTGCAACTGATCTATCCTTCCTGGTGCTAATCATCTCCCAGTGTTCATCTCGGCGCCCACAAATCGGGTAGATAGTATCCTTGAGATCATTGCGGTAGACTTCTCCAATGCGTCCCATGGCGATATGAGCTGCCATGCTCTTTCCTAGACTCCAAGTTGGTGCATCAAAAGAAAACTCTATGGACTCAGTGACTGGCATGAACGTCCTTCCTGGAACTTGAACTTGAATCATCCAGCGCTCTTCTTCAGGTAAAGTGGCGTTGTAGGTTCCGGTGAAGCTTGGTACTCCTATGTTCAGGTATCTAGTGACTTCCTTCAAGTGACGTCCAAAAGGTGTATCGTCATCCGGTTGCGTGAACTTGTTCCTTGCATCCGCCATCCTAAAGAGTAGAAAAGATGAGAGGTCAGAAGAGAAGAGAGTGAATAGTGATGTAGGTCTTTAGATTAGTGGTCGTGTCCTAAAGTCAACGTGTGCTCTGATACCATCTCTCTAGCAACCAGACCTCAAACAGTCTGATCTCTGTGCTAAGGTGTCATCCCTGGATCAGTAATGCTGACACCACACAGTACTCGGAGGATTTATAATAGAGTAGCAATCACACACTTATTACATCGAGTGTCTCAATAGAGAACTTATTACAATAAATATGGCTTAAGGCCATCTAATAACTATAACAACGGAAGGCTTGGAAGATAAGTGAGTCTATCAACTCCAACGGCATCACTGAGTATAGAACCACGACCTAAAAACTCCTTAATCGTCGTCTGAAAAGTCTGCAACATTAACGTTGCAGACCGAAACGGGTCAGCACATGGAATATGCTGGCAAAGTAACACATAGAGAGTAATGGAATGAAACAGCTATACTATATGCATATTTGGCTGGTGGAAAGCTCTATGGTTATAGTTTTGCGTAAATCCAATTTTTCCCTACTGCAAAGGAATAAATTTATTTAACTATCATGGTAGTTGTTAAACATTGAGAATGGTTGACAGCATTCTCAATCCCAATTAAGCATCATCATTAAACAAACCCAACAAAATTAATTTTTAGAGCAACATGTTGAGATTCACATGATAATCCAAGTACTAGATACTCAAGATGTCCATAACCGGGGACACGGCTAACCATGATTAGTTTATACACTCTGCAGAGGTTTGCGCACTTTTCCTCACAAGACTCGATCGCCTCCGTTTGGTTTCTCGCACTACATGGTGTTTGAGAAACGGATGACCGAGACATAGTCTTTCAGAAGCGCTAGCACCTTACGATGGATAGACCATTACACCTACTTTCCCCTACATCTGCTAGTCTACCTTGTAAGAGTTCGCATGACTTAATCAACTATGCTAGAGCCCATAATAGCTTGTAGCTGCACACGGAAGTTTCTAGTATGAAAAATCTCATGATCCCTTTGGGCCTGGGTGGCGGTCCATAAAGAAAAACAGGCAATCCTGGAATACCCAGGTACCTCAATCCACCCAGATGTGTGTTTAAGTTGCCACCTTAGATAAACCGTTAATTAACAAACTCACATCTGTCATGGATATCACTCACCCAATCCACGTCAACTAGCATAGCATGTCATAATAGGCAAACATAGAAGTAACTCCCAAAGGTTTGATAATATAATAGGTAATAGGTGCTACCTCAACTACTTCCCATCCCACAATTTAATTAGATCCTAATCATGCAATGTTTGAGGATTGATCTAATGCAATAAAACTGGGTAGTAGGAGGTATGATCAAAGTGTTACTTGCCTTGCTGATGATCCGCGAAACCTAGAGATTCGAAGTAACAGGCGGTGCACTCCGGGTATTCTATCGCAGACAAACAAACAAGCATACAATAAGTATTCATCTAATGCACGGGTAAAACTCAAATAAGAGATCTAACCAAAAAGTTCAACTTAAGAACTCCGTTTGCAAAAAGAATCAAATCAAAGAAGCAACGAAAGTCAAACGGCAAAAGAAAACAGGCTTCATTTACTATTCTGGATCTAGGGCAATTTTTACAATGGCAAAAACTTGTTTAAGTTGGTTAAACGGATAGAGGGTTTCGAGACGAAACTCCAGGCGCTTGAATCGCCTGATTCTGATAAACGAGCGAAAAGTTATACTAAAACGAAAATCGGATCAGGAATCACGATCAGAAAAATCACGGATTTAATCCGAGAAAAGAAAAATGACGAACGTTCGCTAGAACGAACGAACGGACGAACGCTCGCTAAATAAATAAACCGGAAAAACCGATCTATTTTAAAAAACCGAAACTAATAAAATAAAATAAAATAAAACCGCGACCCTTTTTTCTCTTTTTTACCTTGGGAGGCGGGTCGGCGGCGGCTCCGGCGGGCGCGCGGATCGAGGCGCGGCTAGGGTTAGGGTTGGCGGCGGCTCTGGTGGGCTGGGGCGGCTCGGGCGGCGGCTATTTAAAGGCTGCCCCCGGGCGGAGTCCCGCTCGGGTACGGCCCAAAGTCGGTTCACGTTTTTTTAATTATTCCGTGCAGTAAAACAAATAAAAGAAATACTAAACGGCTCCAAAAATCCCGAAATAAATTTTCCCGGGCTTCTAAAATCAATCCGCACAAGGTGAACATTTATTTGGGGCCTAAATGCAATTTTGAAAAACGCACATTTTTCCTAAATTCAAATAAAATATCGAAAAACTCCGAAATAAAATCTTATTTGATTTTATTATTAAATCCTCAATATTTCTTTATTTTGGGAAAGTCATTTTATTCCCTCTCTCATATTTTTGTAACAGAAATAATTGATGATAAAATAATTAAAATCAAATGATCCTATTCGCAAAATTTGAGAAAACTCAAATATGAAAATAACGAAATCCCCAACTCTCTCCGTGGGTCCTTCAGTTGCGTGGAATTTCTAGGATCAAAACTAAAAGCAAATAAATTATGATATGCAATGGTGGTCTAATGTATAACATTCCAAATTGAAAATTTGGGATGTTACAATCTGAGTGGGAGTTCATTGAATAATTTGATTAGATGAACTTAATCATCATGAACATAGTCTAAATTGTCTTTGCAAATTATGTTGTGAATTAATAGCTCGCACTTTGGCTCTTTGTTTTAATACGTTCCTAGAGAAGGACTAAGTTGAAAGATATTGTAAGCAATTGTGCGGTCTAGGGCCGTAGTCTGAGGATTGTCCACGCTACTACACAGAAGGCTTCTGTCCTTGATGCAACGCTCGGTGTGCCAACCCCTCTGGTGTCGTCTGTGGATGTTGTGAACATCTGGTAGACACGTTCTGATGACTACTTGATAGTTTAGTGCGCCATGCTTTACGACTTAGAGTCAGGGCTCCAAAAGCGTTTGAACGCCATAGAACATATGAGATGTTCGAAGAGCTGAAATTGGTATTTCAGGCTCATGCCCGTGTTGAGAGGTTGAGGCCTGTGACAAGAGCTTTTCCTACAAGATGGAGGAGAATAGCTCAGCCAGTGAGCATGTGCTCATAATGTATGGGTACTTCAATCACTTGAATCAAGTGGGAGTTAATCTTCTAGATAAGAGAGTGATTGACAAAAGTTCTCCAGTCGCTATCACCAAGCTACTAGATTTCGTGATGAACTATAACATGCAAGGGAAGATAATCCCGAAGTTGTTCGTCATGCTTAAGGCCGTAAAGGTAGAAATCAAGAAGGAGCATCAAGTGTTGATGGTTAACAAGAGCACTGGTTTCAAAGAAGGGCAAGGGAAAGAAGGGAAACTTCTTGAATGGCAAGCCAGTTGCCGCTCCAGTGAAGAAACCCAAAAACCCAAACCCGAGACAAAGTGCTTCTATTAGGGGACTGGTCACTGGTAACGGAACTGCCCCAAATACTTGGTAGATAAGAAGGCTGTCAACTTCAACAAAAGTATATTTGATATATGTGTGTTATTGATGTGTACCTTACTAGTACTCCTAGTAGCACCTGGGTATTAGATACCGGTTCAGTTGCTAATATTGGTAACTCAAAACAAAAGCTACGGAATTAATGGAGACTAGATAAGGCCGGGGTGACGATGTGTGTTGGAAGTGTTTCCAAGGTTGATGTGATCACCATCGCATGCTCCCTCTACCTTTGGGATTAGTGTTGAACCTAGATAAATGTTGTTTGCATTGGTGTCTGCATTGAGCATGAACATGATTAGATCATGTTTATTGCAATATGGTTATTCATTTAAGTTAGAGAATAATGGTTATTCTAATTACATGAATAATACCTTCTATGGTCATGCACCCAATGCGAATGGTTTATTGAATTCCGGTCGTAGTTATACACATGTTCATAACATTGATGCCAAAAGATGTAGTGTTGATAATGATAGTACCACTTTCATGTTGCACTGCCGCTTAGGTCATATTGGTGTAAAGCGCATGAAAGAACCTCCATGCTAATGGACTTTTGAAGTCACTTGATTTTGAATCACTTGACACATGCGAACCATGCCTCTTTGGAAAGATGACTAAAACCCCGTTCTTTGGAACAATGGAACGGGCAAGGGACTTGTTCGAAATCATACATGATGATGTGTGCGGTCCGATGAGCGTTGACACGCGCGATGGATGTCATTATTTTCTCACCTTCACCGGTGAATTGAGTATATATGGGTATATTTACTTAATGAAGCATAAGTCTGAAATGTTTGAAAAGTTCAAGCAATTTCAGAGGTAAGTTGAGAATCATCATAACAAAAAAGATCAAGTTCCTTCAATCTGATCAAAGGGAAAGTATCCGAGTTATGAGTTTGGCAATCACTAAAGACAAGGTCGAATCATTTCACAGTTGATGCTGCCTGGAACACCATAGCATGATGGTGTGTCCGAACATCGTAATCGAACCTTATTGGATATGGTGTATGATGTCTCTTACCAATCTACCGCTATTTTTGGGGGTTATGCATTAAAGACAATTACAATCACTTTAAATAGGGCACCATCTAAGTCCGTGGAGACGACACCGTATGAACTATGGTTTGGTAAGAAACCAAAGTTGTTGTTTCTTAAGGTTTGGGGCTACCATGCTTATGTCGATAGGCTTCAGTCAGAAAGGCTCGAACACAAAGCGGAAAGTTGTATCTTCATATAATACCCAAACAAGACGATTGGGTATACCTTCTATCTCAGATCTGAGGGCAAAGTGTTTGTCGCTAAGAACATGTCCTTTCTTGAGAAAGAGTTGCTCTCGAAAGAATTGAGTGGGAGGAAGATAGAACTTGATGAGGTTGTTGAACCTTCACTTCAACCAGAGAGTAGCGCAGCACAGAAAGATGTTTCTGTGGCAACTACATCAGTTGAAGAGAAAGCTAATGATGATGATCATGAAGCTTCAGATCAAATTACTATCGAACCTCGTAGGTCGACAAGGGTGTGTACAACTTCTCAGTGGTAACCCTGTCTTAAAGGTCATGCTATTGGACAACGATGAACCTATGAGCTATGAAGAAGCGATGGTGGGCCCGGATTCCAACAAATGGCTAGAAGCCATGAAATCCAAGATAGGATCCATGTTGAGAACAAAGTATGGACTTTGGTGGACTTGCCCGATGAACGGCGAGCCATTGAGAATAAATGGATATTTAAGAGAAGACAGACGCTGATGGTAATGTCACCATTTTTGAAGCTCGACTTGTCTCAAAGAAGTTTCCGACAAGTTCAAGGAGTTGACTATGATGAGACTCTCTCAATCATAGCGATGCTAAAGTCTGTTAGAACGATGTTAGCAGTTGCTGCATTTCATTTACCAAATCAGGCAGATGGATGTCAAAACAAAGTTTCCTTGCTGGTTTTCATGAGGAAAGGTTGTATGCGATACAACCAAAAGGTTTTTGTTAGTCCTAAGGATGCTAAAAGGTATGCAAACTCCAGCGATCCTTCTATGGACTGGAGCAAGCATCTCGGAGTTGGAACATACGCTCTGATGAGGCGATCAGAGCATTTGCGTTTATACAAAGTTTGCAAGAACGTGAGTGGGAGCACTACAACATTTCTGATAGCTATATATGGATGACATATTGTTGATCGAAAATGATGTAGAATTTCTAGAAAGCATAAAGGGTTGTTTGAATGGAGTTTTTCAAAGGAAGACCTGTGTAAAACTGCTTACATGTTGGGTATCAAGATCTATAGAGATAGATCAAGACGCCTGATAAGACTTTCACAGAGCACATACCTTGACATGATCTTGAAGGATTTCAAGATGGATCCTTCAAATAAGGAGTTCTTGCCTGAGTTGTGAGGTGTGAAGTTAAGAATTGATGCTTGACCACGGCAGAAGAAAGAGAAAGGATGAAAGTCGTCCCCTATGCCTTAGCCATAGGATCTATACGATATGCCATGCTGTGTACCGTGATGTGCCTTGCCACGCGTCTGGCAAGGGGTTACAAGAGTGATCCAGGAGTGGATCATTGGACAACAGTCAAAATTGTCCTTGGGAATAAGGAAATTTTTCTTGGTTATGGAGGTGATAAAGAGTTTGGCGTAAAGGGTTACGTCGATGCAAGCTTTAACACCTATCCGGATGACTCTGAGTAGCAAACCGGATACGTATAGTGGAGCAACCATTTGGAATAGCTCCAAGTGGAACATAGTAGCAACATCTACAATATGAAATCGAGATTTGCAAAGAACACACGGATCTGAATATTGCAGACCCTTTGACTAACACTTCTCTCGTAAGCATAACATGATCAAACCTTAGAACTCATTGAGTGTTAAACACATGGTGATGTGAACTAGATTACTAACTCTAGTAAACTCTTGGGTGTTAATCACATGGCGATGTGAACTAGATTATTGACTCTAGTAAACTCTTCGGGTGTTAGTCACATGGCGATGTGAACTATGAGTGTTAATCACATAACGATGTGAACTAGATTATTGACTCTAGTGCAAGTGGGAGACTGTTGGAAATATGCCCTAGAGGCAATAATAAAATGGTTATTATTATATTTCCTTGTTCACGATATTGTCTATTGTTCATGCTATAATTGTACTAACCGGAAACCATACTACATGTGTGAATACATAGACCACAACATGTCCCTAGTAAGCCTCTAGTTGACTAGCTCGTTGATCAATAGATGGTTATGTTTCCTGACCATGGACATTGGATGGCATTAATAACGGGATCACATCATTAGGAGAATGATGTGATGGACAAGACCCAATCTTAAGCGTAGCACAAGATCGTGAAGTTCGTTTGCTAAAGCTTTTCTAATGTCAAGTATCATTTCCTTAGACCATGAGATTGTGCAACTCCCGGATACCGTAGGAATGTTTTGGGTGTACCAAACGTCACAACGTAACTGGGTGGCTATAAAGGTGCATTACAGGTATCTCCGAAAGTGTCTGTAGGGTTGGCACGAATCGAGACTGGGATTTGTCACTCCGTATGACGAAGAGGTATCTCTGGGCCCACTCGGAAATGCATCATCATAATGAACTCAATGTGACTATGGAGTTGGTCACGGAATCATGCGTTACGGAACGAATAAAGAGACTTGCCGGTAACAAGATTGAATAAGGTATAGGGATACCGACGATCGAATCTCGGGCAAGTAACATACCGATAGACAAAGGGAATTGTATACGGGATTGATTGGATCCCCGACATCGTCGTTCATCTGATGAGACCATCGTGGAACATGTGGGAACCAATATGGGTATCCAGATCCCGCTATTGGTTATTGGCCAGAGAGAAGTCTCGGTCATGTCTGCATGGTTCCCGAACCCGTAGGGTCTACACACTTAAGGTTCAGTGACGCTAGAGTTGTTATGGGAAATAGTATGTGGTTATCGAAGGTTGTTCGGAGTCCCGGATGAGATCCCAGACGTGACGAGGAGTTCCGGAATGGTTCGGAGGTGAAGATCGATATATTGGACGAAGGGTATTGGAGTCCGGAATTGTTCCAGGGGTACCGGGTGACGACCAGCGTGTCCGAAAGGGGTTTCAGAGGCCCCGAAAAGTGTTGGGGGGCCTTATGGGCCAAGGGGAGGGGGCACATCAGCCCACTAAGGGGCTGAGCTCCCCTCCCACCCCATCTCACGTAACCTAGAGAGGCGGGGGCGCCTCCCCTAGGGCATCCACCCCTCCCGTCTTGGGGGCAAGTTTTCTAGGGGTGGGGGCGCCCAAACCCATCTAGGGTTTCCTCTGTGGCCGCCGCCCCTCCCCTAGGGAACCCTAGGGCACATCCTCCCCCCCTTCCCCCTATATATAGTGAGGGAGAGAGAGAGGGCAGCCGCACCCTTCCCCTGGCGCAGCCCCTCCCCCTCTCCTACACCTCCTCCTCCTCCTCCGTAGCGCTTGGCGAAGCCCTGCCGGAGAACCATGAGCTCCATCACCAGCATGCAGCGTGCTGTCAGAGTTCTCCCTCAACTTCTCCTCTACCGTTGTTGGATCAAGAAGGAGGAGATGTCCCCGGGCTATACGTGTGTCGAACGCGGAGGTGCCGTTGTTCGACAGTTAGATCGGAATCGACCGCGATCTGAATCGCTGTGTGTACGACTCCACCAACCGCGTTCTTGTAACGCTTCCGCTTAGCGATCTTCAAGGGTATGAAGATGCACCCCCTCTCTCTTGTTGCTAGTATCTCCTAGATTGATCTTGGTGACACATAGGAAATTTTTGAATTATTGCTCCGTTCCCCAACAGTGGTATCAGAGCTAGGTCTATGCATAGATTCTATGCACGAGTAGAACACAAAGCAGTTGTGGGCGATGATTTGTTCAATTTTCTTACCGTTACTAGTCTTATCTTGATCCGGTGGCATTGTGAGATGAAGCGGCCCGGACCGACCTTACACATACGCTTACGTGAGACTGGTTCCATCGACTAACATGCACTTGATGCATAAGGTGGCTGGCGGGTGTTTGTCTCTCCCACTTTAGTCAGATCGGATCCGATGAAAAGGGTCCTTATGAAGGGTAAATAGAAATTGGCATATCACCGTTGTGGTTTTGCGTAGGTAAGAAACATTCTTACTAGAAACCCATAGCAGCCATGTATAACATGCAACAACAATTAGAGGACGTCAAACTTGTTTTTGCAGGGTTTGCTATGTGATGTGATATGGCCAAAAGGATGTGATGAATGATATATGTGATGTATGAGATTGATCATGTTCTTGTAATAGGAATCACGACTTGCATGTCGATGAGTATGACAACCGGCAGGAGCCATAGGAGTTGTCTTAATTTATTTATGACCCGCGTGTCAATGAAAACGCCATGTAAATACTTTACTTTATTGCTAACCGTTAGCCATAGTAGTAGAAGTAATAGTTGGCGAGGCAACTTCATGAAGACACGATGATGGAGATCATGGTGTCATGCCGGTGACGATGGTGTTCATGCCGTGCCTCGAAGATGGAGATCAAAGGCGCAAGATGATATTGGCCATATCATGTCACTTTATGATTTGCATGTGATGTTTGTCATGTTTACATCTTATTTGCTTAGAACAACAGTAGCATAAATAAGATGATCCCTCACTACAATTTCAAGAAAGTGTTCCCCCTAACTGTGCACCGTTGCGAAGGTTCGTTGTTTCGAAGCACCACGTGATGATCGGGTGTGATAGATTCTAACGTTCGAATACAACGGGTGTAAGCCAGATTTACACATGGAAAACACTTAGGTTGACTGGACAAGCCTAGCATGTATAGACATGGCCTCGGATCACAAGAGATCGAAAGGTCGAACAAGAGTCGTATAGTAGATACGATCAACATGGAGATGTTCACCGTTGATGACTAGTCCGTCTCACATGATGATCGGACACGGCCTAGTCGCTTCGGATCATGTATCACTTAGATGACTAGAGGGATGTCTATCTGAGTGGGAGTTCATTGAATAATTTGATTAGATGAACTTAATTATCATGAACATAGTCTAAATTGTATTTGCAAATTATGTTGTGGATTAATAGCTCGTGCTTTGACTCTTTGTTTTAATACGTTCCTAGAGAAAGACTAAGTTGAAAGATATTGTAAGCAATTATGCGGACTAGGGCCGTAGTCTGAGGATTGTCCTCGCGGCTACAAAGAAGGATTCTGTCCTTGATGCACCGCTCGGTGTGCCAACCCCTCTGGCGTCGTCTGTGGATGTTGTGAACATCTGGTAGACACGTTCTGATGACTACTTGATAGTTTAGTGCGCCATGCTTTACGGCTTAGAGTCGGGGCTCCAAAAGCGTTTTGAACGCCATAGAACATATGAGATGTTCGAAGAGATGAAATTGGTATTTCAGGCTCATACCCGTGTTGAGAGTTTGAGACCTCTGACAAGAGCTTTGCCTACAAGATGGATGAGAATAGCTCAGCCAGTGAGCATGTGCTCAGAATGTATGGGTACTTCAATCACTTGAATCAAGTGAGAGTTAATCTTCTAGATAAGAGAGTGATTGACAAAAGTTCTCCAGTCGCTATCACCAAGCTACTAGAGTTTCATGATGAACTATAACATGCAAGGGAAGATAATCCCGGAGCTGTTCATCATGCTTAAGGCCGTAAAGGTAGAAATCAAGAAGGAGCATCAAGTGTTGATGGTTAACAAGAGCACTGGTTTCAAAGAAGGGCAAGGGAAAGAAGGGAAACTTCTTGAATGGCAAGCCAGTTGCCGCTCCAGTGAAGAAACCCAAGAACCCAAACCCGAGACAAAGTGCTTCTATTAGGGGAATGGTCACTGGTAACGGAACTTCCTCAAATACTTGGTAGATAAGAAGGCTGTCAACTTCAACAAAAGTATATTTGATATATGTGTGTTATTGATGTGTACCTTACTAGTACTCCTAGTAGCACCTGGGTATTAGATACCGGTTCACTTGCTAATATTGGTAACTCGAAACAAAATATATGGAATTAATGGAGACTAGCTAAGGGTGAGGTGACGATGTGTGTTGGAAGTGTTTCCAAGGTTGATGTGATCACCATCGCACGCTCCCTCTACCTTTGGGATTAGTGTTAAACCTAGATAAATGTTGTTTGCATTGGTGTCTGCGTTGAGCATGAACATGATTAGATCATGTTTATTGCAATATGGTTATTCATTTAAGTCAGAGAATAATGGTTATTCTGATTACATGAATAATACCTTCTATGGTCATGCACCCAATGCGAATGGTTTATTGAATCCCGGTCGTAGTTATACACATGTTCATAACATTGATGCCAAAAGATGTAGAGTTGATAATGATAGTACCACTTTCATGTCGCACTGCCACTTAGGTCATATTGGTCTAAAGCGCGTGAAAGAACCTCCATGCTAATGGACTTTTGAAGTCACTTGATTTTGAATCACTTGACACATGCGAACCAAGCCTCTTTGGCAAGATGACTAAAACCCCGTTCTTTGGAACAATGGAACGGGCAAGTGACTTGTTGGAAATCATACATGATGATGTGTGCAGTCGGATGAGCGTTGACGTGCGCGGTGGATATCGTTATTTTCTCACCTTCACCGGTGAATTGAGTAGATATGGGTATATTTACTTAATGAAGCATAAGTCTAAAATGTTTGAAAAGTTCAAGCAATTTCAGAGTTAAGTTGAGAATCATCGTAATAAGAAGATCAAGTTCCTTCAATCTGATCAAAGGGAAAGTATCCGAGTTATGAGTTTGTCAATCACTAAAGACAAGGTGGAATCGTTTCACAGTTGATGCCGCCTGGAACACCATAGCTTGATGGTGTGTCCGAACGTGATAATCGAACCTTATTGGATATGGTGTATGATGTCTGACGGTGTCCTGGACTAGGGGGTACTCACCACGTCGTCTCCCGATCAGTTAGATTGGGCCGAGGACCCCATGGCCGCATACTCATGGGCCAGTTTGGACAACTCCTACCGCATACAAGGAAGACTCCAGAAGACTTGGCACCCAAGACAAGGACTCTCCTGAACCCTAGGCCTCCGGTGTCTTATATAAACCGAGGCCAGGCTAGTCAATAGACAATCTCATATTCATTAGATCAGTCTCGTGGTAGACATATGTACTCTGTACTACACCCATATGAATACAATCAAAAGCACGACGTAGGGTTTTACCTCCATCAAGAGGGCCCGAACCTGGGTAAAATCCCGTGTCCATGTTACCATCGCTCCAAGACGCCTAGCTTAGGACCCCTACTATGAGATACGCCGGATATTGAACCGACATTGGTGCTTTCATTGAGAGTCTGCTAGGGGTTCGTCGCGGTTTGATGGATCTTCAACAAACGCCAAATTAGGTGTTGTAGTTTCAGTTTATTTCATTGTACGTAGATCAATTCTTTTGCCAAAAGAAAGATCTCTGTTGTTCATTGCTATTTTTTCTGCAGATTCGATCCAGCTCCGCGCGCATAGGCCATCAAGGCGAGAAACATGCATAGCTATACGAGTGCCATATGCCAACGTGTGCTAGAAGCAGCGGCTGCTGGAGGCCTAGCGGCCGAACACATCATTGGGGAACACATGCCCTAGGGTACCTGATTAGGGCCAGGTTCGTACGCTGGCTGGACATCAATTCATGGGACCTGCCAAAAACCCGAACTATGGTAATCCAGCAAGGAGACCCTGCCTGTGCCGAACAGTGTGCGGGCCGACAAGAATTCAAATTTGCTGGAAAGTGATCCGGTCCTAGTTCTATTTTCTATATTATTTAATCATGAGACTGTCTATGCTTTTGGCTAACCATCTGTCCCCTATGCATGTCCCACGTGCAAGTGACAGGACCGCCATTGTCCACGTAATAGAGGCAACATATGTTTTTGTTTGCATTGCCACAACACTGACGTGAAGACAAGGACCTCCGAACACACTTGCAATTAAAGCATGCCATTTGCACTGCCGCAGCAGGCGCAAGACACGCAAATCACAAGAGGCTATCCAAATGATAACACGGTTGCTTTAATCAGTACAAGCAATTAGTTTTTTTCCTCCTAATAAAATTGTTCGCGCAGATAAGTACTGCCGAAGACCTTTGTACTGGCAAAAGGTATAATTTTGCACGGAGGTTATTGGCGCTGGTGGTTCACAATCAGACTTTCGCTCTAGACGATGACCTCTGACCCGCATCGACATCCCCGCGCTCTCGATCTTACTTCAGCGCGGGGGTCGTATTTGTTTTATTTTTATTATTACTATTACTATTACTATTACTATTATTATTATTATTTGGTTGCACTACTTTGTGTATGCAGGGAATCTATTTAGGTTGGGCTGTGCTAACACCTCGGCAAGGCGATATCGTCGTCCCGCCGACGTTGACCAAGTCGTCGCGTCGCGTCGACGCATGTACCTGTGTCAACTTTTCCACATTGCGGCTCCGTCGGGCTGACCTTGTCACCCAGGCCATATCTCTTTCATTATTTACTTCACTTATATTAATTAAGTAGAAGAATTTTTTATATATATACATTATTATTTGTCATTACTTTTGGTTTGCACTATTTTATCTGTGCAGCCAATCGACTTAGACTGAGCCGCGCTGTCGCCTCCGTCGACCAAATTGTGTTGTCGCCTTGGCGCGCTGCCCTATGTTGGCAACCCCGCATCATCACTTCGTCGACCTACTCAGCCGAAGACTCCGGTGTCACCCGCCGATCTGCTCCATCACCGCGACTGGACTGTGGGCTTCATCTTTGCGGAGTGCCGAACTCTCTGCTCGGCCACCTCGGACCAGCCTGGGAGCTGGAACCTTGTCCCGCATCAAGCTTGGACCACGTCATCAATACCGAACACATTAACCAGCTAAGTTGCCTTCATGCTCAAAGTTTTAAATTTTTTACTTGTGTTCAGTTCGACCAAGCATTATACTTCTTTTGGCAAAACTTTGTTTGTGAAAAATTCCTTGTCATAACCTTGTTTGTGACACACAAATTCAAATACCCCATTTACTTGGGGGCTTCCTTTATGAAACTTTTCCTCTTGCATATGATCATACTTGTACGGCTTCGTTCCTTGTTCGTGTATTACACCACAATATGCACCATGTTGACTTAAGCGATTTGTAAGCTGGGTTGCCTCGCTCTTGTGTTTATCCCTACGTTCCCGATTGTTCGGCTAGGGAGTAAAGGGAGCACCTCTGCGATTGTCACGATCGGGTCATCTGAGCCGGACCTCACACTGGGTGAAGCCGAAAGCTAGCGCTCTTATTTTCAATTATGGTCGGCACACAATGGAACTCATGAGTACAAAAAATCTATTGCACAAGTCTCATAGTAACAATGAGCATCGAAGAAAGGTATCAGTGGGGGTACTATTTTCTTCGAAGATGCTTCTTACACTTTGTTAGTAATATAGCATAAGTTCCCTGAGCGCACTTTGTTTGTTACAGCCGTATGGCCTGATTGCCTGGTTAATCGGAAACACCGTTGATATTCTCGACAGGTGGAGTACATAACACTTTTCGATCCTTGACCGAAGAGGGAGAAGCCGACGGTCGGTTAAGACGCGTTTAAAATTCGGGTGAACACAGATATGATACAAGTACTTCGGTACATACGATCATTATACATAAAAATTCTTTTAGCCAAATCACTTGGGGGCTCTTAAAATTTATATGAGCCGTTTTATAATAAATAATTTCTTCCTAGTCGTTGCAAAGTCTTTTTCTATCGCTCCTTTTTCGACGCGAGTGTGTGGTCAATAGCCGGGTAGCCTAATTTCTCTCTCAAGCCGCTCGGGTTTTACTTTGCTAAATTGGCCTAACGAGAAGTACCCCGCCTTAGGGATAGGAGGTTGTAGCCGTAGGCTGACCCGCTTGAAGTCTTGAGATAGGATGTGTCATATTAAAGCACGACATAAGCACTTTTTCTTTTCTTTTCTAAGACCAATTTTTGGATTGGCACCGAACACTTGATCTTGTTCGGACGTCTAGTTTTTACTGATGTTTTTTGGTTTTCCAAGCTTATGGCACTTTTAAACTATTTGTGAGTTTCCCGCATAAGTCACGCAGTGCAACGCCGGACACCTTTAGAGATTCGGCAAAAACATTCTTGGATATTACTATATATGCATTGGTTTCGAATTGTGTCTTCGGTCAATAGTTGGGTTGCCCGGCTCCTATGCTTGACCGCCTACGTTCCGCTTTGTTCGGCCAGGTGTGCAAAAGGAGAACCACTGCGATTGTGCTTCCAGCTAGCATGGTTAAGCACCTCAGTGGAGAAAGCCAAAAACTGATTGTCACAATAAGCGTAAACTGGTCAGTGATCCGATGACTGTGTTAAATGACGGGCCGTTCATAACAGTGGCCGAGGTGCTTACGGCTGGACCTCGGCTGTCGCTGAACACTAACCGAGGGCTCATAGCTAGCTTCCCCAATTTAAAACTCCTCTGACTAAGTGAAAGTTATAAAGCCCGCATATCTGATTGTCTCGTTTCCGCTAACACAACCGCCTTCGGGCACCGAGGCGTCGACTAAGGGTTGTCTTGTTATTGCGGAAATACCCTGCGTAGTATCTACAAAGGGGTAGAAGCCGACAATGGGCCACTTTCAACAGATAAACGGTCGCAACAGAGTCAAAATAAACATATCATCGACATTTGTATTTTACTTTGGATATCGATCCTTAATTCGGCCACCCGTGCCCATATTAAGGCTCGGGGGCTACTGGGCTTCATGCTTACTATTTACAAACATTAAAGGGGTACATCGATCCCCTGATCTGGTGTTGCCACCCAACCTGAGTCTCGAGGACTTTGCACACCGCGTTTCTATTCCTAAGTATGCTGCCGAGTTGGGAATTGATCCTCAGGCTGATTTTATGAATCGACCTGAGTCTCAGGGGCTACTAGGGTCAGCAGTTTGATTGTTTTCCTTCAGGTGCATCCCGGATATTAGGCCAACATGCACCTTCAGGGCTACTGGCTCTACATCTCAGCATAGATTACTTTGCACAATTCGAAATTAAATTCATAAGAATTAGCCCATGGTCGAGGTGGTGTACTACCTCGGATACAGTCCGGCGTTGGTGCTCGACTACAATAGACACCCCGGAAGCAGTCCGGCATAAAGCTTGGACGCTAGTGGTTGGCTCCGTAGAGGGCATTTCTAGCATTAAGCTCGGCTAAACTCCTTCGACTTTTTTGAGCCAAGGTGATCTATGACACCTCGGATATAGTCTGGCGTTGGAGCTCGGATACTCTCTGGCGTTGGAGTTTGGATTCAGTCTGGCGTTGGAGCTCGGATACAGTCCGACGTTGGTGCTTGGCTGCCAAGGATACCTCAAATACAATTCGGCGTTGGAGCTCGGATGCAAGAGGACACCGCCGCACGGGGACAACTTCAAACCCGAGGTGGGCACGAAAATAACAAAACATTGATAAAGGCCGGGAACTTAAAGGGGCTCCTCAGATACCCAACGTATAAACTCTTCGGGTGCACTTTGGCGATCCTCAAAGATCGAAGATGGGAAGATTTGTTGAACCAGTTTTCAAGACCGACGATCGAAGATGAAGAACAGTTCGGAAGAATTGAGGAGCGTCCCCAACTTGAAGACCGGTTCAGGGGGCTACTGACGGTGTCCTGGACTAGGGGGTACTCACCACGTCGTCTCCCGATCAGTTAGATTGGGCCGAGGACCCCATGGCCGCATACTCATGGGCCAGTTCGGACAACCCCTACCGCATACAAGGAAGACTCCACAAGACTTGGTGCCCAAGACAAGGACTCTCCTAAACCCTAGGCCTCCGGTGTCTTATTTAAACTAAGGCCAGGCTAGTCAATAGACAATCTCATATTCATTAGATCAGTCTCGTGGTAGACATATGTATGTACTACACCCATATGAATACAATCAAAAGTAGGACGTAGGGTTTTACCTCCATCAAGAGGGCCCGAACCTGGGTAAAATCCCGTGTCCATGTTACCATCGCTCCAAGACGCCTAGCTTAGGACCACTACTACGAGATATGCCGGATATGGAACCGACAATGTCTCTGACCAATCTACCGCTATTTTTGGGGGTTATACATTAAAGACAATTACATCCACTTTAAATAGGGCACCATCTAAGTTCGTGGAGACGACACCGTATGAACTATGGTTTGGCAAGAAACCGAAGTTGTTGTTTCTTAAGGTTTGGGGCTACCATGCTTATGTCGACAGGCTTCAGTCAGAAAGGCTCGAACCCAAAGCGGAAAGTTGTATCTTCATAGAATACCCAAACAAGACGACTGGGTATACCTTCTATCTCAGATCTGAGGGCAAAGTGTTTGTCGCTAAGAACATGTCCTTTCTCAAGAAAGAGTTTCTCTCGAAAGAATTGAGTGGGAGGAAGATAGAACTTGATGAGGTTGTTGAACCTTCACTTCAACCAGAGAGTAGCGCAGCACTTAAAGATGTTTCTGTGGCAACTACATCAGTTGAAGAGAAAGCTAATGATGATGATCATGAAGCTTCAGATCAAATTACTATCGAACCTCGTAGGTCGACAAGGGTGTGTACAACTTCTCAGTGGTAACCCTGTCTTAAATGTCATGCTGGTGGGCAACGATGAACCTATGAGCTATGAAGAAGCGATGGTGGGCCCGGATTCCAACAAATGGCTAGAAGCCATGAAATCCGAGATAGGATCCAT
This sequence comes from Triticum dicoccoides, assembly GCF_002162155.2. Classification (NCBI taxonomy): domain Eukaryota; kingdom Viridiplantae; phylum Streptophyta; class Magnoliopsida; order Poales; family Poaceae; genus Triticum; species Triticum dicoccoides. Next base: position 518,166,888 of record NC_041386.1, read on the forward strand.
GCATGAGAACAAAGTATGGACTTTGGTGGACTTGCCCGATGAACGACGAGCCATTGAGAATAAATGGATCTTTAAGAAGAAGACAAACGCTGATGGTAATGTCACCATTTGTGAAGCTCGACTTGTCTCAAAGAAGTTTCCGACAAGTTCAAGGAGTTGACTATGACGAGGCTCTCTCAATCATAGCGATGCTAAAGTCTGTTAGAACATTGTTAGCAGTTGTTACATTTCATTTACGAAATCAGGCAGATGGATGTCAAAACAAAGTTTCCTTCCTGGTTTTCGTGAGGGAAGGTTGTATGCGATACAACCAAAAGGTTTTTGTCAATCCTAAGGATGCTAAAAGGTATGCAAACTCCAGCGATCCTTCTATGGACTGGAGCAAGCATCTCGGAGTTGGAACATACGCTTTGATGAGGCAATCAAAGCATTTGGGTTTATACAAAGTTTGCAAGAAACTTATATTTGCAAGAAAGTTGGTGGGAGCACTACAACATTTCTGATAGGTATATATGGATGACATATTGTTGATCGGAAATGATGTAGAATTTCTAGAAAGCATAAAGGGTTGTTTGAATGGAGTTTTTCAAAGGAAGACCTGTGTAAAACTGCTTACATGTTGGGTATCAAGATCTATAGAGATAGATCCAGACGCCTGATAAGACTTTCACAGAGCACATACCTTGACATGATCTTGAAGGATTTCAAGATGGATCCTTCAAAGAAGGAGTACTTGCATGAGTTGTGAGGTGTGAAGTTAAGAAATGATGAAAGTTGTCCCCTATGCCTTAGCCATAGGCTCTATACGATATGCCATGCTGTGTACCGTGATGTGCCTTGCCATGCGTCTGGCAAGGGGGTACAAGAGTGATCCAGGAGTGGATCATTGGACAACGGTCAAAATTGTCCTTGGGAATAAGGCATTTTTTCTAGGTTATGGATGTGATAAAGAGTTCGGCGTAAAGGGTTACGTCGATGCAAGCTTTAACACCTATACGGATGACTCTGAGTAGCAAAACGGATACGTATAGTGGAGCAACCATTTGGAATAGCTCCAAGTGGAACATAGTAGCAACATCTACAATATGAAATCAAGATTTGCAAAGAACACACGGATCTGAATGTTGCAGACCCGTTGACTAACACTTCTCTCGTAAGCATAACATGATCAAACCCTAGAACTCGTTGAGTGTTAAACACGTGGTGATGTGAACTAGATTATTGACTCTAGTAAACTCTTGGGTGTTAATCACATGGTGATGTGAACTAGATTATTGACTCTAGTAAACTCTTCGGGTATTAGTCACATGGCGATGTGAACTATGAGTGTTAATCACATAACGATGTGAACTAGATTATTGACTCTAGTGCAAGTGGGAGACTGTTGGAAATATGCCCTAGAGGCAATAATAAAATGGTTATTATTATATTTCCTTGTTCATGATAATTGTCTATTGTTCATGCTATAATTGTATTAACCGGAAACCGTACTACATGTGTGAATACATAGACCACAACATGTCCCTAGTAAGCCTCTAGTTGACTAGCTCGTTGATCAATAGATGGTTATGTTTCCTGACCATGGACATTGGATGTCATTGATAATGGGATCACATCATTAGGAGAATGATGTGATGGACAAGACCCAATCTTAAGCGTAGCACAAGATCATGAAGTTCGTTTGCTAAAGCTTTTCTAATGTCAAGTATCATTTCCTTAGACCATGAGATTGTGCAACTCCCGGATACCTTAGGAATGCTTTGGGTGTACCAAATGTCACAACATAACTGGGTGGCCATAAAGGTGCATTACAGGCATCTCCGAAAGTGTCTGTTGGGTTGGCACGAATCGAGACTGGGATTTGTCACTCCGTATGACGGAGAGGTATCTCTGGGCCCACTCGGTAATGCATCATCATAATGAGCTCAATGTGACTAAGGAATTGGTCACGGGATCATGCGTTACGGAACGAGTAAAGAGACTTGTCGGTAACGAGATTGAACAAGGTATAGGGATACCGATGATCGAATCTCGGGCAAGTAACTTACCGATAGATAAAGGGAATCACTACAAAAAAAAATACACATCCGTGACATTTTGGGCCGAACGAATTTTTTTCTGTCATACATATGACACTTCTATGACGATAATTGTGACAAAACCCGGTATCATCATAGATGTGGTGGGCTCCTACTTCTATGACAAAAAATCATGATAGAAAATGGGCTTTTCGCCCTGGGCGGGCCAGAGACGCAGCTGCATGACATTCTTTGGGCCGTCCATGACGGAAAAAACCGTGGTAGAAGCGAGGGCGAGGAAAATTCCGGGGAGTTCTCAGTTACGATGGGAGGTCGGGGGCTGAGCGATGCACGTTTCTCTCGTACACGTACGCGCGTGTGTGCGAGGCGTTGGCTCTAACTGAACCCGAGCGAGGCGTTGGGCTCTAACTGAACCCAAGCGATTGCATTGCAGGCTACGCGTTACTGAACCCGAGCGATCGATCGATGGCTGTTAACTGAACCCGACCGAGCGATTCCTTCGCTACTGCTGCTAACTGAAGCCGATCGATGTTGCCTCTCGATGAA
>NC_041386.1:518169903-518206308 GCF_002162155.2 Triticum dicoccoides
GGTGGGGGTGGATGAACAGGACCCCATGGTGTTGCCTCTTGATGAACAGGACCCCGATCGATCGAGCCGGTTGGGGCTGGATGAACAGGACCCCATGGAGGGCTAGATGAACAGGACCACCCGTGGAGGGCAGGATGAACAGTAGACGGTGGAGGGCAGGATGAACAGTAGCCCATGGAGGGGTGGTTGAACAGGAGCCCGTGGAGAGGGCTGGTTGAACAGTAGCCGGTGGAGTAGTGCGCGGTGGAGGCTGGATGAACAGGAGCCTGTGGATGAACAGTCGCAAGTGGAGGCTGGAGGAGGTCGACGGTGGATGAACAATAGCTCGTGGAGGCTGGAGGGGGTCGACGGTGGAGATGAACAGTATCCCGTGGAGTCCCGTTTTGTGGTATGCCACACCCCTCCCGATGAACAGGACCCCTGTTTCGACCGTAGCGCTCCAACACAAGTCTGTTTCGTCCGTTTTGCGGTACGCCACACCCCTCCCGATCAATAGGACCCCCATTTCGACCATAGGAGGTCCGTTTCCTCCATTTTGCGATATGCCAGACCCCTCCCGATGAACGGGATCCCGTTTTGAACGTGGCCGGTCGAACACAAGGCCGTTTCCTCCGTTTTGCGGTACGCCATGCCTCGTTTCCATTGCTTGTTCCGTCCAAGTCCTCCCGATGAACACGACCACGCATTCCGTTCCGACCCAGCCGGTTGTCTCCCATGCGTTCCGTTGCGTCCCCATGAACACGACGCATTCCGTTGCCACCCCATGAACACGACGCATTCCGTTGCCTCCCCATGAACACGACGACGACACTATTTCTCCGTTCTGACCCAGCCATGTACACGAGCCCTGGCCATACGTATGCGCGAGTAGGCGTTCGAGAACCCGCCCGTATGTACACATACGTGGCCGTATTTTCTTTCTTGCACCCTGGCCACTGTACGTATGTGTACATGCTACGTGCGCGCCTCTACTACGACACGTGCACGCCTCTACTACGACACGTGCGCGCCTCTACATCGACCAGTATGTATGTACACGTTCGCGACCAGAATGACAACGCTACATATGCTTCGACCAGGTGGGTCCCGACTGTCAGGCACTTCCTTGCCTGCGAAGCTGTAGCTGGTGGGTCCCAGCAGTCAGGGGGCGAATCATTTTTTTTGCCCGGACGCACTTCCTTGTGTGCGAAGATGTAGCTGGTGGGTCCCAGCAGTCAGGGGGAAACATTTTTTTTCATGAAATACAGTGGCCCGTCCGGTGGGTCCCAGCTGTCAGGTGGAGGAATCATTATTTCCCGTGTAATAAGGAGGCACTTCCTTGCTGCGACCGTGGACCCAGCTGTCAGCCTCTCCACGTACAGTCCACATCTGATGGAAGTTGTTCCTTGACCACGTTGACCACGCCGCACCGAGAGCACCAGGGCGGTGGACGACGGCGAGGCCTAGGAAGGGGACAACACGGAGGCAGGGAAGACTCGGCAGTTGTTTCCCACGCGGAGGGGAGTACGACTGTACGAGGGTTTACTAGTTCGTCTGCCGTCGCCGGAGAATAACAGCAGGTGTGGGTGAGTAGAGGGATGGCTAGGCCAGCGATGGGAGTACGGTCGGGCGGTGAGGCCTGCGCGGTAGCACAGCCGGCCGCGAGGAGGAGGGAGCAGGCAGTCCCGCCGACGCTTGTTTGAGTGGCTAGAGCGGGAAGAGTAGAGATTGAAGAAGCACGACGGCCGTTGGATGGACATCCAACAGTCACTGCTTGTGCGTCAACCTTTTTTTTAGAAAAGCCTCAAATCTGTGGAAAACAGCATACATCCCATCTGCCATTATTTCTAATAATTTACAGCCCATTTGCTAATTCTTAAGGTTTTTTTGGAGCCCATATTCTTTTTGTTAGCATTACAACCCATATTGTGGCAACAGTTAAAAAATTATACGAAATTTTGCGTATTTCGGTGCAGTCCGAACTGTTTTTAATCCCGAAATTCCAACTCACATTCAAACTGATTTTAAAAATAAATGTATATCAATATAAAATCCAACAAATTCTCCACGCATAAAAATTAGTGTAATTTAAAATCTTGAAATGAAAAATAGACATTTGAAACTAATTGTCGGTTTGATGTGTTTTAAAAATGTACAACCCATTTCTCATTACTGATGGGCCATTTTCTCGGCCAGCCAAATGAAAGCTCTCCTCGTCTTGAAAGATTTGCAGCCCAACAGGCCTGACAAAGCGACTTACTTGGCAAATCACAAAAAAACTAGGTTGTGGCCGTGGACCCAGCTATCAGCCTCTCCATGTACAGTACTCTTCCGATGGAAGTCGTTCCTTGACCACGTTGACCACGCGGCACGGAGAGCACCACGGCGGTGGACGACGGCGAGGCCTAGGAAGGGGACGACGCGGCAGTGGAAGCCCGCGCGGAGAGTACTACGAGGGTTCACTGGTTCGGCTGCGGTGTGAGGCTGTCGTTGCCGCGGGGCCTGGCCAGCGGTGGGAATAGTAGGGGGCGGTGAGGCCTCTGCGGCAGCACAGCCGGCCACGGGAGGCAGGAGCATGCAGCACGACCAGTGTTGCTTTGGGCGGCTGGAGCAAGAAGACCAGAGTTTGAAGAAGCACTACGGCCATTGGATGGACATCGTACGGTCACTGGAGCTAGAATCGTTCATATTGACTAAGTTGACAAAGCCCTTCATCCCCGTCAACTTAGTAGGCCCACAAGTCAGCCTCCCAGCAAGGTGGGTCCCAGCTAGCCGGGGGAGTATTCATTTTTTTGTGTGTAATAAGGAGGCACTTCCGGTGGGTCCGAGCTGACAGCGGGGGGGGGGGGACGTTTTTTCGTGAAATACGGTGGCCTGTCCGGTGGGTCCCAGCAGTCAGGGGAAAATGATTTTTTTCGCAAAATACTGGTGGCCCGTCTGGTGGGTCCCTGCTGTCAGGTGGAGGAATCATTATTTTCCGCGTAATAAGGAGGCACTTCCTTGCTGCCGCCGTGGACCCAGCTGTCAGCCTCTCCACGTACAGTCCACCTTCGATGGAAGTCGTTCCTTGACCACGTTGACCACGCCGCGCCGAGAGCACCAGGGCGGTATACGACGGCGAGGCCTAGGAAGGGGACGACACGGAGCCGATGAAGACGCGGCAGTGGATGCCCACGCGGAGAGGAGTATGAGGGTTCACTCGTTCGGCTGCGGTGTGAGGCTGCCATTGTCGCAGGGCCTGGCTAGCGGTGGGAATAGTAGTGGGCGGTGAGGCCTCCGCGGCACCACAACCGACCACGGGAGGCAGGAGCAGGCGGCACGACCGGCACTACTTTGGGCGGTTGGAGCAAGAAGACCAGAGGTTGAAGAAGCACTAGGGCCGTTGGATGGACATAGTATTGTCACTGCAGCTAGAATCGTGTATATTGACTAAGTTGACAAAGCCCTCGGTACGTCAACTTAGTAGGCCCACAGGTCAGCTTCCGAAATGGTGCACTCCAGATGTCAGGGGGATGAATCATTTTTTGGGCGGGTGAAGCTAGAATATCCGAGATTGAAGAAGAAGCACGGCATCGGTTGGATGGACATCCAACGGCCCTGCTGCTAGAACCGTGTGTTGACTATAAGTTGACAAAGCCTTGCATACGCGTCAACTCTGTTTTTTTAGGGGACGTGTCAACTTAGTAAGGCCAGAAGTGTGTGGCAGAGAACTTATAGCCCATTTGAGATTTGTAAGAATGTGTAGCCCATTTTTGAATTCTAATGGAATTTACTACAGCCCATTTACAGTTTGTTAAAAGTACAACCCATTTCAACCAACCATTCAAAACATAATTCAATAAAATTTCCCACATTTTGATGGGATCCGAAATATTTTTATCCCGAAATTTCTAGTCAGATTAAATACAATTTCAATATAAATTTATATTACGTAAAAATCCAACGAAACATTGCGCTCGCAACAATTAATGAAATTAAAATTTTCAATATCCAAAAATAATATTTTATAAAGTAATCACGTGTTCGGTGCATTTTTTATAGTTACTGCCCAGTTTTTATAATTACATCCCATTTATTATTTCTTAAAGCCCATTTTCTTGTTAAGCCTAATGCATCCCTCCTAGGAAAGATTTGCAGCCCAGCGGGGCAGGGAATAACAACTTGACCTTGCCTGGGTATTCCTAAAAAAAGTATAGCTGGGCTAGCCATTTTCAGCTTGAAAAAAATTAATATCTGGGCTGGATATCTGGCCTGGGCTAGACGGGCCACAACCCACCCAGTTAATACCTGCAACGATGTTTTCGTTGTTGTTCAGAGGAGAAAAAATAATATCTGGGCTAAACATCAAAAAACTCTGAAGTGCTCACACCTCAAAAACACAAATACTGCTCGAGCTGCTTGGTCCCAGCTGTCGGCCGCTTCTTGTGCAATTCTCTCGTTTATTGACTACTACATAGGTCGACAATGGTGTGGGACCGTGATGTCAGGAAACCAGGGGGAAGCAAAATAAATTACTCCAGCGAGCGCTTCCACCTCTGCCTCGTTGTCTCCCGTGGAAACCCCTTTCCTCCCTTTTTTTTGCTCGGGCAAGGACCAATGCATGCATCACGTCCATGCGGTTATTAGGCAAGAAATAAAAGCGCTTTGCATGCTATGAATTACGATGGCCTGCCGTGATTAAATGTTGTGTTTAGAAGAGAGAAATATTCTTCTTTTCCACCAATCTGCTTGCACCTAGGTCGTGATGCACCTTCTAATACGACTTATTCACCTAGATGGAGGGAGTACAGTTTTATACATATATATATATACATATATATATATATATATATATATATATATATATATATAATAAGGAGGCACTTATGTACGTGAGGCTATGGACCTGGTGGGTCCCCATTGTCATCCTCTCCAAGTAAAGTCATCTCCTCGCCAGCACGCGCTTTCTGCCCGAAACAGTCAGCGCCGCCCGCCTCGCTTCCCGGTGCAGGCGATTGCTCCGCCTTCAAACGACACAAGTGTCGTCCGTCCGTCCATATGTCGCCCACATTAATGATACGCGGTTGCCGAGGCGGCTACTCCGGCGCCACACGTCCGTCCCTCCGCCCGCTCACAATTGCTATATAAACTGCTGCGCCGGCCATAGCCGTAGTCATCCGCATCCGTTCCCTTTCTCCTGTCCACACCACTACTGCCCACCAAGGCTTCCTCGTGCTCCAGCGCTCTTCAGGACAGGCGGACGACAGACCACAAGGAGATGGCAGCCATTGTTGCCGACCGGCTGGCCGGCAGGTAGCCGGAGGACGACGACGTCCCAATGGAGAACATGGTAGTTCACGATCCGGCGCCAACCCCCTCCTCCGCGCCATCCTCGCCGGTTCATTGCACCATGACCATCGGCGAGGCCCGCGCCCAATATATGGACAGTGTGAGGCAGATGCGTCAGGAGCAGTTCCAGGAGGCACAGGCCGACGCCGCCTACAACCACCATCTCCTCGAGGAGCACCTGCAGGCGGAGGAGCAGATCGCCGCGGAGCGGGCGGAGCAGGAGGCACTGCTCGACTCGTACCGCTCCACCCGCAAGGGCCGCCTCGAGCGCTGGCAGTACTGCATGCGGGTGGCGGAGGCTGCGGCCGCCTACAAAGAGGCTAGCGAAGAGGGCGATGAAGCGGGTGAGGCGCTGTTTGGTGAGACCGAGGACGAGGCAGAGGACAATGCCGGCTCCGACGAGTCCCCGCTCCGCTGGTGTCGACGAGTCCCTGCTCCGCTGAGGCCCCACGGTGCCAACAACGAGGCAGAGGACACCGCCGGCTCCGCCGAGGCCCCGCCCCGCCAAGAACGAGGCAGAGGACATCGTTGGCTCAGCCGAGGCCCCACCCTGCCAACAATGCGGGGGAGGATTTCCACTGCTCCACTGAGGCGCCGCCCGCCGGCAACGAGACATACGACATTGCCGGCTCCGCCGAGGCCCCGCCCCGCTGCCAACGAGGCCGCGCCACACAGAAAACAAGGAAGAGTAGAACACGGTAGGTCGCCGCCGCTTGGGTCGAAGTAAGGCCACCGCTGCTACCCTCCTGTTGAAGCCAAGCTAGGCGGGTTGACCATTGACGGCCGGTTAGCTTCTTGGGAGTGACATGGAGTCGGGGAGTTCTACTGGAGAATAACGCTGCTTCTACTTAACTGCTGCTGCAGTTGGCGGACTGACACGTGAGCCCAACAGGTCACATGTCAGTTATGCAACTGCACCTGCAGTTAAGTCACTGAAGCTTCTGTTCAGCTCAGCGGGACATAGGTGGGTAGCTTCGGTTAATTAATTATACCTCCAGTGCACCCCTTTTTAGTTGAAGAATGTATGAAATGTAATGAAATCTTGCATGTTTATATGAAATCCGACCGTGTATGAATGAATTTATTTCGATTAGTTCGAATTCCTGTATAACTAGCATTGGATGAACATGCAAAACAATACGTACTAGCATTATTCCCAGGGTGATCACCTCGTTTTGCAGCAGTTTCACATGTACTCCTTCCAGTCCTTTCTAGTCTGCATACAAGTTTTGTCTGCAGTCAAAGTATCTCTACTTTGACCAATCTTATACAAAAAAGTATGCACTTTCACAATGTGCGAAGTAAAAAGGAACAGAAGGAGTACAAAGAGTTTGAGCAGCTTTTTAGCGTTTCTTTACATTGCAATCAAACACACAGGCCTGACAATTCATAGAGAACATTCAAAACAATCGATGATTATGCATCTCAGCGACTCACATGTCAGAGGCAATATTTACTTCACAACTAAAGAATAAAGAAAAAAAATTGATCGACGCTGCTGACAGCAAATGGCGTCCCATTTGAAAATATCAAACGCATGTCTTGCTAAAATCAATGAGCAAAATCTGACAAGGTTGTCCCATTCCAAAATATCAAATGCCTACGATTGTGGAATGGGCAGGGTTTGCCATCAGTTCGGACATTTGTCACAGCAAAAAAATGGAGATTTTGTCAGTCCTTCTGAGATGAAGTTAGTTTGGTCTTGTGGGGAGTAACATAACCATCCTTCAACTGCTCCTTCTGATGATAAGATAGATAGGGCTTCTTCATCCTGGCATAATCGGAACTAGTCACTTCATGTACTCCATATTCTTCTTCAGAGGAAGATGATCCTATTGTGCAAAGACAAGAGGACTACTAAATGCTAGCATCACTGTTTGCTCGAAAAAAAGGAAAGGAAATATTTAAAACAACACAGATGAAGCACTTCTCAAGGACAATACCACCTTTTCATGACAGTATCTAAACAGTAGCACAACACCAATAGAGATGACAAAACTCAATCATATGGATGAAATCAGTGGGCGAGTACCAACCTTTGTCAGGAGGCTTATTGTGTAGAGCATACAGATGAAGCAATTCTCCGGAACCATCTGTTGCTATCTATGATGGTGGCCATGCTTACTATATACTCCTGGATTAGTTTAATGTTTCCAACATCTTCTTGTGCAGTTCCACTAAAATATATGGTATCTTCAAAGAAGATCCCTGTTTGCACAAGTAGAGATAATTACATATTACATTAAGAGTGGCATCAAATCAGTGGCAAAACAATTGCTCGTTCCAGCCATAGCAATAAATTAAGATGCAAAACTATATCATTACTTGTGTCATCATAGTTCCAGTGCTTCATTACAACACCAGGAGTTGATTTTTGTTTTTCTTCCCCTTGTTCTTCCCCTTCATCACTTGGTTCAATAACAAACAAGCTTCGCCTTCAATGTAAGATTTGGCATGTCAATTAGGGAGCACAAGTACAGTACTAAACTTAATTTTCTGATGAAAGTGGCAAAATATAGGCCACCAGTTGTGAAATATCCTTATCTTACCTCAATGGGATATTATGGTGCACATATAGATTGGAAGTCTTGTCTCCATTTGTGCGGTTCACTAAAATCAAGCAACATTATCATACAAGTAGCTCAACATATGAATGCACACTGCAGAATCATGTGAAAGAAGGCTAGTACTGACCTATCATGATGCGGAATTCAAACAACTCACAAGAAGAAGATCTGAACCAAATTCACCTTAACGGATAGGAAGTAAGATATCCTCTTGTGCAGTTCCATTAAGATCAAGCAATCAAGCAATGTTGTCGGTGTGACATTTTGGTTGAATTGCACAAAACACTCTTAAAACAAAAGTGTTTTGTGCAGTGCAACAAAAGGTCACAATGGCAACGAGGTGAAGCAGATAACCCTGTTTACATAGAGGTGCAAAGGAAACAATTAGTGGTCAATAACGGTGGATGACACATAAGCCAACAAAAAGAAGCATCTACCTTATCTAAATGGGAAAGAAAGCAAGACAGTAGCATTTCTCAAATGGTGGCATTGATTAATATTAACATAGAGATTATATTAACAATAAAATTCGTTAAACATGTAATTTGCTTTTAACTGTGGCATTCATCAATTTTCCAGTGGCATTATTGGAGGGTGTTTGTTTATAGGGACATTTTGGTGTAGGGACTAAAAAAACTCCGTGTCAGTCCCATCTAAACCAAAGAGGAGGGACTTTTAGGGACTAAAAGTGGGCATTTGGGACTAAAGAAAGAAGACCCCGAGGGTGTCTTTTTGGGACATTTTCCAATAGTTGCCCCTGCCATGCATCGCACCTTGTCTCTATTAGTTCATTACTAGGGGTAACATGGTCTTTTAGCATGTCATTTAATAACCTCTAGTCCATGTTTAGTCCCTGGAACCCAGCAGGTAGGGACTAGGGAGTTTTTAACGAAACATGGCCTTAGATTAACAACAGCTAATGAGTTGCACGGGACAGTGGACGCACCAGCACCATGTGCATCTACCGATGTACTGTGGTCATGCACAGTCTGTTGCAACAAAGAACAAACAACCAAGGAGCATATTTGTGTTGGTCCCAGTTTTTTATCTTTAGACGCCTTTCCCTATGTGAGCGCAGCAAATCTAGTCCTGCTCAAACTCTACAGCATTGTCCCTTCCTTTCCTTTTTGAACTAGTACTTTCGCCCCATCCTTTCCTCTTTGAACCACGTCCTAGATTTATGCGATACAACTTTCCCCACTACTTTCCCCCATTCCTTTCCTCTTTGAACCACATCCTAGATTAATGCTATACAACTTTCCCCCTTCATTTCCTCTTTGAACCACGTCCTAGATTCATGCTATATACAAATTTTCCCACTACTTTCCCCCACTCCTTTCCTCTTTGAACCGCGTCCTAGATTCATGGTATACATGCAGCTAGAGCAATGCATGTGGAGTAAGTAAATTATACCTTAAGGTTCTTCGGGCGTGGTTCGGTGGGCGACGGGACGGCGGCGAAGAAGAAGGGGTCGGAGGCCCTCCCGCGCCGCCGCTGGGTGGAAAGTGAACAGCTGCGCCGGTAGTCCCTCACCGAAGGCGACATCGTTAAGCCTCCTTCCCTTCCCGGCGGACGGATCCTACCGGCTCTTTGAGCAGCAGTGAGGGGAGAGAGAGGCCAATGAAGTCTTGTTTAGATCTGGAGAGGGCGAGAGAGTGTGAAGAGAGCAACTACAAGCGCTGAGGCTCCAGCGGGAGAGGGCGAGAGTGTGTGAAGAGAGCAACCACACGCACTGAGGCTCCAGCGTGTATATATATACTGGAGAGAGAGTGTGAAGTGTGCAAACCCTAGAAAACATTTTGACCAGTCAAAGAATCCTCCTGGCACAAATTATGCTCAAGTGTAGTTATCAAACCCGAGACCTCAAGTTTGATGAGCGAATAGGCTAACCAGATACACAACCCTCCCGTTATGTTCAACAAGAGGGAAATAACCTTTTATACATTCCTGCATTCGTGTGACAAGCATGCCGTGTTTTTTTTGTGTGTGTGGGAGTCATTGGGATTTCAATCATAATAGTGTCATGTGGCTTTGGTGGTAAGACTATCCACAGTGGTGCAGAAATAATGCAGCCTTAGTCACCTTACCACTCTCCACGTAGTACGTTGGGTCCCACCAGTTAGAGGGTGAAACAAACAAATTAATAAGAAAAATTAAAAGCACCAGTGGTGTATCTTACCTCACACATCTCGCTACTGCTCGGGAACACTGTCCAATTGATCCCTCTGTTCGCTCACGTATTATTTTAAGTGAATCCTTATTATAACATGCACACAAATTTTGGGCACTTGTATTTGACTTAAGTCAGTGTGCCACCGTATCGTATACTTACTACTCCCTCCATCTAGGTGTAATAAGTCACGTTAGAAGGTGCAACGGGACCAAGGTGCGTGTGTGTGTGTGTGTGTGTGTTTAACACCATGTGTGTGTTAGAGAGAGCGACAGATCGACCTACTCCTACAGAGAGATGTTGTGTAGTGTACGATTTTAGCCGCGAGAGTCGGTGCATCCTCTCGTTTCCGGGCGTGTCCGGTAGGGACATGCGGACAGCTGCCACGCCCGCTCCTGACCAGCCTGGCCCACCCAAAGCCCCTCCATCGCCCGCGCGCGCTTCCCGCCTGAAACGGTCAGCGGCGCTCCAAAGAATCGGTGCCGCATTCATGCCCAGGCAGAGCGGACGCGACCTCTCACTGGCACAAGAGTGATGGTTGCTTCGTTCATCCAACTTACTGCTGGATCTATGTGATTTGACGGTTCATTGGTCTTTATTACTAAGGTGGTAGGACTGTTGGATGTCCCACGCTTTTGGCGAAAGGAGGTATACTACTACTAGACTACAATTTCTCCATTCTTACAGTGGAGGCGTGCAAGAGCAGTGAAAACATGCAGGCTCAGTGATTACATGGCCCACCTCACACTATCACCATGCGACACCTAACTCTTTACATAGTACGTACTCCCTCCGTTCCTAAATATTACTAGATGAGTCCCCGCGTGTTGGCGCGGAACAACGATATCTCTCTCTTCGCAAAATTATCGATTTCATAGAACAAAAAAACTCTATAACCGCATGAAAAATGTGGTAGCCAAACTAAATAAACCCCCATCATCATTTAGATCATCCCACGTAAGGAAAAAAGATCAACCAACTCCTACTGCATAATGGGATTATATTTTTCTTTTTGACATGTTAATGGGACTTAAAAGCTCACTTACATGCATGCTACCGGTGCATGCTTGCATGCAGACATGTTGATGTGATTTAAAACCCACTCACATGCATGTGGCACAGTATTTCTGCATGCTTGCATGTGGCTTAGTGCGGAGCCTCTCAACGTCAAGATCAGACGGCTATTATGGACTGATTTACTTCATCTAACGGCTACATCAATTTTGATGACGTGGCTCAAGGAGAGGATAGAGAATTCCTAGTAGTGGGGGCTAGCTATTACTAGTAGATATAAGTCTTTGTAGAGATTCCACTACATACGGAACAAAATGAATGAATCTACACTTAAAATGCATCTATATACATCTGCATGTGGTTCATGGTGAAATCTCTACAAAGACTTATATTTAGGAACGGAGGAAGTACTAGTATAGTACGTACTGTAATTTATCAGTGAGATAAATTTGTACAATGCTATGAAGCTTCCAGCTTCTGTTACATGTATCTTGCGTCCAAGGTTGCCCGTTGCAACATTTCATCAAATACAAAGGAGACTAACATGCATGCTATTGCATCTCAATGATTGACAGATCATAGCAAATATGTACTCCCTCCATTCCAAAATAAGTTTCTCAACTTTGTGCAAACTTTAGTACAAAGTTGTACTACTACTAAAGTTGACACTTATTTTGGAATAGAGGCAGCTAAAGAAAAAAACGATCCATGCAATCCCTAGACCTTGAACCGTGAACCCTGACCAGGCTTCAATTTGCTGGCAACGTTCGAGCTTCCTAATAAATGAAGTTTGTAACCTTTTGACCATAGGATAATTTTGTGCAGTTTCACCAAAATCAAGATGAGCATCCCCGTGGCAAAGAAATTTAACAAGTATGATTAGAATAAGATTACTGGGACTAGTTGATGAGACATAAACTCATCACAAATACAGTACGTAGAAGCCAGTAGAGGTATGTGCGGGGCAAAGAAGTAGAGAAATATCCACATAGAGTGATGTGGGCAGCTGGAGCAGTGGTGCAAGCCGGCTGTATAGGGAGTTGTACCTGAGGGACGTAGCTCAACCTTGAGGAGGGCGGCGGGAGGCGGCAACTGCCCACGTCGCGGCAATGAGCAAGGGACGAAGGCAACCTCACCGGCTTTGTGAGAGAGAACGGCGGGGACCCCTGATCGGGTCGTGCCGACAGTGGGTTTTCACCGTCGGCGACGGCCACCACATCTACACTAAGCATACACCCCTTCCCCAAGCGGACATGATCCGTCGGGATGTTAGAGATGTGGCCACAGTCGTTTTGTGCGAGAGAGTGTGAAGAGAGCAACCCCAACAAGCAACCGTGTAGGCTGGCCCGTCCTGACTATGTATATAGTGGAGCGGTTTCCTTTTCTCTCAATATGAACCTATCATATTGCGTACGTGCCACTGAAGAAAAAAAACTTTATTTATAAATGATGCGGCACCTACTACTCGTTCTCCTATAACCTTGCGCTGGCATCTCCAAAATATTAACCTTGCGATTGGCTCTTCGCCTCTTCGGGAAGTCGAGCAATAATGTAGTGCAGTATATATCGTTTTGGCTATATGAGACCGAATGAATTGCTGCACGTCCACCACGTGGGCGAGGGTCGAGAGGCGAGGGAGAGTGCTACATACGGAGCAAAATGAGTGAATCTACACTCTAAAATACGTCTATATACATCAGTATTTAGAGTATGTACTAGTAGTTCATATTGAAATCTACTAAAGGACATATATATTCCAAACAATATGATATAATCTCTATAACCAAGGTAGTAGGGACGAGGAGTAAACGGAAGGAGTAGTAAATTTTTCTCCTCGTCCTGCGAGCCACCGCGCACATGGGCGAGGGAGCGGGCGTAAGGCATAGTAAGCAAGCTTCACCTCATCCTGCGTGCCACCGCGCCTGTGGGCGAGGGAGACGACATACTAAGCAAGCTTCTCTTCGTTCTGCGAGTAGACGGGACACACCAAAAGTACTCCAGTGTATAGAGCCTTGCCTCTAAGGTAGGCCCCACATGGTTTGCCTCTTTTTTAACATAACACATCAAGTCGCAATTTGTTTGTTCACCCGTGGTAGACGATCCTCCCTCCACCAAGTGGACAACCAGTACACGTGCCAAATTACCACGTGGGCTGCCTTTTTTGTACAGAAATGAGCTCCACCGTGTACCCGCGCGGGTGTGGTTGGGAAAGAGACGGGAGTACATGCACCGTGCATGCACCTCTTCTCTTCGTGCACGTCCCCCACCTACGTGGGTGTGTGTGAGAGATACAAACCGCGCTCGTGAGTGTTTTTTGTTTTGGGGTGGGGGTGGGGTGGGGGTTGATTTCGTGAATTATTTGTGGGAATATGTGTCGATGACATCTCAAACAAAATTTTGCATGCAATGTGTGTGAAATTGAGGCCTATCCATATCATACATAGAGGGTTGGGAAATCCACGAGAAGAGAGGGAGGGGTCATAGCTATCGATCACTACAAAAAATACACTTCCGTGATGATACGTGTTTGTCACAGTAGGTTGCTTTTTTGTCATGCATGTACATCCATGACAAATTTATGACAGAATCAAGATAGTCATACCTGTGCTGTCGTAGAAGTGTTCCATGACATTACCAAAATTATCATCACGGAAGTGTCCACTTCCATGACAATAAATCGCGCGTCACAGAAGTGCTTTCGTCAAGGGTAACCGACACGTGGCATCCACTGTAACGGAACACCGTTAAGCTATTGGGTCGGGTTTTGGATCCGGTAACCTGTTAACAGCCCCGACCAATGGGGATTTTCCACGTGTAAAATCATCATTGGCTAGAGGAAACACGTGTCGGCTCATCGTTGGGACAGATGTCATCCACTCACTGGACAGAAGGCGCCTATGATACATCGACACGTGGCTCGGCCCAACAGTGGCCCATTCCTGTGAAAAGGTCGGCCCATTTGACTTGGTCAAAAGCTGTCAGGCCGGCCCATGGAAAGCCTGTTATCGGCATGTTCGCATATAGCCCATTTACAACCCGCTAACCCAAGGCCCGTTACGCCCTATCCGAATTAGGCCCAGTAGCGTCATCTGGGCCATCCAATAGATTCCAGCCCGTTTTCACTTCTAGCCCATGTATAGCCCATGACGTCTTTCGGCCCATATGAGGCCCTTTGTAACTCTTGGCCCATTAGCGGCCCGTGCTGAAACTGTCCCGTAATGAACAGTGTATCACTTTACACCCATTAACGGCCCGTGGTGAAACTCGCCCATAATGAACAGTGTATCACTTTATACCCATTAACGGCCCGTTATTCCGTTGGGCCGTCTCCAGCCCATGTTATCTTTCGGCCTTCTCAGAGCCCATTTATTCTTGGGCTCATTTCCAGCATTCGTTTACTTACGGCCCGTTACTGTCATTTTCTGGTTGTGGGCCAAATTCAGCCTGTGGTTACAGTCGGCCCATTTGTGGTCTGTTAATACGTTGGGCCGTTTTCATAGCATCATCAAATACGGCCTATTAACGATGGCCTGTTATGGTCGGCCCATGAACGGACGATTCCAACTCTAGCCCGTTTACAGCCAGAATGCAGTCTGTTTGGCCCATGTTTGGCCAATCGATCATATGGCCCGTATAAGGCCCATTGATGATACGGCCCGTAGAAGGCCCATTGATGATATGGCCCGTAGAAGGCCCACTATTTCTATGGCCCGTAGGAGGCCCAGTGTCACTACAGTAAATATTAGCCCATGGTTATTGTGGCCTAGGTTTAAAAAATAGGTTATTGCAGCCACTAGCAAACCGCAGAAAAAGAACTGCACTGACTACAAGCAAACAAATAAACAAGACAATAAGGAAATAAATAAGCAAGCAACTTACACTAGGCTATCACGGCTATTACACATATTACATCCACTGGGCATCAAAGTTCGCCACCAGTGCAAATATAGGAAACACAACAGCATATAAACACCGCAGCAAAATAAGTCCAGAACTGAAACCACTTCAGAAGAGCTCAAGAAACAATATCCTGGGTACCCATAATGCTGGCAAGATGCTTAGCAAGCTTATTAAGTTTCTCTTGTTTGGCGCTTAAGTCCTCCAGCGCTTGCTGTTGCACCAGAAAGTATGCATCTGAATTCTGCAGGGACTTCCTCTGTCCTTCGGCTTCCTGTCGCATAACATTTGATCGATGTCTTTCAACTTGAAGTTGAGACTCAAGAAGTCGAACTGATTCAGGCAGTGAGTTCGAAGAGCTGGTGCCAGCAGTGGTAGCTAGTAACTCGAACACTACATCAAGACAGGACTTTGGGGTTGTCTCAATGTCTTCAATATAGTTTTTATCAGCTTTCTTGGAGACCAGCAGGGATGTCTCACTATCTTGAACCTTATCTGCATTACTTCCTTTACCATTGCATAACAGGGTACTCTTCTCCAATATTTTATCCCCATTCTAAAAGAGAAACAAATAAACACGTCTCAGGTTTACAATGTAGTATATGAAACTCATTTTGGTAAACCAGTTCAGTAGTAAGGTGGACAGGATAATAGCATGAAACAAACATATATCTATGCAGTATGGTCACTGTATGGTCTATATCATTCTAGTTCATGTTGCCAAATCAAGATAGATACAGTTCGAATCATATTTATTTAAGACAAAGCAGCCTAGACAGAATATAAGTGTGGGAAACTACACAGCAATAACAACACTTGTAATGTGCATGGCATGAGAACATAACTGTTTATTCAATTGAAACTGAAATCAACATAGAGCAAGTTACAACAGCAAACAGCCAAACACATTGAAGAAACAGGTTTAAAACATACCTGTTGCGCCATTGGAGTTTCAATTGCATCCTTCAAATTTGAAATTAGTTGGTATCAGTAAATACAGTGATGCAAGAGCAAAGTAGTATGAACCATAACTACGGAACCTGACCTAAGAACAATTCTTCTTCTGCTTTAAGCGTTGACTTCGGGTTCGGAGTGGTGGTCCTCGTGATTTGGGCACTGCAGTTGCCTTACTAACTGCTCGTGTTTGGGTGCTCTGTGGTGGAGACGGTGCTGTGTCAATGAGAACTGGGTGTCTATCTGCTGGGGTTGGGGTTAGAAGGGGTGTAGCTGGTTCTCTGTCCAACTGGGTAGGGGTACAATCTGCATGAGTGTGGGTTATGTGTGGTGGGGCTGGTTCTTGGGCAAGTACAACCATGGTTCTATCTGCATCAACAGGTAGCACGATCTTTTCTGAAGACCGTGTTTTACTCCCACAGATACTGCCATCACTCCCTCCAATTGAAATGGCTGATAAACAAGAAAATTAATTGAATGTACAGACATTATAAGATAGACAGGTGCAATGGATAGTAGGGAAGAAAACAAGGCATGAAATAATTCACATTTATGTTGTCTAAGCAAACAGAATAGCAGGACATAATTTCACATATATGATGGCTAATTAAACAGGATAGCATGACACAATTTCACATGTATGATGGCTAACTAAACAGGATAGAATGACATACTTCAAAATATGATGACTATGTAAACAGGATGACATGATATAACTATACAATGTGTCTATTAAAGTGGTTGGCATGCCATAAATCACAAACATGTCGTCGATGGAAACATGATGGCATGATATAATTCACGGATAGAATGACATAATTTAAATATGATGACTATGTAAACAGGATGAGATGATATAACTATATTATGTCTTTAGAAAATGGGTTGGCATGCCATAATTCAGATACATGCTATCTATGTAAACATCATGGCATGACATAATTCAAAAATATGATCTACTCCCTTTGTTCCTAAATACTTGTCTTTCTAGGCATTTCAACAAGTGACTACATACGGAGCAAAATAAGTGAATTTACATTCTAAAATATGTCTACATACATCCGTATGTAGTAGTCATTTGTAATGTCTAGAAAGACAAATATTTAGGAACGGAGGGAGTATATACTAAGGAAGTGAGCAGAGGGCAATCACATATATGATGTGTCAACTAAGGAGATGGCATTCAATATTGTGTATATGATGTAAAAACTAAGCATTGTAATACAACATATGCATTATATGAGTAATATAACCCTGCCAAGTTTGAGCATACACCTTAGGGGGATAATACGACTGGTCATCTGCCTCTGAATCCTCCTCTGAAGAGCTATCTCTAACCAGCAAGATATCTGCTTCAGCAGGTAGCATTGTCTGCTCTGAAGACCTTGTTTTCACTCCAGATTTCTCCATCACCAATTCAAATGGCTGATGCACAGGAAGAGTAGTTGAATATACAAACATTTCGACAAAAGCAATGAGAAATACAAAAAAAAGGACAGCATGATATAATTCACATATACGACACTTGCCTAAACAGCATGGCATTGCATAATTCACATACATAATGCCTTGCAACAAGATAACATTGCATAATTCACATGTATAATGTCTTGCAACAAGATGTCATTGCATAATTCACATATATGGTAATTAGACACTAAACAGGTGGCATTCACACAAAGCATGTCTAAACTAAGCAAATGACATAGCAATGCAAGATACCATACGCACGATATGAGCAACATAACCCTGCCAAGTTAGGGCATGCACCTCGGGGGGGGGGGGAATCTGACTGGTCATCTGTCTCTGAATCCTCCTCTGAGGACCTATCGGTAACCAGCAAGACATGCGCTTCGTCAGATAGCATTGTCTGCTCTGAAGACCTTGTTTCCACTCCAGATTTTTCCATGACCGTGCCAAATGGCTGATGCACAGGAAGACTAATTGAATGTACTAAAATGTTGTCAAATTTAACACGTAATAAAAATGATGGCATGATATAATTCACATATAAGATGACTGGCTAACCAGGGTGGCATTGCAAAATTCACATATATGATGCCTGGCTAGACAAGATGGCATTGCATGATTCACATATACGATAAAGAAACTAAACAGATGGCATTGACACAAAGCATGTCTAAACTAAGCAGATGACATCTTTAATGTATATAGTAAGCAATGCAAGGCACCATATGCATGATATTACCAACATCAGCATGCCAAGTTAGAGAGAAGACCTCATGGGGTAAATAGGAGTGATCTTCTCCTTCTGAATCCCCCACATAACAGTTATCTTCCTCTTGATTACGATCCAAAATGGGTGGAGGGGGGCTACCTTTGCACCCACCATGGAACGACATCTGCATGAAATTTTATTGCCACGCAAGGCTCGTCTCTTTTGCTCTACATGATCAGTTCCATTGCGTACAATAACTGGCATGCATAGGAATAAAACATAGTGAGATTATGTAAGGAGTGCATGCACAAATCCAGAGTGATGGTAGCAAACTGTGGATAGACCCAAAACCAATGATAGCAGGCAGATAATAGCTTTAGTTAAAAAATAAAGATAATGGCTCTTTTAATGTTTGTTTGCACCCAACATGAAACTCATAGTAGACACCGGAGATTAACCAGATAGTAGACAGATAGTACTGATTGCTGCCCCAATATGTACCCCACAACCATTTAAAAACTCAAGTTTCAGCATTAGTTTGGACCTGACTCGGAGTCTAATAGGAGAACACGATGATAATGTAGCATGTCATCATATTAAGCGACGCATAACGTAAGCAGACATGGAAGAGTACGACCTCTCTTGCGGACCCGTGTAGTCCTCAAGGTCATCTGCTCAGTTGATGATGGTAATGCAGTTGCCGTGGCTGCCGCCGGCAGGGAAGAAGACCTGAGGCGGCGAAAGACGGTCTGGAGAGCGGATCCCTGCTGTGGTGAACCCTTCCGTCGTTGGAGCAGCTGAGCAGGGGTGGAACACAGTGCCGCAGGAGCAGGACAAACCACACAAGGTTTTCTTTGACACATATCTATAACAGAAGTAATTGAGTAAGGGCTTGTTTGAATTTGAGGATTCTAACAATGCAGGGATAGGAAATAGACAGGAATAGGATAGGAATGCACGTGCAAAACAGAGAATTTAAAAACACATGATTTCTGCCAATCTGGGTGTTTGATTCACAACAATTGGAAGATCATAGGATGCAAAAAAGCATGGTGAGATTAAGTCAAACCACAAGAAAATGTACGGTTATAATGCTATTATGCTACTATCTCTTAGTCTTGTGCTTGATGAATATGAATATGAAAAGGAGGAGAAGTGGAAATTAGAATTCCTATGGTTTTTCTTTCAAGGAGACACTAAAGGAACAAATCCTACAATTTTCCTTTGCTCCATTCCTTTGCACCAAATTCATGAAAAGTAGTACCATAGGAAACTTTCCAATTCCGATGTTTTTCATTCACTTTTCCTTTCAAGCACTGGCGATTCTAGTAGGCAGGCTTGAGCAAGGAAAATCCTACACTAAAAAAAAGTTTTTGTGCTACTTCTATTACTTTGGACCTAGGCCACGGCCATACTAGCTCAACTCCCAGTCCCATCGACAAATGCACAGCTCAAACGCGCAGAGATAAATAATGATGGCGTCCAAGAGAGTCCATCACGGATAGCTAAGTTGCCTGGTACCTCACTGCTTGTCATATAGTAGGATAAAATAATCGTATTTCCCGTTACTACAAGTGCTCAGTGGACAATATATATAACATGTAGAGTAAAAAAGAGGTGCAACAAGTGTACAACCTCTTTGGCGAAGCCATGTCGATCTCAGCGTGATTGGGTTGGCCGGTGAGGATGCTCCAGCTGACTTGGCTGTCGGAGGAGGGGAAGAAGATCTTAGGCGTCTGGAGATGGAGCCCGAGGTACTGCTCCGCTGTGATGGAGGGTTTCATCGTTGGAGCAGTTCTGGTGAGTTGTACGACGCCGAGGCTGAAGCAGGACAAGAGAGACAACGAACAACGTTAACCCAAGTGGAATTCTAATAGCATCTTCAACACATGACGTAAAATACATAAACACAAAGTGCTAGATGTAAAATACATCAGCCGCTCATCTCTGAACTTAACTGTCGAAACCGAATTTAACTGTCGAAACTGAACTTAACTATCGAAACTGAACTTAACTGTCGAAACTGAATTTTGCTGCCGAAACTGAATTTTGCTTTCGAAACTGAACACACTAGCAAGGTGAGGCTACACGTCGGTCGACTGACTTTTTCATCTCTGGTCAATCGATTTTGCAGCCGTTGGATATGAAATCAAGGGCATGCAGTTCATCTTCAACCTCCACCCCCTGATCCGGCCAAACAGAAGCCCCCCGCCGCCCATGGCCGGCGGTGTGCCACCCCGCCCGCCCCAAAAACACTCCCCACCGCCGGTCCGCCGCCGCCCCGGCCATCCCTCTAGCCCCCCCTCCCCCCCGTGCCGAGCTTTTTCTCCGGCGATCCCCACGCCAACGCCCCGCCAATGCCCCGCCACTGCCGGCGACCACCGCCCCCATCCTGAACCCTAAGATAGATAGTGGGGTACCTCTCCGGCGAGCCCCCCTCCATGCTGCGGCTGGTTCTTCCTTCACCCCGGCGGCATCGGAGTAAAGTGTAGCTAAATCGAAGCAGCATCGCAAGCAAGAGCAAGAGCGAGAGCAGCAGCGCGAGCAAGGGCAGACCAGGCAGGGGACCGAGAGCAAGAGCAGAGCAGCAGCGCGAGCGAGAGTTAAAGAAGCAGCATGTCCTACTGATGTGGACGCCGCCGCCGAGGGAGCGACGCCATGGAGGAAGTGGCCGGGGACGCCGCCATGGATGGAGCCGCGCCGGGTCGGCTCGGGACTGAGCGCCGGCAGCACCGTGAGATTGAATCTATAAGAAAATGCGACGATTAGTGTACAACCTCTTTGGTGGCGCCGATTAGGCCGCAGTTTCATCCGAGGAAATGGTGATGATGATGCTCTTCCGATGGTGCAGGTGAAGACGGCGGTGTGGGAGTGGAGGTGGAGCGAAAGATGAGGGGAACGTCGGAGCAGCTCCTTGGAGGTGGAGGACGGTGTGGCTGAACCGGCGGGACGATGAGATCGACGACGGATCCTCATCCGGTATGGTGGATGAGCAACGTCGAGGTGTTGCTGTGGACGACATCATCAGGGAAGAGGCTCCGGCTGGGTGGCGGACGGAGCAGGGTGTGGGGTTTCATCGCGGGTTTTCGCGGCCTCGGTGTACGAATGGGTGGGCGGATGGGATGGCAGTGGGGAACCATGGCTTAGAGACGCGCTTGTCCGAAATGTGGGGTAAGTTACGAAAGTACCCCCACCAATTTGAGGCGGTTCTTTCGGTTCAGGTGTACCACGGGCATTTTGCATGTCGGGATTTCACAGGAGGTGGGAGTTTTCGCGCGCGTTGTAATTTTGGAATAGCAAGGCGCGGATTGAGATGGCGGGAGTTGTTGGGGCACAACGAGACAAAGATATATCTTAAATATTTTGGGCTAACAAGGCGCGGGTTGAAGAGGCGGGAGTTTCCCAGCACGATAGACAAAGACGCTAGCTTGAATTTTCGGCATAACAAGGCGCGGCTTGAAATTTCGGAAGAGCAAGCTTAACGTGTACCCAAAAAAAGACAATTTGCACCTGAACACGCACAGCACACACACAAACACCATTTAGACTAGAGTAAGGTACACGTGCATTGCACGCATGAGATTTGGCAACCAAATTATGAATAAATACCACATTATAGCATGCAAGATTTGAGTCATATATGCATGATGTAGATGTTCGTTTAATTCTTATAGTTCATTTCATTCAAAATCATCTAGTTTTTATAAGAAAGCTAATCTATTTTAGGATTCATGGAATTGTGCGTCGTAAGACATAAAGTAAAAACAAATAATGGCAAATCATGTAGAAAAACATTTGGGCAATTCTGATACGGAAGATTCTAGAACAAATAAGAAGTGCTTGTGTTTTGATGTTTGTGCATTATGCTTAAGTTCAACCATGGAGTCTTCTAGATTATACATGTGGCGAAATCTGGTGGAATCTAGATGATATCCAACGGCCAGTAGTGCTCAAATTTGCCATCTTTGGACCATCGGATTCGCCTCATCCAACGACCATCTTTCAAAGTTAAAGTTACCCGCACACAATATAAAAAATATATAAAATATTATATATATATATAGGGGTATAGATATAGATATGTGATGCAAAAGTCGCCCATCATCTCCAATTAGAATAGTGTGTCCATGCACAGATGCGACGTGGCCAAATGATGTCTGCCATCGGTATCTCAAATTCAAATCAGTCTGACCTTGTTCAATGTGTATACATTACAACATGCTCGTTTCCAAACCACACCGCGCAGATCTCCGTTATATTCATGCATGCATGGGTTTCAAACATCAGGATCTCTTATTCAAATATTTGAATTCAACTTTACATTGATTGTGACCTCACCTATTCAGCTATTCTTTTACACCCATACAGTAGTCTTCTCTTTATAATTGTACCACTAACCTTCTCTCGTGCATGCATGCACACACACTACCAGTCGGCATTATCCATCACACGCATGCAATCTTTTTCTTCAGGTCGGTCTCCCATGAAGGCACACACCAACACACATCCCCCTCTCCATCATATCGGGCATTCTTTATCTCTCACGCGTGCATGCGCAACGATCGATGTTCCTCTATGTATGTGTGTATATAGCTAGGTCTTTCATAGTTTTCCACACAAACCGATCAATCGATATATCCAGTGAGGTCTCACCCTCTTTCCCACGTCCACATCGATCAATCTATACCTCTCTATATAGGATTAACATATATAGCTAATACACCCACATTAATTATGTATCCAACGTCCCCCTCTCATCATCCATGCCTTCCGCTTCATCTCTCAAACGCGTGCACAATGGCCAAGACAGGGGCAGTAATTAAGGGCCCTGCCCCCTCCCCCCCTAACATCACTATATATCAAGGCTAATATGAATGTGATCATTAGACAATTGCTGCTAAAAATGGTTTAAGTTCATGAATTGACCCTCCTCATAAAGGATTAGCAATGCTTGGTCCCCTAGCTCATTAATTTTTCATGGCTCCGCCACTGCGTGCATCAGCACACGTGTTCGCCCTCTCTCTCTAAATATCGATCTCACACTTGTGCATTCCTTCATAGTCTCCCTCCACTCGGCCCCTCGCACGATCTTCTAGCCCCCCACCGGATTTTGCCACATGTACAATCCAGCAGACTCCATGGTTGAACTTAAGCATAATGCACAAACCTCAAAACAACAGTGGTTCTCTTTTGTTCTAGAATCTTCCGTATCATAACTGTCCAAACTTTTTTCTAGTTGAATTGCCATTATTTGTTTTTACTTTATGCTTTACAACGCACAATTCCATGAATCATAAAATAGATTAAGGGCTTCTTTGATTCAAAGGATTCTCAAAGGAATTTTGGAGGATTCTAATCATTAGGAATTTTTCCTATCTTGGTTGTTTGATTCGTAGGATTGTAAACCATAGGAATTTTTCCATATGATTCATTTGCACTAGATTTCATAGGAAACATCCCATCCACTCAAACCTCTTTGAAAGAATTCTGCGTTTTTTCTATGCACAATCAAACACTTGTACAATCCTGTAGGATTCAAGACGACATTCCACTATAATCCCATGTTTCTCCTATTCCCGTGTTCTTAGCCTTTTTATAAAAAATAATTGATTTTGAATGAGATGAACTATAAGAATTAAACGAAGGGCTACATCAGGCATATATGACTCAGAGCTTACATGCTATAGTGTGGTATTTATTCATAATTTGGTTACAAAATTTGATGCGAGCAATGCACGTGTACCTTACTAGTACTTCGAGTATGTGCAAAACATGTAAATTAGAATACCAATGGCACGCTACACAGTGTCTCTCTTACAGTTCATGAAGCCATGTGGCACATGTGTAGGCGTTGTCGCGACCTCCTTGCGTGGATTGATCACAGTGACATGCTGCTGGTTCCAGAAGAATGTACTCGTCCTCCCTGAGCCATACTGGCGGTACATGCACGAAGCGAAGATGTGCATGCACGCCATGCACGCACTCATTCCTCGCACGCACACGCGGGTACACGGGTGGACGCAATTTTGTACCAAGATCCACCCCATGTGATAATTTGACGCGTGTAAAGTCGTTCACTTCATTGATGGTCAATTAATACAGCGGATGGAAATTGAGTGGACGTGAGGGCGGAAGAAAGACATTATTACTCCACTGCGCGCATGCGAGTAGTTAAATCGTGGGTTGCTAGTAGTACTTCCATTGGTCTCCTTCATATTTTGTGCCAATTTTTGACAGTAACATAATATGTACGCATTTGAGCAGTGTAGTAGTACTTGAAATTTATGTTCCGCTAAACTCATCGGGAGCCGTTTCGGGCCTCGAAACCAAAGCCATCAATTAATCTTTACCTTGTTCCCATCACATTCGAAAGCCTGCTCACACCTACTAGTAGTACGTACCAAACCTGAACGTGTTCCCACTATGCAGGTATTAGTACAAGTGCTAGGACTTAGCTTATAAAAAGAGGAACTACCTAACCGAAAATCACTCTACCTTTCCTCCTCATAAGTGCTTCTTCTTCGTCCGTTGCCGCCATGGCCGGTGAGCAGAGCTCTAGGTCGAGAACTACTCGTAACAAGGGAGCGGCAACCAAGGCTGCGGAAAAAAAGAGAGGGCTCGCCGCCACGCAGAGACCTCGAAAGATCTCTCACGGGCAGGCGATGGCTCCCAGGAGCGCCCTAGCCGCGGAGGCGAACATGCCGAGCCGGCGAAGCTGGAGTCGTTATCCCTCGACGACATGCCCGATCAGCTCAATAAGCAGAAGGAGTTCATCCAAGGCTTGATGGAGTTGCTGAAGGAGAGCCTCGACGACATGCCCGCTGAGATCAATCAGCAAGGAGTGTTGACCGCCGGCTCGGTGATGCTGCTGAAGAAGAGCATTGCCTCGGAAAAGAAGGTGACCTGCGAAATCTTGCGACTTCGGGAGGACAATGCGAAGCTCTGCCACGAGATCGACCTGTTGAAGGAGAAGAACGCCGGCTGGAAGAAGTTGCATGAGAATAGTAGTTCCTCGATGAAGATGCTGTAGGCCCTCGCCATGGAACAGAAGGAAGAGTTGGTGAAGCTCCGCATCGAGCACCCGGCTGCTGTCAAGGTACGTAATATGGCCGTGGAACAGATGATGAAGGCTCGCGTCGAGAAATGCCACGTCATGGACACAATGATGAAGATGGCGGAGGAGACGCATAAGGAGATGGGGGTCGTGGAGGCGATGAAGAAGCAGTTACGACTCCGTGGCGAATTAGATCATTTGGGGTGATAATCTTCCTTCTTCTTTTGCTCCTATGTTTCATCTCTTGCTTCGGGTGTTTCGCCGCACGTGTCACGTTCTCTGCGAGGCATGAATAGAACAATGTTTTTTAGGGAATGAATAGAACAATGCTGACAATGAGATGACTAGCAAATTAGATCATTTTTTATCGCCATATGGCACTAGGCTGCTGTGTTTCGTGCTCCTCCGTCGCAGTACTACTCCAGTGGAAAACTTGAGTATACCGCACGGTTCTTTGCTCCTCCTCGATCAGGTCATCCGCGCATTTATACGAGCAGTCAAATCACAAGGCCCCGCCTTCCAGTAGTAATGAGCCGTCAAATCACAAAGGCCCTCGCCTCTCGTGAAACCGACCAAGCTAGACTGCCCCGCCCTCTAGCCTTTTAAAAATGTATACTTTTGTACAACAGTAGTATCGACGGATTGTGCCATGGAGCAAAACTTGAAATTAAAAAAAAGGTGGTACATATAGAGAGTGCTCGTCGCCAAATTATGCATATAGTACTATTAAAAAGGCTAGTCACAATAATGGTGTCCAGCACAACCCACCCCTCAAATAAAACTAAGAGGGTGCTTGGATACGTTTTAGTCCCATGACTAAAAGTAGTGGGACTAAAACATTCTAGCCTCACCCATGCTTGGATCCAAATACTAAAAAGCCTAAAATCAAGTTAATGAGCATTTATTATCCTCCAAACCCTCCAATCCAGAACTCGCCTGTGTTAAAGGAGAGGAGTTAAATGAGTAGAGAGAGGGCTAATCCACATTTTAGTAGGGGTACCCCTGACTAAAAATTTTTACTCTCAAGACTAGTTTTAGCCCCTCTTTAGTCAGGGGTGCTTGGAACTTTAGCCTCTTAAAGAGACTATTTTTAGTCAGACTAAAATAAGTCTCTTGGATCCAAGCACCCTCTAAGCATCCTGGAATTCTTTGACAAAACTAAGCACCCTGAAATTCTTTGACAACTAAACTGCTGGCTATATGATGTTGGCCATATATATTGTACGTATATAATGTGAAGAAACGAGTGGTAGTACTATACCAACTAAAAGATGAAATGTAAGAAATACTAGTATGTACGTACTGAAGAGTTAAAGTAACGAGAAGAAACATAACATAGTTCTGCTGGGGGCTCAGCACAACACACCCCTCAAATTAAATTAAGCACACCTGAAATTAAACTTTGCAACTATTCCGGTAGACACTGCATTAGAACCACCATGAGCAATGACACTGCCACCTTACTCGGAGTCCTCGTCCACGTCCTCGACTTCGTCCTTGTCCCTCTTCCTCTTGGCCGATACTTCTTTGCTTGAACCGCACACTTGGCTGTTGCTCTTCATCCAACCCTTGTAGATATTGAAGCAAAGGTAGCCATCCATTGCAACGTAGTGGATGTGGTCTATATCTAGTACATTCCGCTGCCATGCATGACGATGAAACGTGTATGGGGGTTTCTCCAGTTTACCATACGAAGGATGAACCATGGCTCCTGCCAGGGTCAGCATTGAAGGCTGACGAGCGGACACCAGCTGATTCTTCTGGAGGTTGAAGGTGTTGCCTACAACGAGGCCTATCCGATGCAGGACGTCTTTGTCATTACCAAAGTCTACAGTAACTAATTTGACTAGGTTGTTCTCGAGGAAGTCCTTAAAATCCTGGCACTCAATATCGGCATGGCATATGTGGTAGACCAAGCATAAGTCATGCACGCAAACCTGGATCACGGCGGGCTTCTTCCTCTCTTCGTCCTTTAGATCCTTCTCTCGTGCCAGGACTGTGGTGTACTCAACATCTAGCCTAGCGACCCACTCATCATCTGAGTCTTCGAACATGCGTCTGAAGCGAGAAAGGCATCCTTTCACCGTCGCGGAAGAACGGGTGTAGATGACGTCAAACTCATCGCCGGTGATGGTTCTAACCTTGTACTCACCGCCGATCGTGGAGATTTTGGACGCCATGGATTTGGGAGGAGGGTTAGGATTAGTGGAGCTGCCGTAATGTGAATGGACGTGACGACTAGGAGCGAACCACCGTAGTATTGAAGGACGTGCGGGGACGAGTAGGAGCGAACTGCCAGCGTGCGAACAGTAGGGTAGTGGCTTTCCATTCTCCCATGATACGGGCTTCCGAGAGCCCTTGGATCCGAGATCGAACCGTTGCATGGCGTGATTCTAGACCTATGGGTGAATATCCTATCCTGGAGGGTTATTCTACAAATTTTCAGCAACTTAGCATGCGACCGTTTGATCTCAGATCCAAGGGCTGCCAGCAGCCCGTATCATGATCGCGCCTACCACGACCGTCACGTCGCTCGCGCGGTCGCGCCCTTGGAGATTTAACACGGTGCGTTAGGCTATCTGATGTTGGCATGTCATACATAGTCATCACTTAGTCACTCATACTACAACAAGGTTGGCTATAAGTGTATTTTTTACTCCTCTCTATCTCTTTCTTCGTACTCAAGGAAGAAATGGTGCTAAGCACGTGTATTTATTGCATTTGCCAAGGAGTGACCTCTTCCAATGAAATGGTGTTGCTAAGTTTGCTTCATTTAATTAGCTATAGACTCAAAATTGTCTTTTCACCTAGGTACACGCGCTTAGCATCGTTTCTTCCTTGGGTCACCAAACTAGTCTCTCTCTTCTTGATTAACTTGCCACATCAGACTTTATGCTTATGTGGCAAGCTTAAGCACCTATAGGAGCAAGTAAAAGTAAGTACAATAGTGCGCTTTACATGGCATTTTTGCATATGTGGAGGAAAGAGAGGCAAGGAAAAAGTGGAGAAGTGGGCTCTCATGCAAGAGCCAGCCTCTACTACATGGTGGAGCATTGGGAGAGGCACCTGTATGGAGGTGGTCAGGAATCTGGGAGACTCACGCCGGTCGTAGCGCCGCAGTTAAAATGATAATGGCAAGTCAAATCACGGGGCCCCACCTGTCCAGTAGTAGCTCGATGTCAAATCACACAGCCCTACATTTGCAGCAGCCTACTCCCTCATCTTCTCGCGTCTCTGTCGAACCGACTAGGCAGAACTGCCCCGCCGCCTACCGCACAGGAAAAGCCCCGCCCTCGACTTTTAAATAGTATACAGTATACTAATTTTGTATCCATGGATTGCGCCCGCGCCATGGAGCAAAGCGTCTAGAAAACGGAGGAGAGACGGTGGTCTTGCAATAGAGAAGAGGGAGAGGCGAGACGATGGTTTTGGAATGGAGATGATGGAGAGGAGAGGAGGTGGTTTTGCAATGAAGAAGAGGGAGAGGAGCGTGCGGCGGCGATTTAGGATTGGACGAGAGGGTCGGCGCGCTCTGAGTGGATCAAAATCAAAATCAATTTGGTGACATGCATTCACATTTTGCTTGTCAAATATTGTACGTGGTCAAACTTTGACCCAAAATACGCGAAACAACAAAAAAATACTTCCAAGACCAGCGCCGCTCTTCTCCTCTTAAACCACCGCCGCTCCTCTCCTTTTCCAATCTAAATGCAGCACCGCTCCTCTCCTCTTCCATTTCAAAACCACCGCCCCTCCTCTCTTGGTCCAGTCCAAAACCAGCCTCGGTCCTCTCCCGTTCTAATCCAAAACTAGCGCTGCTCCTCTCCTCTTCCATTCAAAAACCACCGCCGGTGAGTGAAGGTGTTGTGGAGAAGTAGATCGATGGAGGAGTACAACCGATACGTGAGGATCGCAGACGGCGACCCTATGAAGCTAGCTAGGATGTTGGAGATACAGTCTTGGTTTGACAACAAGGACCAACTAGTGGCGACGGTGACATCCATGGCCAAATATCTACAACAGAGCGAAAAGGCGGCGATACTCCCGGAGGGAGTCGCGCCGGAGTACATAGGGCCGCTCCTCTGGGCCATGGAGCAAACAGATTCACTGAATCCGATCGTGAGGGAGCGGTGGTGGGAGTATCGATCCCAGATGGAGCATCCACCAGAGATTGAAGGATCGAGCATCTACAGGGTGTCGTTTGTGAGGGTGTCCTGCCAGAGCGAGCCAGTGGAGTCTTCGTCGACCGAACCCAACTACAAGAGGAGAAAAGCAGTTGGCCCGACGACGCTTCCCCGCCATCATCTCCCTCGCCGTTCACATCGTCTCACGGGGCGGCTGTCTGCGCCGAGGAATAGGAGGGGGCTGCCCCCCCAGCCCAATAGTCGGGCAGGTTGTGAATTGTCAGGAGGAGCTTAGGGTTGTCAGTAGTTGCAGGTTGTGAATTGTGTTTTGTGTTGTGTATTTTGAGAGTACTTTCAGATATGAATGTCTTTTGAATTTCAGATTTGCAGTATTGAGCATATGAAGTATTTTATGAATTCTAGATATCTATTTTTAGCACTTAAAAAAATGTAGTTTCATAGGAGTATAAAAGTATAGACAATGTGATTCTCAGAGAAAAACTGCAAGTTTCACTTTCAGATAAGAAACTGCAAGTTCAGTTTCAGATAAGAAACTGAAACTTTCAGAGGCAGAGCATTTATATTAACACGGCCTTTTCAAACAGGGTTAACATCATGTTGGAAGTTTTATTCATGGTCAAAAATGGAACTACCAGCCAGTTAACATCATGCTGATCAACATTCATGCATAGCACATCTTCATATGATGCACAGTCAAAATGCCCACACAATGTCGAGTGTGCAAAACACATAGAAAACGAGGGACGAAGTTTTGGCAAGTGTTGGACGTGGTTTTGGGCTGCCCCGTCTAGGCTTTCATTTTTAACATGCGCAGCCCACGTCCTCGGATGGGAGGTCCATATGCTTGTTTGTATTTTCTTAGGGCCGTCATGTATCGACCGGCCTATGGACCTCCCATCCGAGGTTTTATTTTTGGCAGCCCAATTTATGTATTTTTTTGAAGAAAACGCAGAGGTCTGTTCTATTTTTATATAAGAATAGGAACGCCAGGTCCAACTTATGTTTCCCTTCTAACTACATTGTATATATTTAAATTATTTTATATGTTGACTGTTTAGTTCACATAATTGGCAAATAGATGACCGCTCTCGCGATCCCCTTCGCCCCCGCCACCACCTCCACCCTCGCCGCCGCCCCCGCCACTACCTCCACCCTCGCCGCCGCCATAGATCTCACCGCCACCCCCGCCTCCTGACTCCGGGCGCGCCTGCCCCCCTCGGCAAGTCCGCTCGCGCGCCCCATGGAGTCGCCGCCCATATCCACGGGGGAATGGCTGGAAGACAGGCAGATGTACAAGATGCATCTCCCACATGTCTACAAAGCCTTCCCGCGGATGCTCCAGCCGCTCGACTCCGTCACGCCGGCGGTGCTGCGGGAGACTCGAGGGAGGACATGGAGGGAGCGGGCGATGCGGATCCGCGACGACGCTCTCTCCTGGACCCAGTGCACGCGCGAATGGAGGGAAGCAGAGGAGGAAGCTGCGAGGGAGGAAGCCAAGGAGGGACCGAATCTGTTCTCTCACTCGCGCAAGTATGCTCGGATGTGCAAGGATCATGTGGATTGGGAGATGCTGAATCTAGCCCTGTGGATCTACTTCGAAGGAGATTTCTTGGAGAAGCACAGGATGCCCCACCTCAGTGAGCCGCCGATTGCGTTTGTTCGATGGGCGAAAGGAGAAGTGAATTCAGGAGATCCACGCCGTGCTGCGAGATGGGAATGCTTTATTGGACTCCTGCCCACCAGCACGTCGCCGGAGCCGGAGCAGGTGGATCCCCTACCTTACCTCTCCCCCAAACCTGCAGAAGATTGAAATTAGACTTGCAATCTACTTCAATTGAGCTGTCTGGTGGTTATTTCTGCTTCCTGAGAGACAACATCTGGCTGGAGGATGAGAAGGAACCAGGAACTCCGATGAATTTCCCCTATCACAATGGGGGGAGCGCCGGTTGGGCAGTGGTACGGCCCACCTCCGCCCCAAATGGGGGCACAATCTGGGCAGGCTCCTGTAATTGCCCAAGATCAATCTGCTGGTGGTTCTGACTCTCAGATCAGTGGGAAATCTCAAGGCAAGAATCAGCAAAAGAAGAGATAGGACATCCAGAAAACTGCTCCTGCCCCTGCTTCGGGCCTTATGGCATACTCTGAGGTGATCTGCTACAACTGTGGGGAACCAGGGCATCATTTGGATAAATGTGTCAAGCCCAAGAGTTGTTATATCTGCAAAATGGTTACCCATAAAGTTGAGAATTGCCCTATCAGAAGGAAAACCCACAGTTCTGCTAGATATGTTGGAAGTGCTGCTCCAGGATTATGTCCACCATTGACAGAATTTTCTGTGACACGGAATTAGATAGTTTTTTCCCCTTTCTAGTTGTAGAGCTCTGACCAGATGTGGTAGTGACCACACTCCTTTGCTCTGGGACTCTGGTCTTAACCAAATTCTGAAGAGCAATAGTTTTAAATTTGAAAAGTCGTGGTTGCTTAGAGAAGATTTTACTGAGCTAGTCAGGAAAATCTAGAATGAGCCTACTGGGAGCATCTGACCCCTTGAAAATTGGCAGATCAAAATCAGGAGATTTAGAAGAACTACCAAAGGGTGGAACTGCAATGAGGAAGCTAATCTTACAAGATACAAAAGGCTTCTCCTCCTTGAGTTTGATTCTCTAGATATTAAGGCAGAAACCACTGACCTCTCTGAGGCTGAGACTAATAGATTAAACTTTGTCCATGGAGAGCTCAAGAAAATTTGGCTTCAAGAAGAAATCAAAGCCAAACAAAGGTCTAGAGATAGGAACATTAAGGAGCGTGATAGAAATACTGCTTACTTCCATGCAGTAGCTAACCAGAGGAGGAGGAAAACCCTCATTCACTCCCTTGATGGCCCTAATGGCCCTGTTACTGAGGTAGATGAGATGCTGAAAGTGGCTAGTGACTTCTACAAAGACCTGTTGAAGAAAGAAAACCCTTTTGGGTTCTCTCTACAAAAAAAATTTTCTGCTTCTGAAAAAGTCTCTCCTGCTCAAAATGAGCTGCTAGAAGCCCCTTTTTCAGAGACAGAGGTGAAGGAAGCCATTTTTAGCTCTTATCCTGATGGGGCACCTGGTCTTGATGGGATTCCCTTCTTGTTTTACCAGCATTTTTGGGACTTAGTGAAAAATGATCTCTTAGATCTTTTCCAAGCCTTTCATAGAGGAGAGTTGGATCCAGCAACTTACTCATGGGGGGTCTGTTGGGGTCAAGTTAAATAACTGTGAAAGTAATTTTTTCCTTGCTGGTAAAGGCCTTAGGCAAGGTGACCCCATCTCCCCGCTTTTGTTTAATTTAGTAGTGGACGTTCTTACTAAAATGCTGAGCAAAGCTGCTGATCATAGTCTGATTGCAGGGCTCTATCCTGAGGTCTGCCCTGGTGGCATCATCTGCCTTCAATATGCAGATGATACCATCCTTTTCTTAGACAATGACTCCACACATGCTAGTAATCTGAAAACTGTTCTAACCTGGTTTGAACAAGTCTCAGGCATGAGAATCAACTACTCTAAAAGTGAACTCATCCCTATCAACATGGATGATCAGGAGTTAGCTGACTTCCTCTCTATTCTAGTCTGTAATAAAGGTAACTTCCCCATTAAGTACCTAGGTATCCCTCTCCACTATGATAAACTGAGGAGAGAGGATATCCAACCCCTTCTGGATAAAATCACTAAAAGGATTGCTGGGTGGAGGGGCAAACTTTTCTCTTATAGAGGTAGATTGATCCTCATACAAGCTTGTTTGGCTAGCATTCCAGTGTATCTCCTCTCCTTCTTCAAGTTCCCTAAATGGGCAGTGAACCTCATCAATTCTCAGATGTCTCATTGCTTGTGGAATAATTTTGAGGGAAATAGGAAGCTACACCTTGCTAATTGGGCCCTAGTCTCTATGCAAAAATATTTTGGAGGCCTAGGCATACCTAACCTCCAAGAAATTAACATCTGTCTTCTAGGGTCTTGGATTAAAAGATTCTATGAGGAAGACCTAAAACCCTGGAAGCTTCTTATTTCCCATAAATACCTAGGAAATAAACCTAATATTTTTGTCCCTTCCTCCAACCCTAAGATCTCTAGATTCTGGAAAGGATTAAAATCTATTATGCATGCTGTGAAATTTGGCTACAGATGGAACATAGGGGATGGGAGCAGAACCAGGTTCTGGGAAGATACTTGGTTTGGCACATCCCCCCTAGCAGTCCAATTTTGGCCTATTTATTCTGTCCACAATGAGCTTAACAAAAGTGTCAATGAAGTTTGGGACGGTCAATGCCTAAAACTCTCTTTTAGAAGGAACTTTAGTGATAGTCGCATGGAACAATGGTTCCAGTTGGAGGAAATTGCCAAAAGCATTACCTTTATTGCCGAGCCGAATGCCCTGATTTGGCAGCTGGACAATAAGGGGAAGTATTCCTCCAGCTCCCTCTATCATGTTATCAACTTTAGAGGGGTTCAACCCGTGTTTATACCTGCTGTCTGGAAATTGAGAGTTCCCCCTAAAATTCATGTATTTCTTTGGATTCTCTCCAAAAACAAATTGATGACTAGGGACAACCTTAGGAAGAGACACATCATCAAACCCCTTGATTGTGTTTACTGCTTGGAACAAGAGTCTTGTTCTCACCTATTTTTTGAATGTATAGTTTCTAAACATCTATGGGCCCACATTGAGGAATATTTCTCTAGTCAGATTGGCTCATCCTTCGAATCTATCGCCAGATTATGGATTGCTACCAAAAAGTGCCCAGTTTTAAACACTGTTAGCTCAGCTGTCGTTTGATGCCTCTGGAAATATAGAAATGCTATGATTTTCAGTAACACCTCCTGGATTTCCATTCCGCAGGTCTTGAGGTTGATCAGGAACATGGTGAAGAACTGGGCGATTCTCTCCTCCGGATCGGACAAGGACAAGTTGATGAGCTTCGTGGAAACCCTAACAAGATCCCTACAGAAACTGTTGGTGATCACTTGTGGCTGAACAAGGCTCGACCTGCTCTGGGGCTGGACACGTGGGCTCGTCTCAAGATCTCTAATGAAGATGATGGGCACCTGGCACCGAAAAAGAGGGACATCCACCATGCTACGCCATCCAGCCCAGTGTCTCCGCTTGCTTACTGGTCGCCGCAGGCTGACACGGCCCCTCGGCTGAAGACCATGAAGGCTTCGCTGGACCCTCGTTGTGTCATTTGAGTGCTCTATCCGCTCTGCCTTTGGCACCGCTCTGGTGATTTGTGTTATTGAGAGAACTTGTTCATCCATCCCCCCTAGTTTGTAGCTTTTCTACCCTTGCTTTTGAACTGCTCTTTGAGTTGATGTATCAGAATATGTTCTGGTTTCACTCTCAACCATGGAACTTGTTCATCCATCCCCCCTGTTTTTCTAAAAAAATATTTTATATGTTATTATATAAAGCTTGGTAAGACTGTAAATTTAAGGACGAATGTAATAATATCACTTATTATTTAAATATATTTATAACAAAATGCTCACCCCTTTTTATTTTTGATAACATTGCTGGCCCAACCCAACATTATAATTAGAATCAGCCCAGCAAAATCGTGTATTTCAAGAAAGTGCAAATGGGCTGTAATTTTTTAGGAAATAAAATAAACAGGCCGCATGGACGCTACATTATTTGTTCACCCAGCCCAGCTAATGGCTGCAATTCAAAAAAAAGATCAAATTGACTGTAAATTCTATTGCGCAAAAAAGACTGTAAATTCTGAAAAATGGGTCGAATACGTGCCACATTTTTGGAGGCTGAAATGTGGGCCAATAGGTCGAAGCCAAGGCAAGTCGTTGTCAATTTAGTCAACAAATGATTCTGACATGTTAGTCGTTGGATTTACATCCAACGACCGGCATCCATCTTCAATCTCTCGTGTTCTTCCTCTAGCGCCGCCAGGACCACCTCCCGCCTCCTGCTGCTAGCAGCTCTGCTTAGCACGCTTCGTTATGAAGCGCTACTCCACCGTTGGCCAGGCCATCGCTCCACCCCTCCACACCTCCTGTTCTTCTCCACCGACTGCCGAACCACACCGCACTAGAACCAGTTAACCCTCGTACACCTCTCTGTCTGCGACTCTACTCCCGCGTCTTCCCATCTCCGGCTCATTGCTGTCCGGGGCCTCGCCGTTGTCCACCACCTTGGATGCGCTCGGCGCGGCGTGGTCAATGTGGTCAGCGAACGACACCATCAGAAGTAGAATGTGCGTGGAGAGGCTGACAGCTGGGTCCACGGCCGCACACAAGGAAATGCCTCCTTATTACACGCAAAATAATGATTCCTCCACCTGACATCTGGGACCCATCGGAAGGGCCTCTGTATTTCGTGAAATAAAGTGCCCCCCGCTGACATGTCGGACCCACCAGCTATCTTCGCACGCAAGGAAGTGCCTCCTTATTACGCACAAAAAAATGAATATTCCCCCTGCCAACTGGAACCCAGCATAGTGGGAGGCTGACTTGTGGGCCTACCAAGTTGACGGGGACGGAGGTCTTTGTCAACTTAGTCAATATGAATGATTCTAGATCTTGTTACCGTACGATATTCATCCAATGGTCGTAGTGCTTCTTCAACCTCTGGTCTTCTTGCTCCAGCCGCCCAAACCAGCGTCGGTCGTGCTGCGTGCTCCTGCCTCCCGTGGTCCGCTGTGATGCCGCGGAGGCCTCACCGCCCCCTACTACTCCCACCGCTGGCCAGGCCATCCCTCTACTCACCCACACCCCCTGTTATTCTGCGGCGACAGCAGCCTCACAACGCAGCCGAACCAATGAACCCTCGTACTCCTCTTCGTGTGGGCATCCACTGCTGCGTCTTCCCCGGCTCCAATTCGTTCCCTAGTCCTCGCCATCGTCCACCACCTTGGTGCTCTTGGTGCGGCGTGGTCAACGTGGTCAACGACTGACTTCCATCGAAAGAGTACTGTACGTGGAGAGGCTGACAGCTGGGTCCACGGCAGCCGCAAGGAAGTGCCTCCTAATTACGCGGAAAATAATTATTCCTCCACCTGACAGCAGGGACCCACCGGACGGGCCACCAGTATTTTGCGAAAAAATCATTTCCCCCTGACTGCTGGACCCATCGGACGG
>NC_041386.1:518206513-518209950 GCF_002162155.2 Triticum dicoccoides
CCCCGCTGTCAGCTCGGACCCACCGGAAGTGCCTCCTTATTACGCACAAAAAAATGAATACTCCCTCGGCTAGCTGGGACCCACCTTGCTGGGAAACTGACTTGTGGGCCTACTAAGTTGACGGGGACAAAGGGCTTTGTCAACTTAGTCAATATGAACGATTCTAGGTCCAGTGACCGTACGATGTCCATCCAGCGACCGTAGTGCTTCTTCAACCTCTGGTCTTCTTGCTCGAGCCGCCCAAAGCAGTGCCGGTCGTGCTGCATGCTCCTGCCTCCCGTGGCCGGCTATGCTGCCGCAGAGGCCTCACCGCCCCCTACTATTCCCACCGCTGGCCAGGCCCTGCGGCGACGACAGCCTCACACCGCAGCCGAAGCAGTGAACCCTCGTAGTCCTCTCCGCGCAGGCTTCCACTGCCGCGTCATCCCCTTCCTAGGATTCGTCGTTGTCCACCGCCGTGGTGCTCTCCGCGCGGCGTGGTCAACATGGTCAAGGAACAACTTCCATCGGAAGAGTACTATATGTGGAGACGCTGACAGCTGGGTCCACGGCAGCCACAAGGAAGTGCCTCCTTATTACGCGGAAAATAATTATTCCTCCACCTGACAGCGGGGACCCACCGGACGGGCCACCGGTATTTTGCGAAAAAATCATTTCCCCCTGACTGCTGGGACCCACCGGACGGGCCACCGTATTTCGTGAAAAAAACGCCCCCCCCTGCTGTCAGCTCGGACCCACCGGAAGTGCCTCCTTATTACGCACAAAAAATGAACACTCCCCCGGCTAGCTGGGACCCACCATGCTGGGAGGCTGACTTGTGGGCCTACTAAGTTGACGGGGACAAAGGGCTTTGTCAACTTAGTCAATATGAACGATTCTAGCTCCAGTGACCGTACGATGTCCATCCAACGACCGTAGTGCTTCTTCAA
The DNA here is from genome assembly GCF_002162155.2 of Triticum dicoccoides. Classification (NCBI taxonomy): domain Eukaryota; kingdom Viridiplantae; phylum Streptophyta; class Magnoliopsida; order Poales; family Poaceae; genus Triticum; species Triticum dicoccoides. The sequence continues at coordinate 518,207,443 of NC_041386.1, forward strand.
CCTCTGGTCTTCTTGCTCGAGCCGCCCAAAGCAGTGCCGGTCGTGCTGCATGCTCCTGCCTCCCGTGGCCGGCTGTGCTGCCGCAGAGGCCTCACCGCCCCTACTATTCCCACCGCTGGCCAGGCCCTGCGGAGACGACAGCCTCACACCACAGCCGAAGCAGTGAACCCTCATAGTCCTCTCCGCGCAGGCTTCCACTGCCGCGTCATCCCCTTCCTAGGACTCGTCGTCGTCCACCGGCGTGGTGCTCTCCGAGCGGCGTGGTCAACATGGTCAAGGAATGACTTCCATCGAAAGAGTACTGTACGTGGAGAGGCTGACAGCTGGGTCCATGGCCACAGCCCAGTTTTTTGTGATTTGCCAAGTAAGTCACTTTGTCAGGCTTGTTGGGCTGCAAATCTTTCAAGACGAGGAGAGCTTTCATTCGACTGGCCGATAAAATGGCCCATCAGTAATGAGCAATGGGTTGTACATTTTTAAAACACATCAAACCGGCAATTAGTTTCAAATATCTTTTTTTTCATTTCAAGATTTTAAATTACATTAATTTTTATGCATGGAGAATTTGTTGGATTTTATATTGATATACATTTATTTTAAAAATCAGTTTGAATGTGAGTCGAAATTTCGGGATTAAAAACAGTTCGGACCGCACCGAAATATGCAAAATTTCGTATAATTTTTTAACCGTTGCCACAATATGGGCTCTAATGCTAACAAAAAGAATATGGGCTCCAAAAAAACCTTAAGAATTAGCAAATGGGCTGTAAATTATTAGAAATAATGGCAGATGGGTTGTATGATGTTTTCCACAGATTTGAGGCTTTCCTAAAAAAGGTTGACGCACAAGCACTGACTCTTGGATGTCCATCCAACGGCCGTCGTGCTTCTTCAATCTCTGCTCTTCCTGCTCCAGCCGCTCAAACAAGCGCTGGCGAGACTGCCTTCTCCCTCCTCCTCGTGACCGGCTGTGCTACCGCGCAGGCCTCACCGCCCGACCGTACTCCCATTGCTGGCCTAGCCATCCCTCTACTCACCCACACCTGCTGTTATTCTCCGGCGATGGAAGACGAACCAGTAAACCCTTGTACAGTCGTACTCCCCTCGCGTGGGCATCCACTGCCGAGTCTTCCCTGCCTCCGTGTCGTCCCCTTCCTAGGCCTCGCCGTCGTCCACCGCTCTGGTGCTCTCGACGTGGCGTGGTCAACATAGTCAAGGAACAACTTCCATCGGACATGGACTGTACGTGGAGAGGCTGACAGCTGGGTCCACGGCCGCAGCAAGGAAGTGCCTCCTTATTACGTGCAAAATAATTATTCCTCCACCTGACAGCGGGACCCACCGGACGGGCCACCGTATTTCGCGAAAAAAACGTTTCCTCCTGACTGCTGGGACCCACCAGCTACATCTTCGCACGCAAGGAAGTGTGTCCGGGCAAAAAAATGATTCGCCCCTGACTGCTGGGACCCACCAGCTACATCTTCGCAGGCAAGGAAGTGCCTCACAGTCGGGACCCACCTGGTCGAAGCGTACGTAGTGTTGTCATTCTGGTCGCGAACATGTAAGTACATACTGGTCGATGTAGAGGCGCGCACGTGTCGTAGTAGAGGCGCACACGTGTCGTAGTAGAGGCGCGCACGTAGCATTTACATGTACATACAGCGGCCAGGGTGCAAGAAAGAAAATACAGCCACGTATGTGTACATACGGGCGGGGTCTCGAACGCCTACTCGCGCATACGTATGGCCAGGGCTCGTGTACATGACTGGGTCAGAACGGAGAAACAACGTTGTCGTCGTGTTCATGGGGAGGCAACGGAATGCGTCGTGTTCATGGGGAGGCAATGGAATGCGTCCTGTTCATCGGGAGGGCTTGGACGGAACAGGCGATGGAAACGAGGCCTGGCGTACCGCAGAACGGAGGAAACGGCCTTGTGTTCGACCGGCCACATTCGAAACGGGATCCTGTTCATCGGGAGGGGTCTGGCATACCGCAAAACGGAGGAAACGGACCTCCTACGGTCGAAGCGGGGGTCCTATTGATCGAGAGGGGTGTGGCGTACCGCAAAACGGAGGAAACGGACTTGTGTTGGAGCGCTACGGTCGAAATAGGGGTCCTGTTCATCGGGAGGGGTGTGGCATACCGCAAAATGGGACTCCACGGGATACTATTCATCTCCACCGCCGACCCCCTCCAGCCTCCACGAGCTACTGTTCATCCACCGTCGACCTCCTGCAGCCTCCACCTGCGACTGTTCATCCATGGGCTCCTGTTCATCCAGCCTCCACCGTGCGCTACTCCACCGGCTACTGTTCAACCACCCCTCCACCATCTACTGTTCATCCAGCCCTCCACACCATGGGCTCCTGTTCAACCACCCCTCCACCATCTACTGTTCATCCAGCCCTCCACACCACGAGGTCCTGTTCATCCACCCCTCCACGGGCACCCCTCCACCGTCTACTGTTCATCCAGCCCTCCACCACACCACGGGGTCCTGTTCACCCA
>NC_041386.1:518210162-518274580 GCF_002162155.2 Triticum dicoccoides
TCACTGTTCATCCCATCGATCGGCTTCAGTTAGCAGCAGTAGCTAAGGAATCGCTCGATCGGGTTCAATTAACAGCCATCGATCGATCGCTCGGGTTCAGTAACGCGTAGCCTGCAGTGCAATCGCTCGGGTTCAGTTAGAGCCCAACGCCTCGCTCAGGTTCAGTTAGAGCCAATGCCTCGCACACACGCGCGTACGTGAACGAGAGAAACGCGCATCGCTCGGCCCCCGACCTCCCACCGTAACCGGGAAGTTCCTGGAATTTTCCTCGCCCTCGCTTCTACCATGGTTTTTTCCATCATGGACGGCCCAAAGAATGTCATGCAGCTGCGTCTCCGGCCCGCCCAGGACGAAAAGCCCATTTTCTATCATGATTTTTTTTCATAGAAGTAGGAGCCCACCACATCTATGATGATACCGGGTTTTGTCACAATTATCGTCATAGAAGTGTCATATGTATGACCGAAAAAAATTCGTTCGGCCCAAAATGTCACGCATGTGTCTTTTTTTTGTAGTGATTCCCTTTGTCTATCGGTATGTTACTTGCCCGAGATTTGATCATCGGTATCCCTATACCTTGTTCAATCTCGTTACCGGCAAGTCTCTTTACTTGTTCCGTAATGCATGATCCCGTGACCAACTCCTTAGTCACATTGAGCTCATTATGATGATGCATTACCGAGTGGGCCCAGAGATACCTCTCCGTCATACGGAGTGACAAATCCCAGTCTCGATTCGTGCCAACCCAACAGACACTTTCGGAGATACCTGTAATGCACCTTTATAGCCACCCAGTTATGTTGTGACGTTTGGTACACCCAAAGCATTCTTACAGTATCCGGGAGTTGCACAATCTCATGGTCTAAGGAAATGATACTTGACATTAGAAAAGCTTTAGCAAACGAACTTCACGATCTTGTGCTACGCTTAAGATTGGGTCTTGTCCATCACATCATTCTCCTAATGATGTGATCCCGTTATTAATGCCATCCAATGTCCATGGTCAGGAAACATAACCATCTATTGATCAACGAGCTAGTCAACTAGAGGCTTACTAGGGACATGTTGTGGTCTATGTATTCACACATGTAGTATGGTTTCCGGTTAGTACAATTATAGCATGAACAATAGACAATATCGTGAACAAGGAAATATAATAATAACCATTTTATTATTGCCTCTAGGGCATATTTCCAACAGTCTCCCACTTGCACTAGAGTCAATAATCTAGTTCACATCGTTATGTGATTAACACTCATAGTTCACATCGCCATGTGACTAACACCCGAAGAGTTTACTAGAGTCAATAATCTAGTTCACATCGCCATGTGATTAACACCCAAGAGTTTACTAGAGTCAATAATTTAGTTCACATCACCATGTGTTTAACACTCAATGAGTTCTAGGGTTTGATCATGTTATGCTTACGAGAGAAGTGTTAGTCAACGGGTCTGCAACATTCAGATCTGTGTGTTCTTTGCAAATCTCCATTTCATATTCTAGATGTTGCTACTATGTTCCACTTGGAGCTATTCCAAATGGTTGCTCCACTATACATATTTGTTTTGCTACTCAGAGTCATCCGGATAGGTGTTAAAGCTTGCATCGACGTAACCCTTTGCGCCGAACTCTTTATCACATCCATAACCTAGAAAAAATGCCTTATTCCTAAGGACAATTTTGACCATTGTCCAATGATCCACTCCTGGATCACTCTTGTACCCCCTTGCCAGACGCGTGGCAAGGCACATCACGGTACACAGCATGGCATATCGTATAGAGCCTATGGCTAAGGCATAGGGGATGACTTTCATCCTTTCTCTTTCTTCTGCCGTGGTCGAGCATCAATTCTTAATTTCACACCTCACAACTCAGGCAAGAACTCCTTCTTTGAAGGATCCATCTTGAACTCCTTCAAGATCATGTCAAGGTATGTGCTCTGTGAAAGTCTTATCAGGCGTCTGGATCTATCTCTATAGATCTTGATACCCAACATGTAAGCATTTTTACACACGTCTTCCTTTGAAAAACTCCATTCAAACAACCCTTTATGCTTTCTAGAAATTCTACATCATTTCCGGTCAACAATATGTCATCCATATATACCTATCAGAAATGTTGTAGTGCTCCCACTCACTTTCTTGCAAATACAAGTTTCTTGCAAACTTTGTATAAACCCAAATGCTTTGATCGCCTCATCAAAGCGTATGTTCCAACTCCGAGATGCTTGCTCCAGTCCATAGAAGGATCGCTGGAGTTTGCATACCTTTTAGCATCCTTAGGATTGACAAAAACCTTTTTGTTGTATCGCATACAACCTTCCCTCACGAAAACCGGCAAGGAAACTTTGTTTTGACATCCATTTGCCTGATTTCGTAAATGAAATGCAGCAACTGCTAACATCGTTCTAACAGACTTTAGCATCGCTATGATTGAGAGAGTCTCATCATAGTCAACTCCTTGAACGTGTCAGAAACTTCTTTGAGACAAGTCGAGCTTAACAAATGGTGACATTACCATCAACGTCTGTCTTCTTCTTAAAGATCCATTTATTCTCAATGGCTTGCCATTCATCGGGCAAGTCCACCAAAGTCCATACTTTGTTCTCCTGCATGGATCCTATCTCAGATTTCATGGCTTCTAGCCATTTGTTGGAATCCGGGCCCACCATCGCTTCTGCATAGCTCATAGGTTCATCGTTGTCCAACAGCATGACCTTTAAGACAGGGTTACCACTGAGAAGTTGTACACACCCTTGTCGACCTACGAGGTTCGATAGTAATTTGATCTGAAGCTTCATGATCATCATCATTAGCTTTCTCTTCAACTGATGTAGTTGCCATAGAAACATCTTTATGTGCTGCGCTACTCTCTGGTTGAAGTGAAGGTTCAACAACCTCATCAAGTTCTATCTTCCTCCCACTCAATTCTTTCGAGAGAAACTCTTTCTCGAGAAAGGACCTGTTCTTAGCGACAAACACTTTGCCCTCAGATCTGAGATAGAAGGTATACCCAATCGTCTTGTTTGGGTATTCTATGAAGATACAACTTTCCGCTTTGGGTTCGAGCCTTTCTGACTGAAGTCTGTCGACATAAGCATGGTAGCCCCAAACCTTAAGAAACAACAACTTCGGTTTCTTGCCAAACCATAGTTCATACGGTGTCGTCTCCACGGACTTAGATGGTGCCCTATTTAAAGTGGATGTAATTGTCTTTAATGTATAACCCCCAAAAATAGCGGTAGATTGGTAAGATACATTGTCGGTTCAATATCCGACGTATCTCGTAGTAGGGGTCCTAAGCTAGGCGTCTTGGAGCGATGGTAACATGGACACGGGATTTTACCCAGGTTCGGGCCCTCTTGATGGGGGTAAAACCCTACGTCCTGCTTTTGATTGTATTCATATGGGTGTAGTACAAAGTACATATGTCTACCACGAGACTGATCTATTTAATATGAGATTGTCTATTGACTAGCCTGGCCTCAGTTTATATAAGACACCGGAGGCCTAGGGTTTAGGAGAGTCCTTGTCTTGGGCTCCAAGTCTTGTGGAGTCTTCCTTGTATGCGGTAGGGGTTGTCCGAACTGGCCCATGAGTATGCGGCCATGGGGTCCTCGGCCCAATCTAACTGATCGGGAGACGACGTGGTGAGTACCCCCTAGTCCAGGACACCGTTAGTAGCCCCCTGAACCGGTCTTCAAGTTGGGGACGCTCCTCAATTCTTCCGAACTGTTCTTCATCTTCGGTCATCGGTCTTGAAAACTGGTTCATCTGCAGTGCAATCGCTCGGGTTCAGTTAGAGCCCAACGCCTCGCTCGGGTTTAGTTAGAGCCAATGCCTCGCACACACGCGCGTACGTGTATGAGAGAAACGCGCATCGCTCGGCCCCCGACCTCCCACCGTAACCAGGAACTTCCCGAAATTTTCCTCCCCCTCGCTTCTACCATGGTTTTTTCCGTCATGGACGGCCCAAAGAATGTCATGCAGCTGCGTCTCCGGCCCGCCCAGGATGAAAAGCCCATTTTCTGTCATGATTTTTGTCATAGAAGTAGGAGCCCACCACATCTATGATGATACCGGGTTCTGTCACAATTATCGTCATAGAAGTGTCATATGTATGACAGAAAAAAATTCCGTTCGGCCCAAAATGTCACGGATGTGTCTTTTTTTTGTAGTGGATAGAGTCGAAGAGAGGATCAAGTGGGTGGGTGCGAGATCGATGAAGAGAGCCATCGAAATTGTGTGTGTGTGCAAGTCAAGGATATAGGGCGACTAGCCTACCGGAATGTTAGAGGGCACATGTCAAGTTTGTGTGTGGCAGGGAGACATGACTAGAGCGCTCGATGTATCGGTGTGTGTGGGGGGGAGGGGTGGTGGGAGGGGTAGGCAGAGGCCTAACTATAGAGGTAGAACGACTCGTATATGTGTTGAGAAGGAGAGACCCAGCTATGTCTTGAGGGAGATCGGTCGACATCCATACATAACTGAAGGATGGGAAATATGATGGGAGAGAGAGAGAGGAGAGAGAGAGGGAGAGGGAGGGAGAGGGGTAGAGTGTTGGATGGGTGATGGAGTTGCTTCTCGAAGATGGTTGGAGAGGCCTACTAGACAAACTGAGGGTGGAACTGCAATGTTATCAATAAGAGTGGGGATGTGTTTCTGTGTGTGCCTGTGCGTGATAGATCTGTCGGGACGCATCCATGGATGATGAAGAGGAACCATGTGTTTGGTAAGCAAACCTAACTAGATCGGTAGATCAATTGTTGTTTGTCGGAGGAAGGGAGAGACACAACTAATGAGGTAGATCGATTGACGTGTGCGTAAAACGAGTTATAAGGACCTAGCTAGCTATATGTATAGCGAGAGATCGGTCGGTGTACGTCCATTTGTTAGAGGCAAATAAGGCCCAGCGAGACGGATAGACAGAGAGAATGGAGCTAGGAGGTGGTGCGAGAGGCCCAACTACTAGCTAGATAGGGGAGGAGTCTGCGGTTGTGAGAGCGATGAAAAGAGGGGCGAGAGTTTACACGTGTGTCTGGCCGTATGAGAGACACGAGGCAAGGACACATAAAGGAGGAGATTGAAGGTGTGTTTGTATGTTGTAGGCAGGCATCGCTGGAAAGGTTTATCAATCGGTGTGTGTCGGAAAGGAGTTGTGGAGACTCTGGCAGAACGACCTAAAGAAAAAAATGAATGTGCACGGTGGATAGAATGCCGAGGGAGGGGGAGGGCGTGTGCATGCATGAGAGAAAGTTAGTGGTAGCTACAAAGGTTAGAGGATTGTGTGGGTGTAAGAAACTAACAAAGATCATAATTTTATATGAAAGCGGATTCATATATTTGAATAGTAGATCATAGTGTTTTAAACATTGCATGCATGAATATAGTGGTGATACACGTGTTGTGCACATGTTATACCATAATGTGATAATGCATGGCGTTTGCAACTCACAGCTAAATGCCGAACAATCTAAACCATACTATACATCAAACAATCTCACATTTTATTTGAATTTGTGATAATGTGTGGCGTTTGCAGCTTACAACTAAATATCGAACAATCTAAACAATACTATATATCGAACATTCTCACATTTTATTTGAATTTGTGGTAATGTGTGGTGTTTGCAACTCACATCTAAATACTTGTAGGCGTAGGGGGCGGGGCACCATACATAATGTGATAAACACATTATACATATGAGACATGGTTTAGATTATGAAGATCTAGCTAGAGCTAGAAATGTAATGTGATTTGAAATCAAAATAAAGTGGATTCAAACAATCTAGTTCGAGTTCATATAGTACACATAGTTCATATGTAACTCGAGACTAATCATGTGGTGTGCTGTGAAGATAATACACAAACGATGGTTTAACTTGACAATAATGATGATTGTAGATCTTATTAAAATAGAGAAACGAATTCAAATGCTTTGACTTCACAACAATCATTACTGTAGATCTTATTCAAATAGAGAAACGAATTCAAATTTAGTTCATATTGAAGCGGTAGTATATACGCTTGGAATGCACTAAAACGTTCATTTGAGTAGTAGGTTGCATGCATTATACACATAGCGAAATATATTAATTGAACATAATATGAATTCAAAGTTTTGAATGACATTTGTAGGGCGCATTGATTTGGTACAGTACACGTTAGGCTTGTCCGGAAATTTCAACTCGCGCCTTGTTAGACCGAAATATTTAAGATATATCTTTGTCTCGTTGTGCTCCAACACCTCCCTCCATCTCAACCCGCGCCTTGCTATTCCGAAATTACAACGCGTGCGAGAACTCCCACCTCCTGTGAAACCCGACACGTGAAATGCCCGTGGTACCCCTGAACCGAAAGAACCGCCTCAAATCGGTGGGGGTACTTTCGTAACTTACCCCACATTTCAGACAAGCGCGTCTCTAAGCCATGGTTCCCCACTGCCATCCCATCCGCCCACCCATTCGTACACCGAGGCCGTGAAAACCTGCGACAAAACCCCACACCCTATTCCGTCCGCCACCCAGCCGGAGCCTCTTCCCCGACGACGTCGTCCACAGCAACACCTCGACGTCCCTCATCCACCGTACCAGATGAGGATCCGTCGTCGATCTCATCGTCCCGCTGGTTCAGCCACCCCGTCCTCCACCTCCAAGGAGCTGCCCCGATGTTCCCCTCGTCTTTCGCGCCACCTCCATTCCCACACCGCTGTCTTCACCTGCACCACCGGAAGAGCATCATCATTACCGTTTCCTCAGATGAAGTTGCGGCCTAATCGGCGCCACCAAAGAGGTTGTACACTAATCACCGCATTTTCTTCTTGATTCGATCTCACGGTGCTGCCGGCGCTCGGTCCCGAGACAACACGGCGCGGCTCCATCCACGACGGCCTCACCGGCCACTTCCTCCACAGCATCGCTCCCTCGGTGGTGACGTCCACATCAGTAGGACCTACTGCTGCTTCAGCTCTCGCTCGCGCTGCTACTCTGCTCTTGCTCTCGGTCCCTTGCTTGGTCTGCTCTTGCTATTGCTCTTGCTCGCGCTGCTGCTCTCGCTCTTGCTCTTGCTTGCGATGCTACTCCGATTTAGCTACACTTCACTCCGATGCCGCTGGGGTGAAGGAAGAACCAGCCCCAGCGGGGAGGGGGGCTCGCCGGAGAGGTACCCCACTATCTATCTTGGGGTTCAGGATGGGGGCGATGGTCGCCGGCGGTGGCGGGGCGTTGGCCGGGCGGTGGCGTGGGGATCGCGGAGAAAAAGCTCGGCATGGGGGGGGGCTAGAGGGATGGCCGGGGTGGCGGCGGACCGGCGGTGGGGAGTGTTTTTGGGGCGGGCGAGGCGGCGCACTGCCGGCCGCGGGCGACGAGGGGCTGATGTTTGGCCGGCTCAGGGGGTGGAGGTTGAAGATGAACCACAGGCCCTTGATTTCGTATCCAACGGCTGCAAAGTCAACTGACCAGAGATGAAAAAGTCAGTCGACCAACGTGTAGCCTCACCTTGCTAGTGCGTTCAGTTTCGACAGCAAAATTCAGTTTCGATAGCAAAATTCAGTTTTGATAGCAAAATTCAGTTTCGACAGTTAAGTTCAGTTTCGACAGTTAAATTCAGTTTCGACAGTTAAGTTCAGAGATGAGTGGCTGATGTATTTTACATCTAGCACTTTGTGTTTATGTATTTTACGTCATGTATTGGAGATGCTATTAGAATTCCACTCAGTTTAATGTTGTTCGTTGTCTCTCTTGTACTGCTTCAGCCTCGGCGTCGTACAACTCACCAGAGCTGCTCCAACGACGAAACCCTCCATCACAGCGGAGCAGTACCTCGGGCTCCATCTCCAGACGCCTAAGATCTTCTTCCCCTCCTCCGACAGCCAAGTCAGCCGGAGCATCCTCACCGGCCAACCCAATCATGCTGAGATCGACATGGCTTCGCCAAAGAGGTTGTACACTTGTTGCATCTCTTTTTTACTCTACATGTTGTATATATTGTCCACTGAGCACACGGATTTGTTCCTTTAGTGTCTCCTTGAAAGAAAAAAATGTAGGAATTTTAATTTTCACTTGTCCTCCTTTTCAAATTCCTATTCATGAAGCACAAGACTAAGAGATAGTAGCATAATAGCATTATAACCGTACATTTTTTTGTGGTTTGACTTAATCTCACCATGCTTCTTTGCATCCTATGATCTTCCAATTGTTGTGAATCAAACACCCAGATTGGCAGAAATCATGTGTTTTTAAATTCTCTGTTTTGCACGTGCATTCCTATCCTATTCTTGTCTATTTCCTATCCCTGCATTGTTGGAATCCTCTAATTCAAATGAGCCCTTACAGAATTACTTCTCTGACAGATAGTTGTCAAAGAAAACCTTGCGTGGTTTGTCCCGCTCTTGTTGCATCGTCGTCCACCCCAGCTCAGCTGCTCCAACGACAGAAGGGTCCAACACAGCAGGGATCCGGCCTCCAGACTGTCTTTCGCCGCCTCAGATCTTCTTCCCCACCGCTGGCAACCATGAAAACTGCACTACCATCATCAACCGAGCAGATGACCTCGAGGACTACACGGGGCCGCAAGAGAGGTCGCACTCTTTCGTGTCTGCTTACGTTATGCATCGCTTAATATTACATGCTACTTTATCGTCCTGTTCACCGATTAGACTCTGAGTCAGCTCCAAACTAATGGTCAAACTTGAGTTTTTAAATGGTTGTGGGATACATATCGGGGCCGCTATCAATAGTATCTATCTACTATCTGGTTAATCTCCGGTGTCTACTATGAGTTTCATGTTGGGTGGAAACAAACAGTAAAGAAGCCATTATCTGTATTTTTTAACTAAAGCCATTATTTGCTTGCGATTATTGGTTTTGGGTCTATCCACAGGTTGCTACCATCACTCTGGATTTCTACATGCACTCCTTACATAATCTCACTATGTTCTATTCCTATGCATGACAGTTATTGTAAACAATGGAACTGAACATGTAGATCAAAAGAGATGAGCCTTGCGTGGCAATAAAATTTCATGCAGACATCGCTCCATGGTAGGCGCAAAGGCAGCCCCCCCTCCATGCATTTCGGATTGTAATCGAGAGGACGATATTTGTTCTGAGGGGGATTCAAAAGGAGAAGAAAACTCCTATTTACCCCCTGAGGTCTTCGCTCTAACTTGGCATGCTGATGTTGGTTATGTCATGCATGTGGTGTCTTGCATTGCTTACTTTATACATCAAATATGTCATCTGCTTAGTTTAGACATCCTTTATGCGAATGCCATCTGTTTAGTTTATTCATCGTTTATGTGAATTATGCAACGCCATCTTGTTTAGCCAGGCATCATATATGTGAATTTTGCAATGCCATCCTGCTTAGCCAGTCATCTTATATGTAAATTATATCAGGCCATCCTTTTTTTCGTTACATATTACATTTGTTAACAATGTTATTACATTCAACTGCTCTTCGTGTGCATCAGCCATTTGACACGGTGATGGCAAATTCTGGAGTGAAAACAAGGTCTTCAGAGCAGACTATGCTATCTGACGAAGCGCATACCTCGCTGGTTACGGATAGCTCCTCAGAGGAGGATTCAGAGACAGATGATCATTCCTATCCCCCCCCCCCCCGAGGTGTATGCTCTAACTTGGCAGGGTTATGTTGCTCATATCGTGCGTATGGTGTCTCGCATTGCTATGTAATTTGATTAGTTTAGACATGCTTTGTGTGAATGCCACCTGTTCAGTGTCTAATTACCATATATGTGAATTATGCATTGCCATCTTGTTGCAAGACATTATATATGTGAATTATACAATGCTATATTGTTGCAAAGGCATTATATATGTGAATTATGCAATGCCATGCTGTTTAGCCAATCATCATGTATGTGAAGTATATCATGCTATCATTTTTTTGTATTACGTGTTCCATTTGTCGACAATGTTTGTATATTCAACTACTCTTCCTGTGCATCAGCCATTTGAAGCAGTGATGGAATTATCTGGAGTGAAAACAAGGTATTCAGAGCAGACAATGCTACCTGCTGAAGCAGACATCTTGCTGGTTACAGAGAGCTCCTCAGAGGAGGATTCAGAGACTGATGACCAGTCCTATTTTCCCCCTGAGGTCTATGCTCAAACTTGGCAGGGTTATATTACCCATGTCATGCATGTTGTCTTGCATTGCTTAGTTTTTACATCATATATGGATTGCCATCTGCTTACTTGCTTACTATATAAATCATATATTTGAATTATATCATGCCATCATGTTTACATAGTACATACACATCATCTATCTGAATTATGGCATGGCAACCCATTTAATAAAGACATCATATAGTTATATCATCTCATCATGTTTAGTGTTTACAGTCATCATATTTTGAATTATGGCATTCTATCCGTGAATGTATGTTAATTATGGCATGCCAACCTATTTAATAAACACATTATATAGTTATGTCATGTCATCTTGTTTACATAGTCTCATATTTTGAACTATGTCTTTCCATCTTTTTTAGTTAGCCATCATAATGTGAAATTGTGTCATGCTATCCTGTTTAGTTAGCCATCATATATGTGAAATTGTGTCATGCTATCCTGTTTGGTTAGACAACATAAATATGAATTATTTCATGCCCTCTTTTATTCCCCACTATCCATTGCACCTATCTATCATACAATGTCTGTACTTTCAATTACTTTTCTTGTTTATCGGCCATTTGAATTGGAGAGCGTGATGGCAGTATCTAAGGGAGTAACAACACGGTCTTCGGAAAAGATAGTGCTACCAGTTGATGCAGATAGAACCACAGTTGTACTTTCCCAAGGACCAGATCCACCACACATAACCCAGACTCTCGCAGATTGTACCCCTACCCAGTTGGACAGAGAACCAGCTACAACCCTTCTAACCCCAACCCTGGCAGATAGTAACCCAGTTCCAGTTGACACAGCACCGTCTCCACCACAGAGCACCCAAACACGAGCAGTTAGTAAGGGAACTGCAGTGCCAAAGCACGAGGACCACCACTCTGAATCCCAACTCAACGCTTAAAGGAGAAGAAGATTTGTTCTCAGGTCGGGTTCTGTAGCTATGGTTCATACTCCTTTGTTCTTGCATGACTGTATTTACTCATACCAACTATTTTCAAATTTGAAGGATGGAATTGAAACTCCAATGGCGCAACAGGTATGTTTTAAACCTGTTTCTTTAACTGGTTTGCTGTTGTAACTTGCTCTATGTTGATTTCAGTTTCAATTGAATAAACAGTTATGTTCTCATGTCATGCACGTTACAAGTGTTGTTATTGCTCTATAGTTACCCACACTTATATTCTGTCTATTCTGCTTTGTCTTGAACAAATATTATTTGAACTGTGTCTCTATCTTGATTTGGCAACAAAAACTAGAATGATATAGACCATAAGGTGACCATGGTACATAGATATATGTTTGTTTCATATAGACCATAAAGTCCTGTCTTGATGTAGTGTTCGAGTTACTGGCCACTACTGCTGGCACAAGCTCTTCGAACTTGTTGCCTGAATCAGTTCGTCTTCTTGAGTCTCAACTTCAAGTTGAAAGACATAGATCAGATGTGCTGCGACAGGAAGCTGAAGGACTGAGGAAGTCCCTGCAGAATTCAGATGCATATTTTCTGGTGCAACAGCAAGCGCTGGAGGATTTAAGCGCCAAACAAGATAAAGTTAATAAGCTTGCTAAGCATCTTGCCAGCATTATGGGTACCCAGGATATTGTTTCTTGAGATCTTCTGAAGTGGTTTCAGTTTTGGATTTGTTTTGCTGCGGCGTTTATTAGCGCTGGTCGCCAACTTTGACAACCAGTGTATATGATATGCTACTTTGTTCCCTATATTTGCACTGGTGGCGAACTTTGATGCCCAGTGGATGTAATATGTGTAATAGCCATGATAGCCTAGCATTAGTTTGCTTATTTATTTCCTTGTTGTCTTGTTTATTTGTTTGCTTGTAGTCATTGCAGTTCTTTTTCCGCGGTTAGCTAGTGGCTGCAATAACCTATTTTTTAAACTAGGCCACAATAACCATGGGCTAATATTTACTATAATGACACTGGGCCTCCTACTGGCCGTAGAAACAGTGGGCCTTCTACGGGCCGTAGAAACAATGGGACTTCTACGGGCCGTAGAAACAATGGGCCTTCTGCGGGCCGTATTATCAATGGGCCTTATACGTGCCATATAATCGATTGTCCAAACATGGGCCAAATAGACCACATTATGGTCCTAAACGGGCTAGAGTTGGAATCGTCCGTTCATGGGCCGACCATAACGGGCCATCATTAATAGGCCGTATTTTATGACGCTATGAAATCGTCCCAACGTATTAACGGACCACAAACGGGCCGACTATAACCACGGGCTGAATTTGGCCCACAAGCAGAAAATGACAGTAACGGGTCATAAGTAAACAAATGCCGGAAATGAGCCCAAGAATAAATGGGCTCTGAGAAGGCCGAAAGATAACATGGGCTGGAAACAGCCCAACGGAATAACGGGCCGTTAATGGGTATAAAGTGATACACTGTTCATTACGGGCCAGTTTCACCACGGGTCGTTAATGGGTGTAAACTGATACACTGTTCATTACGGGCCAGTTTCACCACGAGCCGTTAGTAGGCCAAGTGTTACAAGGGCCTCATATGGGCCGAAAGATGTCATGGGCCATACATGGGCCAGAAGTGAAAACAGGCTGGAATCATATTGGATGGCCCAGATGACACTACTGGGCCTAATTCAGATAGGGCGTAATGGGCCTTGGGTTAGCGGGCTATAAATGGGCTATATTCGAACAGGCCGTTAACAGGCTTTCCATGGGCCGGCCCGCCAGCTTTTGACCAACTCAAACGGGCCCGCCTTTTCACATGAATGGGCCTCTGTTGGGCCGTGCCACGTTTGGACGTATCATAGGCGCCTTCCGTCCAATGAGTGGTTGACATCTGTCCCAACGATGAGCCGACACGTGTTTCCTCCAGCCAATGATGATTTTACACGTGGAAAATCCCCATTGGTCGGGGCTGTTAACGGGTTATCGGATCCAGAATCCGACCCGATAGCTTAACGGCGTTTCGTTGCGGTGGATGCCACGTGTTGGTCACCCTTGACGAAAGCACTTCTGTGACGCGCGATTTATCGTCATGGAAGTGGACACTTCCGTGATGATAATTTTGGTAATGTCATGGAACACTTCTACGACAACACATTTATGACTATCTTCATTCTGTCATAAATTTGTCATGGATGTACATGCATGACAGAAAACGCGACCTACTGTGACAAACACGTATCATCACGGAAGTGTATTTTTTTGTAGTGAATTGTATACGGGATTGATTGAATCCCCAACATCGTGGTTCATCTAATGAGATCATCGTCGAACATGTGGGAACCAATATGGGTATCCAGATCCCGCTATTGGTTATTGGCCGGAGAGATGTCTCGATCATGTCTGCATGGTTCCCGAACCCGTAGGTTCTACACACTTAAGGTTCGGTGACGCTAGAGTTGTTATGGGAAATAGTATGTGGTTATCGAAGGTTGTTCGGAGTCCCGAATGAGATCCCGTACGTGAAGAGGAGTTCTGGAATGGTTCGGAGGTGAAGATCGATATATTGGACGAAGGGTATTGGAGTCCGGAATTGTTCCGGGGGTACCGGGTGACGACCAACGTGTCCGAAAGGGGTTTCAAAGGCCCCAAAAAGCGTTGGTGGGCCTTATGGGCCAAGGGGAGGGGGCACATCATCCCACTAAGGGGCTGAGCGCCCCTCCCACCCCATCTCATGTAACCTGGAGAGGTGGGGGCGCCTCCCCTAGGGCAGCCACCCCTCCCGACTTGTGGGGCAAGTTTCCTAGGGGTGGGGGCACCCAAACCCATCTAGGGTTTCCTCTGTGGCCGCCGCCCCTCCCCTAGGGAACCCTAGGGCACATCCTCCTCCCCCCTTCCCCATATATATAGTGAGGTAGAGAGAGGGTAGCCGCACCCTTCCCCTGGCGCAGCCACTCCCCTAGGGAACCCTAGGGCACATCCTCCTCCCCCTTCCCCCTATATATAGTGAGGAGAGAGAGGGCAGCCGCACCCTTCCCCTGGCGCAGCCCCTTCCCCTCTCCTACACGTCCTCCTCCTCCGTAGCACTTGGCGAAGCCCTGCCGAAGAACCACGAGCTCCATCACCACCACGTCGTCATGTTGTCGAAGTTCTCCCTCAACTTCTCCTCTCCTGTTACTGGATCAAGAAGGAGGAGACGTCCCCGAGCTGTACGTGTGTTGAACATGGAGGCGCCATTGTTCAGTGCTTAGATCGGAATCGACCGCGATCTGAATCGCTGTGTGTACGACTCCACCAACCGCGTTCTTGTAACGCTTCCGCTTAGCGATCTTCAAGGGTACGAAGATGCACTCCCTCTCTCTCGTTGCTAGTATCTCCTAGATTGATCTTGGTGACACGTAGGAAATTTTTGAATTATTGCTACGTTCCCCAACAGATACGACGGAGACGTATCAACTCCCCCAAGCTTAAACCTTTGCTTGTCCTCAAGCAATTCAGTTGACAAACTGAAAATGATAAAGAAAAACTTTTACAAACTCTGTTTACTCTTGTTGTTGTAAATATGTAAAGCCAACATTCAAGTTTTCAGCAAAGATTATGAACTAACCATATTCACAATAACGCATAGGTCTCATGTTTATTCATATCAATGGCATAATCAACTAGCAAGCAATAATAATAAATCTCGGATGACAACACTTTCTCAAAACAATCATAATATGATATAACAAGATGGTATCTCGCTAGCCCTTTCTGAGACCGCAAAACATAAATGCAGAGCACCTTTAAAGATCAAGGACTGACTAGACATTGTAATTCATGGTAGAAGAGATCCAGTCAAGTCATACTCAATGTAAACTAACAGTAATGAATGCAAATGACAGCGGCGCTCTCCAACTGGTGCTTTCTAATAAGACGATGATGACTCAACATAAAAGTAAATAGATAGGCCCTTCACAGAGGGAAGCAGGGATTTGTAGAGGTGCCAGAGCTCGGTTTTGAAATAGAGGTGAATAATATTTTGAGCGGTATACTTTCATTGTCAACATAACAACCAAGAGATGACGATATCTTCCATGATACACACATTATAGGCGGTTCCCAAACAGAATGGCAAAGTTTATACTCCCCTCCACCAACAAGCATCAATCCATTGCTTGCTCGAAACAATGACTGCCTCCAACTAACAAGAGTCCTAGGGGGAGTTTTGTTTGCAATTATTTTGATTTAGTTTGCATAAAGCATGGGACTGGGCATCCCAGTGACCAGCCACTTTCTTGTGAGTGAGGAGCGGAGTCCACTCCTCTTGAGAATAACCCGCCTAACATGGAAGATATGGACAGCCCTAGTTGATACATGAGCTATTCGAGCATACAAAATAGGATATTTATTTGAAGGTTTAGAGTTTGGCACATACAAATTTACTTGGAACGGCAGGTAGATACCGTATATAGGTAGGTATGGTGGACTCATATGGAATAACTTTGGGGTTTATGGGATTGGATGCACAAGCAGTATTCCCGCTTAGTACAGGTGAAGGCTAGCAAAAGACTGGGAAGCGACCAGCTAGAGAGCGACAATAGTCATGAACATGCATTAAAGTTAATCAACACCGAATGCAAGCATGAGTAGGATATAATCCATCATGAACATAAATATCGTGAAGGCTATGTTGATTTTGTTTCAACTACATGCGTGAACATGTGCCAAGTCAAGTCACTTAAATCATTCAGAGGAGGATACCACCCTATCATACCACATCACAACCATTTTAATAGCATGTTGGCACGCAAGGTAAACCATTATAAGCTCCTAGCTAATCAAGCATGGCACAAGAAACTATGATCTCTAGTTGTCATTGCGAACATGTTTATTCATAATAGGCTGAATCAGGAACAATGAACTAATCATATTTACAAAAACAAAAGAGGTCGAGTTCATACCAGCTTTTCTCATCTGAGACAGTCCATCATATATCGTCATAATTGCCTTTCACTTGCATGACCGAATGATGTGAATAATAATAATAATAATGCATGTGCATTGGACTAAGCTGGAATCTGCAAGCATTCAATAAACAGGAGAAGACAAGGCAATATGGGCTCTTTTGTCAGATCAACAATAATGCATATAAGAGCCGCTTCAACAATTTAATTATGGTCTTCTCCTATCGACCCCCAAAGAAAAGAAAAGAAATAAAACTATTTACACGGGAAAGTTCCCAACAAGCAAAAGAAGAACAAGAAATCTTTTTGGGTTTTCTTTTCAATTACTACTACAAGCATGGAAAGTAAACTAATTAAAAGCTACAACTAATTTTTTTCTTAAGGTTTTATTAAGCACACAAGAAGAAAGCATAAAAAGGGAAATAAACTAGCATGGATGATACAATGAAAAAGTATGAGCACCGACATCTAGCAATGATTGTGTGAACATGAATGTTATGTTGGTGGGAAATACGTCCTCCCCCAAGCTTAGGCTTTTGGCCTAAGTTGGTCTATGGACATGGTTGGCCTGGCGGATATCCATAGTAATAGTTCGGGTCATACTGCGAAGAAGAAGACTCTGACTGCCACTGGTTGGCAATCATTTCCGGATCCCAATGGTAATTAGACTGTCGTGGAGGATCAACTTGTGGTTCCGACTCTGGCTCTGTGGCTGATGTAGGGTTCCAATAGGCGTGAATAGCCTCTAACGGAACAAGGTACTAGCCTGAAGATAAATCAAACAAGGAAGGAGCAGGCATGGTAATAGTCTCAGGATGATGTTTATGAAAGAACAATTTGTATTTAAGCTCCCGTTCCCTATTATTAACAATAAAATCGTGTGCCACCATACTCTTATAATCTAAATAGACACGAGGCAGCAATTTTTCTTCCTTCTCATAATGCCTAATAGGTATATTAAAATGTGCAGCTAGGCATGAAGCATAGATGCCTCCAAAGATGGGGCCCTTTGTACGGTTCGGACTTAACTGTTTAGCAATAATACCACCCATACTAATAGAGTTATCACTGAATAAACAGTGGAACAAAATAATGATATCAGGAACACTAAGGTTTCCACAGTTTCCACGATCAATTAAGCAATGACTAGCCAATATTGCAAAGTAGCGTAAAACAGGAAAATGTATGCTAGTGATTCGTGCACCAGAAACCTTTCTCGTTTCCCCTACAGTGATGGTATCAATGAACCCATCCACATCGCCGCAATGTGGTTCCTCTATCATGCCCTTGCAAGGGATCAAACAAACCCGACAAAAATCATAAAGTGACATCTCGTTATGCTCATCATATAAATAAAACTCTACCGTAGGTGGTGAGCTCCTAGAATGGAAATGAAAGTATTGCACAAAGATATTGGTGAGTAAGAGATACTGGTCTCGTTGGTCGTGGAGGAAGGCGGTGAGGCCTACATTTCTCAGCCAATTCATAAAAATCATCATAAATCCCGGCTGCTCTCAAGAAATCATCGGAAGGCCATTCACACAACCGAACCTCTGCGGTGCGAGGCAGATTATATTTGGGCCTCTCTGCTTTTTCATTTTGCTTTTCCTTCGAGCTTCGGCTCGATGAGCCCCTCAAAAATCTCTTCATTATTTTCTGAAAAATTCTGAAATTTTTAGTAACTTCAAACAAAAGTGATCCAAGCTCAACAAAATTGATAGCAACAACTCCTACAAGTGCCTAGATCATATATCATGCATCAAAACTACTTTTGACCATATAAATTTGACATGCAAGCTCAAGAACATGGTCACCTAGGCAACACAAATTTGCAATGAATAAAGAACTAGAACAAAAACTAATTGGACCAATGGAGGAGTCACATACCAAGGAACAATCTCCCCAAGCAGTTTTGTGAGAGGTGCTTTGAGAAAGGAGATCGAAAATCGCAGCAAAATGAGCTAGAACTCGTGCTTGAGCTGGATATTCGTGTTTGTGGGAGGAAGAAGAAGTGTGTGGGTGCAGGAATAAGTGGAGGAGGGCCATCGTGGGCCCACGAGGCAAGGGGTGCGCCCAGGGGGTAGGTGTCGGTGCACTAGATTAGGGGTACCCTAGTACCCCGAACTTGTGCACGGGCAGTTGCAGCACCCCGCGGCAAAGGCTTGTCGGGTGATCACCAAGATCCCCCAAGGTTCCCTTGGAGCCATCCAAGAACAAAGTATTTAGGCTAAGGAGACAAGACCCCGGCAAGAGGAGCTTGCCGGGAAGGCCAACCAAGGCGCTCCAATGAACTTGCCGCGACGCGCCACGCGCTCCGGCAAGGAAACAAGGCCCCGGCAAGAGGAGCTTGCCGGGAAGACAAACCAAGGTACCTCGAAGCCCGGTGAGCGACAAGCTTCCGGACCCGACAAGATAACAACAGCGGCAAGGCGCTTGCCGCGGCAGGCGGCCACTCTGCGTCCACGCTCCAGCGCATCCATCAACGTGTCGCTCTGGGGGCCTCTCCGGACGTGCGTGGCGGGAGGCTGTGCAGCCAGCGGTGCGCAGTGGCATGCGAAGCTGACAAGATCGCCATCATGGCGAACGGTGGCGCCCCTAACGGTCCTTTTCTGCACTGTTCGGGCGACTCATACGGGCATTTAATGCCCTTGTCCCCTGCCGTCAGGGTTAGGTAGGGTGCACTGTACAAGCAACTGTATCAACTACCTTGCTTTTTACGTTTTTACCCTCCTCTGCGTTGCCACGTGTCGGTGACCCCTTTAGCGTATAAAAGGAGGCCCATGCGCAACGTAGAGGGGGTTCGGCTCATAGGTTCGGAGCCTCAGGCAGTTTGCTTGGATCCATTGGTAGCCCAGAGAACATCACACTCTCACTTTGGAGAGAAAGAACACCAGATAATACAACCAGACAAGCAGCAGTAGGAGTGTTATCTCTCCGGAGAGCTCCGAAGCTGGGTAAACTTCTCGTGTGCCTCGCCTCGATCTGCTCTTCGTGCGATCTCCGCCCCCCGCCGAACCGAAAGGGGCCCGGTCCGCCGGCCCCATAGGTGTTCGTGGATCAGTTTCCCCAACATCTTTGGCGCGCCAGGTAGGGGGTGTCGAGATTGTGTGAACCAGATCCGGCGTTCACACGAGCTAGATCCTTATTCCCTTCATCAACATGCCACCGAAGAAGAAGACTTCGGCGGCGGCCGCTCCATCCACGTCACTTCCGCCACCGTTGGAGCAAACGAGTGGTGGGATGGACGCCGGCGGAAGAAAGGACGTCGACGAGGAAGTTCATGATGCCGCCAGGTCCAAGAACAAGGCTGCACAAACCTCGGCGACTGTACATGTTCCACGCCACTCTCAGGAGGCGCAGGATCAACAGCGTCATGGCGCTAGTAGTGCCATACACATGATAGCCCAAGACCAAGCTGGTGGATCTCGGGCCGCTCAAGACCAGCATGCACGCCAGCGTGCTGGCACCAGCGGGGCGCGGTCGCCTGGACGGGATACTGCTCCTTCTAACATAGTTAGAAGTTCGAGCACATCCCGCTCCTCGCGCCGTCCGCCACTGCCACCCACCACTCCAGCAGAAGCTTTGGCGCGAGCTCAACTTCTCCTAGATTACCCTCCGACGTCGGACAAGATCGACGAATGGAGAGCCACCATTCAGAGTCTCATCAGCTACGCCAACGGCGACGCTCCACGGCGGCCGAGCGCGTCACCGCCGCGACAGGACCGCCGGACGCAAGCCGGTGGCAATGAAACGGGCGAAGGTGCAACTACCATGCAATCACCGCCCCGAAGGCCAAGATCGCCGACTCGCCGGATCCACATCGACAGCGGCTCCACTGCATCGACGGATCCATGAGCTCGTCGCGATCAGCGCCAAGTTCTTCATGATCGACAACAAGAAGACGCTCGAACCCGCATCGAGCGCCAAAGAGAAGCGCGACGTCAATCCGACAAGCGCGCTAGGCCCTCTGTTGACATGCATGCGCCAGGGGAACCAGGCGATCTGCCGTACATGGTAGGTTGTCCTGCGTTCACTCGTGAGCTGCGGCAAGTCCAGTGGCCCAGTACAAAGAACTTCAAGCCAGACGTACCGGAGAAGTACGACGGCAAGACGCATCTGTCAGAGTTCCTCAGCATCTACACCATCGCGGTGCAAGCTGCCGGGGGACGAGATGATAAGATCCTTGCCAACTACTTCCCGCTAGTGCTCAAGCCCAATGTCAGATCCTGGCTCATGCACTTGCCAGACAACTCCATATCCTCTTGGGCTGATCTGTGACATCAGTTTGTCGGCGCCTTTACTGGCGGACACAAGCCTCATGGCCAGGAGAGTGATCTTCATTTGCTCGCCCAGAAGGAAGGAGAGCCCCTGCGCAAGTACATTCAGAGATTCAGTAGCATGCAGCACAACATCCCAGACGTCCACCCTGCCGCGATGATCAGCGCGTTCCATCAGAACGTGCGGAACCGCAGGATGCGGGAGGAAATGGAGATGTGCAAGATCAGGGACGTCAGTGAATTATATGCACTGGCCGACAAGTGCGCGCGTGCTGAGGAAGGGAGGAGACTCCCCGGAGAAAATATAGGAGCAGGGGGATCTGACAGTGAAGATGCCGCCCCGACAAGGAAAAACCGGCGGCGGAACAACAGAAGGAGGAAAGGCAAAGAAGTGCTAGTTGTCGAGCAGTCCGGCAACGGTGGTAGCGCCAAGGAAGCCAAAGCTGGCGACTCCAGCAAGGAGGCTGCTGCGGAGGTAGCGGTCGCCGACAAGCAGGATGGCACCAACAAGCAGTATTGCAAGATTCACCGCACCAAGGGCCATGATCTTCAGAACTGTAAGAGAGTCGAGCAGCTTGTTGAGCAACAGAAAGCTGAATATGAGCGGCGCGACAAAGAGAAGGCCCAGGAAGGAGCTGGTGGATCCGGCAAGAAATGTCCCGGCCGAGGAGGACGCCACGGCAAGGCCAAGCAGCGGCAAGGAGACAGGCCTCCTCACGGCCGCGACAAGGATGAAGATGACGGCGACGATGAAGATATGGATGATGAGGAGACTGATGAGCAGGAGTTCCAGAAAGCTACAGAGGTCCTGTGCGTTGACGGTGGTGCTTCTCTGCATGCCTCGCACCGCCAACTCAAGCAGTGGGTGCGGGAAGTTAATGCAGCAGAACCACCAGTCGAGTCACGCAAGCCTCTGAAATGGTCCGGCACGCCTATCATCTTTGATATTAAGGACCACCCGGATCGCATAACTGCGGTCGGGTGCTTGCCGATGTTGGTCTCACCAACAATCCGCAACCTCAAGGTCACTAAGATGCTAGTTGACGGCGGGGCCGGCTTGAACCTGATCTCCTCCGCGGTGCTCTAGAAGCTCCAGATCCCCGACAGCGAGCTCGAAGAGACCGGCACATTTCAAGGAATCAACCCGGGAAGGAGCAAGCCAAAGGGAAAGATCACATTGCCGGTAACATTTGGCAGTGAGCTGAACTTCAGGACTGAGAGGGTCACGTTTGATGTTGCCGATTTTCCATTACCTTACAATGGAATCCTTGGCCGTCCAGCACTCGCCAAGTTCATGGCAGCCTCTCACTATGCATATAACGTACTGAAAATGCCAGGCCCAATAAGTGTCATCTCTGTCCCTGGCGACAAGAAGGATGCTCTTATCTGTGCCGACAAGATCTACCGGGAAGCAGCAGCCGCAGCAGAACGGAGGACACTTGCCGCTGAAGCTCCCGGGGGGAAGAAGAAGACCAAGTCCGGCAAGAGCTCTGATGCATACTCCGGCAAGCGCACCTCTTCGGAGTGCTGCGCTACCGTCGAGGACGCACCATCGAGCTCCACCGGCAAGTGTAAGAAGGCAATGGCAGCTCCACCTGAGACTAAGAAGGTGTCCGCCAAGGAGGATGGCACTGGTGGTACCTTCACCATCAGCGCCACTCTTGACCCCAAATAGGAAAGCGCGCTCGTTGCTTTCCTGCGGGCGAATGTCGACGTGTTTGCGTGGCAACCGTCTGATATCCCCGGTGTTCCCAGGAAAGTGATTGAGCACCACCTTGCCGTCTGTCCTCATGCGCGGCCCGTCAAGCAGAGAGTCAGGAAGCAGGCAGTAGAGCGCCAAGAATTCATCGCAGAAGAAATCAAGAAGTTGGAAGCAGCAGGCCTTGTCAGAGGACTACTCCATCCCACGTGGTTGGCCAATCCTGTTGTTGTGCGCAAAGCTAACGGGAAATGGAGACTTTGTATTGACTTCACTGATGTTAATAAAGCTTGTCCCAAAGACCCATTTCCCTTGCCGCGTATTGACCAGATTGTTGACTCCACAGCCGGATGTGATTTGCTTTCGTTTCTTGATGCATACTCAGGATATCATCAGATCTTCATGGCCGAAGAAGATGAAGAGAAAACTGCATTTATCACCCCGTGTGGCACGTACTGCTTCGTACAGACGCCTTTCGGTTTGAAGAATGCTGGTTCAACATTTGCAAGGGTAGTCCACCATGCTTTTGAGCCACAAATACACAGAAATGTGGAAGCTTACATGGATGACATAGTGGTCAAGAGCAAGAGCAAGGCGACCTTGATTCAAGATTTAGACGAAACATTTGCAAACCTGCGCAAAATCAACCTCAAGCTTAACCCCGAGAAGTGCGTGTTTGGAGTCCCTTCCGGCAAGCTTCTCGGGTTCTTCGTGTCTCAGCGGGGAATTGAAGCCAATCCCGACAAGATTAAAGCCATCGAGCAGATCGAAGAACCAAAGCGCGTCAAGGATGTACGAAGGCTTGCCGGTTGCGTGGCTGCTCTCAGCAGGTTTATCTCTAGATCTGCTGAGCGCGCCCTGCCATTTTTCAAAATTTTGAAAAAGGCAGGTCCAATGAAATGGACTCCGGAAGCGGAGGCTGCGCTGCAGGATTTGAAGAGATACATGTCCTCCACTCCAACGCTTGTCGCACCTAAGCCGCAAGAGAAGTTGCTGCTGTATATAGCGGCAACCAATCAAGTGGTTAGTGCTGCGTTAGTGGCAGAGAGGGAGGCGGATGATGAGCCAGCAACCATGGCAGATCCATCCAGCGACAAGCAAGGGGCTTCGCCGACAAGCTCTGGTCCCGACAAACGTGGGTTTGCGCAGGAACAAGATGAGATGCCAAGGAGAATGGTGCAGCGCCCAGTCTACTTTGTCAGTTCTCTTCTGCAGGGAGCTAGATCAAGGTACTCTGGTGTGCAGAAGTTGCTTTTCGGCCTCCTCATGGCCTCGAGAAAGCTGCGCCATTACTTCCAAGCACATGAGATCACAGTCGTCACTCGCTTTCCGCTGAAGAGGATACTACAAAATCCAGAAGCAACAGGCAGGATTGTCGAGTGGGCGCTGGAATTGTCAAGCTTTGGCCTCAAGTTTGAGAGCACCTCAACTATCCAAAGCAGAGCATTGGCAGAGTTCATAGCAGAGTGGACGCCAACCCCAGATGAAGAAATTCCAGAAACAAGCATCCCCGTCAAAGAGGCAAACAAAGAGTGGCTGATGTACTTTGATGGTGCCTTCTCGCTGCAAGGCGCCGGTGCAGGCGTGCTGCTTGTCGCACCCACCGGAGAGCACCTCAAGTACATAGTCCAGATGCACTTTCCCAAAGAGCAAGCAACCAACAATACTGTAGAGTATGAAGGATTGCTTGCCGGTCTCAGAATCGCAGCAGACCTTGGGATCAAGAAGCTCATTGTCAGGGGTGACTCACAGCTTGTCATCCGACAAGTGAACAAGAACTACCAGAGTCCGTTGATGGAAGCGTATGTCGATGAAGTGAGGAAGCTAGAAGAGCACTTTGACGGCCTACAAATGGAGCATATCCCAAGAGCTCAGAATGATATTGCTGACGGCCTGTCAAAGTGCGCCGCACTAAAGTTACCTGTGGAACCAGGGATCTTTGTGCTTAAGTTGACTCAACCATCCGTAACACCATCAGCTGGACAAAGCAAGAAGAGGAAGTTGGTTTCTGGTGACTACTTTCCGGCGGAGCTTGCTGAAGCCGCCGCCAAGAAAGTCCCCAAGATCAACACCAAGGATGCTGAGGGGCAATCTGCTCCGGCGAGCCTTATGGTTTGTTCCGTTGAAGCAGACGCTC
Source organism: Triticum dicoccoides (assembly GCF_002162155.2). Taxonomy (NCBI): domain Eukaryota; kingdom Viridiplantae; phylum Streptophyta; class Magnoliopsida; order Poales; family Poaceae; genus Triticum; species Triticum dicoccoides. The sequence goes on from NC_041386.1 coordinate 518,234,305, forward strand.
CCGACAAGTTTTGCTCCGGCAAGCTTGCTGGGGAACATCAAGCTTCGGCAGGGTCGCAAGCCCTTGCCGTAGAAGCGGACGTTCCCGCAGCAGCAGATGTGCCTTTAGCCCTTGTTGTCGAGCCACAAGCTCCAGCATGGGCACAGCAGATTGTCCACTTCCTTCAGACAGGACAACTTCCCGAAGAACAAGAAGAAGCGGAAAGAGTAGCCCGGCAGTCAAGTATGTACCAGTTTGTCGACAGCATACTGTACAGAAGAAGACTCAACGGTGTGAAATTAAAGTGTATTCGCCGGGAAGATGGACAAAAGCTGTTGGCAGAGATACATGGAGGCATATGTGGCCACCACATAGGCGCAAGAGCACTTGCCGGCAAAGCTTTCCGGCAAGGTTTCTTTTGGCCAACAGCCCTCCAGGATGCAACTGCACAAGTAACCAAGTGTGAAGCGTGCCAGTTCCACTCCAAATAGATACACCAGCCAGCTCAAGCTCTCCAGACGATCCCTTTATCCTGGCCATTTTCGGTCTGGGGGCTCGATATCCTCGGCCCCTTCCCCCGAGCTGTCGAGGGCTTTGAGTACTTGTACATCGCAATCGACAAGTTCACAAAGTGGCCAGAAGTGCAGCCAGTGAGGAAGGTGACAGCACAGTCAGCAGTCAAGTTCTTCAGGTCGATTGTTTGCCGTTTCGGGATTCCCAACAGGATCATCACCGACAACGGCACGCAATTCACGAGCCGCACCTTCATGCAGTATGTCCAAGACCTTGGCGCCAAGGTCTGCTTCGCTTCTGTTGCTCATCCGAGAAGCAATGGTCAAGCAGAGAGGGCAAATGCTGAAGTGCTGCGCGGGCTCAAGACCAGAACTTTCGACAGGCTGCACAGGTGCGGAAGGAACTGGATCAAGGAGCTGCCGGTGGTTCTTTGGTCGATCAGAACGATGCCAAATCGAGCCACTGGCCAGACACCTTTCGCTCTAGTCTATGGAGCAGAGGCAGTTCCCCCACGGAACTCGTATACGGGTCACCTCGAGTGCTCGCTTATGATGAGCTTGAGCAAGAACAGCTGCGGCAAGACGACGCACTGCTCCTTGAGGAAGACCGTCTTCAGGCTGCTGTACGAGCTGCTCGATACCAGCAAGCTTTGTGCCGCTATCATAGCCGCAAAGTTAAAGCCAGAAGCTTCGAGGAAGGCGACCTTGTTCTTCGGCGCGTTCAATCCGCCAAGAATTCCAACAAGTTGACGCCGAAGTGGGAAGGCCCTTATCGGGTGAGACAAGTCACAAGGCCTGGCACTGTCCGCCTTGAGATCGAAGATGGCATTCCAGTGAGCAACTCCTGGAACATAGAACATCTTCGTAAGTTTTTCCCATAAGGCGCGGTTGCCGGAACCTGTTCCGGCAACCACCTTTTGTACAAGTCTTGCCGCTGTTGCATGTAATCCTTTGTACAAAGCCGGGCGCAGACCCCGTGCATAAGTAAAACCCCATGTGCTCCGCACAGCTTGTCCATTTCATGCGTTAGTTCCTTTCTTGCATGTGATTATCTGACACTTTGTGCAGCACTTACATCCGGTAAGCAGTAACGAGCCGAAGTGCTCCATATTATTATTTTCTCTTCTTTCTTTTTCTTTTAAAAGGAAAAGAAGGTTCTCTCGCACACAAGTTTGCCGGGGGGAAGGAGAAGATTGTGGTGTGGGCCAGGCGTCGTTCAAACAAACACTTGCCTTACCGGGAAGCAAATAACAGAAAAGTTAAGTTGCCAAAGTTTGAGCAATCACTTTTTAAAATTTTTGAGTTATCTTCCTCGAACGACCCTGCTTTGTATGGAAAACCTGTGCGCGGAGGAACCAACTCGTGGCTAGTTGCGCCCTTACTTTGTTTCGAGTCCGCTCAACAGCTTAAGCGTGCTGCATCTAGTCACGACAAGGTTTCTTGTCGTAAGCAGCGCCGCCAGCAGGCTACTGAAGTTCCGCACTCAGCGCTCGCGGCTCGGGCGCCTGCGCCGACAAGTTCCCTAGAAGCGTAGGGTGAAAACATACAAAGGAAGGAATCTAGTAAAGGAAATAACATTGCAATTGATAGACAGAAATAAAGTTATATTACAAAGATAACTTGTCGCAGCTCTTACAGACTGTTTTCATAACATGATCAGCAGCGACAAGGGAAAAGAAGAAATGGGAGGCCTAATCTACGCGTCCGCCCTCGACTCGCTTGATCTCGCTCACGTTATCCACAATGGGTGCGACAAGGGCCTTGAGTGCATCCAGATCGGCGTCAGGCGGCAAAGATCGGAGGACGTTGGTGAAGCTGAGGCCCGGATTGCGGAAGGCTACCTTCATCAGCACCTTCTGGAGAACCCCGGCGCAGATTTTGCGTGACTCGTCGGCCAGCTGCTTCGGGATCCTCTCCCGGAGCCGCTGGAGTGCCGTCGCCACGCCCTTGAAGAATAGGCTGAGCTTGGCGCTGGGTTGAAGGCTCTCGTCGGAAGGATACCCAAAGTCATCCATCCCCAGCTGCGCCAGCTCCTCGTTGATGACGGCGGCAGTGTTCACCAGGCCCTCGGTCCAGTGCTCCACCGTGTCTCTGAACGAGTTCTGGGTAACTGCAATGCTCTCCAGTAGCGCAACGTCAGCCTTAACCTTCTCCGCCAAGGTCTTCTCCCGCTCCTTGGCGGCCTCCAGCGTCTGCGTCAGCGTGGCCAGCTTCAGCTCCAGGTCTGCTTTGGAATCCTTGGCGGCGCTGAGCTCCTTGCCCCTCTCAGCGAGAAGGCCTTGCAGCTCACCATGGGCGGCAGCATCCTTCTCGCGCTCACGCTTGAGCGCGGCAATCTCCTCGCCGCTCTTCCCAATATCGGCCTCCAGCCGCGCCACCTTCTCCTCTAGCTCCTTATTGGCGGCCTCTGCAGTTGCCGCGGCATCCTTTGCCTCCTTGAGCGCCCCGCCAAGTGCTCGCTCGCGCTCAGCGAGCTCTTCCTCGTAGTTGTCGAGGTGGGCCTTCCGCTGCACTAGCTCGCCTTCCCGCGCGGAGTGCTTCTCGGCAGCAAGCCTTTGTTCCTCCTCAGCCTTGGCCTTCTCGAGAAGAAAGGTCGTGCGCTCCTCGTCTACTCGCTCCCGCTCCTGCGCCAGGGATCGAAGAGCTTCTTGATTTTGTCCCCGGAGCTCCTCCGCGCGCTTCTCCATGTCAACTCCCGCCTTCACGACAAGCGCTTCCCGGGAAGCCAGCTTGGCTTGCCGGGTGCGGTAGAGTGACAGCAGCTTCCGCAGCAGCTGCTCCTCCTCAGGCTTGCCGCTGCTGCTGCCGGGCGCGTCAACCAATGACAGCCCAGCAGAGGCAAGCACCTCCCCGTCAAAAGTCTCCCCCTCGACTGGCGCCCTGGAGCTCGACGCCCAGGGTAGCTTGATGAAGATGTTGTCACCGGCCTGCAAGTAGGCGTCGGGCTGGGGCTCCTCGGAGCCCGGCTCCACGGAAGCGGCAGAGGGTTCGGCGGTCGGTGCAGCGCCCGGCGCTCCTGCAGCCTCAGGGTTGTCAGTGCGATCGCCCGATCCCTCGCCGGCTTCCGCAACAGCAGCCCCGGCGGCCTCCTCGCCGGCGGTCTCATCAGCACCGGCACCTTCCTCGCCGGCGCCCTCTGTCTCCATTGGCTCAGCCGAAGATGGGTCTGAAGAACGAAGAAGGGAGAAAAATCAATCAAAAATTCAAGGAAAGAAAAACAGAAGAAGCAGAACCCAAGGGAAAGTTTTTGGGCAAGTGGATTACCTGCGCCAAGATCTTCAGTTGCGGCCTCGGTCGCCGCAGGATCAGCAGTGCGGTCCCTTGCCGGAGAGTCCCCCCTTGCCGGAGAGCGCTCCCTTGCCGGGGACTCCTCCCTTGGCGGCGCAGTCGAAGCAGGTGGCACTTCGGGACCGGCCTCCGGGCGCTCCTGATGAGGCTGCTCTGCTCCTGCACAAATCAACAAGCAAGATATCAACAAAGGAAAAAGCACTCAAGCGCGCCCGACAGCAGAAGGCTAAACTATGAACTTACGCTGGGGGCTGCGCTGGGGGCTGCTCCGAGGGGTGATTGCCGGGTCCGTCAAGGTGGTCTCGGACCCACCTCCTGCCGACGCGATGGGGTCATCCTCGATGACGATCACCGCGGCCTTGGCCCTCTTCGCCGCTCTCTGGGCCAGTGTTCTGAAAAAAAAAGAGTCCAGATTGGAGCAAGTCAGATACAAGATATAAATAGCAAGATTGAAGGATTATAAGAGCATCAAAGAAACTCACTCTTCTTCCTCCTCGTCGAAGCTGAGCGCGGAAAGATCGAAGTCCGGCCCTCCTCCGGTGCGGCGAGGTGGAGTAGGATCCCTTGCCCGCTTGGCGGGGGCAGTGGCAGTGGCCCGGGAAGATCCCGCTCCAGTTGCCGCTGCTGCGTGAGGCGCTCCCGCGGCAACATTGCTTGCCGCGGTAGAGCGCGTCGCGCGGCTTGGTGGCTGTGGAGCCGGCTGCAGCCCTGCTGCGTCCCCGGCCCTGCGAAGGCGCCTCCTTGGCGGGGTCCGGGGCTCCGCCTGCGGCAAGCTCTCTGAAGGTTCAGCCTCCTCCTCGCCGGCCTCGCTCGACTCGGCTTCGGAACCAGCAGGCTCCTCCTCGCCCATGAACTCCGCGCGTTCGGCAAGGTTTGCCGCCTCTGCAGCCTCCGCCTCCTCCACAGTGAACCCAAACGCACCCGCAGCAGCTGCGGCCGCAGCCTCTTCCGCCCTAGTAGCGATGAGTTGCAGCTCCTCGTCGGTGGTGTCACGGTGAGGCTCTTCTGCTCGTCAGCGCGGACTGGCAATTCCTCCAAGGTGTCGAAGAATGCTCGCACAACATCGTCCGCAGGCTCTTGCCAAGTTGGGATGATGCCGTGTGAATCGCACAACGGCATCATGGCGCGGATCCGGTCAAGCGAAGAGTTATTGCACAAAGGAACTACACCCCTCGGCAGTGTGAATGGGTGCTGGGGGTCACATTTGAATAATTCCAAGAGCATTGCGTCCAACTCCAAGACAGTGAAGTTGTAGTTGAGGCCCGGCCGCAGCCTCATGATGTCCGCTGAATTCTTTAAGTCCCAGGCGGGCCTCCTCCTCTCCTGCAGGGGGGAAATGCGGCGGCGGAGGAAATCTGCCCCGACAGCACCTACGGTGAGCCCGGCAAGCCTGAGGCGAAGAATCCTAGTGATGGCGATCTTCAGCCTCTCGTCTTCCGGGGCCATGTTGCTCCAGTCATTGTCGCGCACTATTGGAGTTTGGCGCACGGCGGTGAAGGGCTGCGGATCCTCCTCGACGATCCAACACCACTCCGCTCTCCACTCCTCCCACTTGCTGCGAAGCTCACCCTCCAAGTACGCCTCTTTCTTGCCGACTCTCGAGACCCAGGCAATCCCTCCGGCAAGCGGCTCTCCTCTCTCTACCCGAGGTATGAAGAAGTGGCAGAAAAGGGATACACTAGGGTGGACTCCGACAAAGTTTTCGCACAAGTGTGCGAAAACCGCCATGGTCAGGACAGCATTGGGGGTGAAGTCAAGGAGGCGGAAGACATATGTGTTCATAATGTCACAAAAGAACTCCGAGAAGGGCGGGCAGAGCCCGCAATAGAAGAATAGCGGGAAGAACGGGTACCCGTTTGGAGCCGACTCCGAGGCAGCGGCCGGGAGTACCCTCGTGTGCGGATGCGCACGCGTCTCCGTCGCCCAAAAGAGGTAGAAGTACTCCCTCAGCTCCTGCACTCCGAGCTGGGGGGTGAAGATCGCCCGCTCCTTCCACAGCGCCGCGAGCCGCTGCGCCTCGGCCGACTTCACGCCCTTTCCCTTGTCGGCTTTCGGGGACATGGCGGAGGTGGTGGAGAAGGTCGACGGCGTGGTGATGTTGGTGGCAATGGGGGGGGCGGAGCGCTTCTCTCTCGGCTTCGAGAAGAAGAGGGGAGCGGCGGAGTTTGTGAAGAAGGAGTAGCAGCAAGCAGCAAGGGGGAACGAACTGCCCCTATTTCCTCTGCTTATAAAGAGGGACGGGGCGGACGTTTCGGCCTTCCGCTTAAACAACCACCCACGATCTCTCCCACGATGCCGCATTCAACGCGTGCCGTTATGGGAGAGTGCGGTGGATACGGAACAAGATTTGGCGTGGCCCAGCCCGCGTGTGCCCGTGCCCTGTATTGGGCCTGGCCCAACAGCGCTCGGCACCGTGTCTGGCCCAGGCCCGGGGGCTCCTGTCGATGCACTAGATTAGGGGTACCCTAGTACCCCGAACTTGTGCACGGGCAGTTGTAGCACCCCGCAGCAAAGGCTTGCCGGGTGATCACCAAGATCCCCCAAGGTTCCCTTGGAGCCATCCAAGAACAAAGTATTTAGGCTAAGGAGACAAGACCCCAGCAAGAGGAACTTGCCGGGAAGGCCAACCAAGGCGCTCCAATGAACTTGCCGCGACGCACCACGCGCTCCGGCAAGGCAACAAGGCCCCGGCAAGAGGAGCTTGCCGGGAAGACAAACCAAGGTACCTCGAAGCCCGGTGAGGGACAAGCTTCCGGACCCGACAAGATAACAACAGCGGCAAGGCGCTTGCCGCGGCAGGCGGCCACTCTGCGTCCACACTCCAGCGCATCCACCAACGTGTCGCTCTGGGGGCCTCTCCGGACGTGCGTGGCGGGAGGCTGTGCAGCCAGCGGTGCGCAGTGGCATGCGAAGCTGACAAGATCGCCATCGTGGCGAACGGTGGCGCCCCTAACGGTCCTTTTCTGCACTGTTCGGGCGACTCGGACGGGCATTTAATGCCCTTGTCCCCTGCCGTCAGGGTTAGGTAGGGTGCACTGTACAAGCAACTGTATCAACTACCTCGCTTTTTACGTTTTTACCCTCCTCTGCGTTGCCACCTGTCGGTGACCCCTTTAGCGTATAAAAGGAGGCCCATGCGCAACGTAGAGGGGGTTCGGCTCATAGGTTCGGAGCCTCAGGCAGTTTGCTTGGATCCATTGGTAGCCCAGAGAACATCACACTCTCACTTTGGAGAGCAAGAACACCAGATAATACAACCAGACAAGCAGTAGTAGGAGTGTTATCTCTCCGGAGAGCTCCGAAGCTGGGTAAACTGCTCGTGTGCCTCGCCACGATCTGCTCTTCGTGCGATCTCCGCCCCCCGCCAAACCGAAAGGGGCCCGGTCCGCCGGCCCCATAGGTGTTCGTGGATCAGTTTCCCCGACAGTAGGGCGCGCCCTCCACCCTCGTGGCCAGGTGGATGCCCCTCCTGTTGTGTTCTCAGTGCCAAATATTCTCAAATATTCCATAAAAAATCATATTTAAATTTCAGGGCATTTGGAGAACTTTTATTTTCAAGGTATTTTTATATTGCACGAATAATTCAGGTAACAGACGGAAAATACTTATTTTATTTTATTTAATATAAATAACAGAGAGTAAAAGGAAGGTATAGAGAGTTGTGCCTTCTAGTTTCATCCATCTCATGCTCATCAAAAGGAATCCACTAACAAGGTTGATCAAGTCTTCTTAACGAACTCATTCCGAATAACATGGAATCGGAGAAATTTCGAATAACACTATGTTACCTCAACGGGGATATGCACATCCCCAATAATAAGAATATCATATTTCTTTTTGACAGTAGGTAGGGGAAATTCAGAACCTCCAATAATAATCGATGGAATTTTTCCAATAGAGTTGATATTATGAACTTGAGGTTGTTTCCTCGGAAAGTGTACCGTATGCTCATTACCATTAACATGAAAAGTGACATTGCCTTTAGTGCAATCAATAACAGCCCCTGTAGTATTCAAAAAGGGTCTTCCGAGAATAATAGACATACTATCGTCCTCGGGGATATCAAGAATAACAAAGTCTGTTAAAATAGTAACGTTTGCAACTACAACAGGCACATCCTCACAAATACCGACAGGTATAGCAGTTGATTTATCAGCCATTTGCAAAGATATTTCAGTAGGTGTCAACTTATTCAAATCAAGTCTATGATATAAAGAGAGAGGCATAACACTAACACCGGCTCCAAGATCACATAAAGCAGTTTTAACATAGTTTCTTTTAATGGAGCATGGTATAGTGGGTACTCCTGGATCTCCTAGTTTCTTAGGTATTCCACCCTTAAAAGTATAATTAGCAAGCATGGTGGAAATTTCAGCTTCCGGTATCTTTCTCTTATTTGTAACAATTTCTTTCATGTACTTAGCATAAGGATTCATTTTAAGCATATCAGTTAATCACATACGCAAAAAGATAGGTCTAATCATTTCAGCAAAGCGCTCAAAATCCTCATCATCCTTTTTCTTGGGTGGTTTGGGAGGAAAAGGCATGGGTTTCTGAACCATGGTTCTCTTTCTTTACCATGTTTCCTAGCAACAAAGTCTTTCTTATCATAACATTGATTCTTCGATTGTGGGTTATCAAGATCAACAGCAGGTTCAATTTCTATATCATTGTCATTACTAGGTTGAGCATCATCATGAACATTATCATTAACATTATCACTAGTTTCAGGTTCATTACCAGATTGTGTTTCAGCATTAGAAATAGAAATATCATTTGGATTCTCGGGTGGTTGAGCAATAGGTTCACTAGAAGCATGCAAAGTCCTATCATTTTTCTTTTTCCTCCTTTTAGAAGGACTAGGTGCATCTATATTATTTCTCTGAGAATCTTGCTCAATTATCTTAGGGTGGCCTTCAAGATACAAAGGTTCCTGAGTCATTTTACCACCTCTAGTCATAACTCTAACAGCATTATAATTTTTCTTACTATTCAATTCATTGAGCAAATTATTTTGAGCCTTAAGTACTTGTTCTACTTGAGTGGTAACCATAGAAGCATGTTTACTAATAAGTTTAAGTTCACCTTTGACATTAGCCATATAATCACCCAAGTGTTCAAGCATATTTGAATTGTATTTCAATTGTCTACCAAAATAAGCATTGAAGTCTTCTTGCTTAACCATAAATTTATCAAACTCATCTAAGCATGGGCTAGCAAACTTAGTAAATGGGATTTCAGCTTTATCATATCTATAGAGAGAATTTACCTTTACTACCTGTGTCGGGTTATCAAGACCATGAGTTTCTTCAATAGGTGAAGGATTAAGATCATATGTTTCTTCAACAGGCGGTAAATTAAGACCGTGTATTTCTTCAATAGGAGGTAAGTTCTTAACATCTTCAGTTTTAATACCTTTTTCTTTCATAGATTTCTTTGCCTCTTGCATATCTTCAGGACTGAGAAATAGGACACCTCTTTTCTTCGGAGTTGGTTTAGGAATAGGCTCAGGAAGTGTCCAGTTATTTTCATTTGTCAACATATTATTCAATAGAATTTCAGCTTCATCCGGTGTTCTTTCCCTGAAAACAAAACCAACACAACTATCCAGGTAATCTCTGGAAGCATTGGTTAGTCCATTATAAAAGATATCAAGTATTTCATTTTTCTTAAGAGGATGATCAGGAAAAGCATTAAGTAACTTGAGAAGCCTCCCCCAAGCTTGTGGGAGACTCTCTTCTTCAATTTGCACAAAATTATATATATCCCTCAAATCAGCTTGTTTCTTATGAGGAGGGAAATATTTAGCAGAGAAGTAATAAATCATATCCTGGGGACTACGCACACAACCAGGATCCAGAGAATTAAACCATATCTTAGCATCACCCTTTAATGAGAACGGAAATATTTTAAGGATATAAAAGTAACGAGTTCTCTCATCATTAGTGAACATGGTGGCTATATCATTTAATTTAGTGAGATGTGCTACAACAGTTTCAGATTCATAGCCATGAAAAGAATCAGATTCAACCAAAATAATTATATCAGGATCAACAGAGAATTCATAATCCTTATCAGTAACACAGATAGGTGAAGTAGAAAAAGCAGGGTCAGGTTTCATTCTAGCATTAAGAGATTGCTGCTTCCATTTAGCTAATAACCTCTTGAGCTCGTATCTATCTTTGCAAGCTAAAATAGCTAGAGCAGCTTCTTTTTCAAAAACATAACCCTCAGGAATAACAGGTGATTCATATTCATTAGAGGGAGAGTCTTCATCATCACTTACATCAATATTATCATATTCAATATTTTCATTCTCTCTAACCCTAGCAAGTTGTTCATCAAGAAATGCACCAAGTGGCACACTAGTATTAAGCATAGAAGTAGTTTCATCATAAGTATTATGCATAGCAGAAGTGGCATCATCAATAACATGCGACATATCAGAACGAATAGCAGAAGCAGGTTTAGGTGTCGCAATCTTACTCAAAATAGAAGGTGAATCAAGTGCAGAGCTAGATGGCAGTTCCTTACCTCCCCTCGTAGTTGAGGGATAAATCTTGGTTTTTGGATCTCTCAAGTTCTTCATAATGATAAGCAGATATAAATCCCAAGTGACTCGAATAATAGAGCTATGCTCCCCGGCAACGGCGCCAAAAAATAGTCTTGATAACACACAAGTATAGGGGATCGCAACAGTTTTCGAGGGTAGAGTATTCAACCAAAATTTATTGATTCGACACAAGGGGAGCCAAAGAATATTCTCAAGTATTAGCAGCTAAGTTGTCAATTCAATCACACCTGGAAACTTATCTGCAGCAAAGTATTTAGTAGCAAAGTAATATGATAGTAGTGGTAACAATAGCAAAAGGTAATGATAGCAAAAGTAATGTTTTTGGTATTTTGTAGTGATGATAGCAATAGCAACGGAAAAGTAAATAAGCGAAGAACAATATATGGAAAGCTCGTAGGCAATGGATCGGTGATAGAGAATTATGCCGGATGCGGTTCATCATGTAACAGTCATAACCTAGGGTGACACAGAACTAGCTCTAGTTCATTGATATAATGTAGGTATGTATTCCGAATATAGTCATACGTGCTTATGGAAAAGAACTTGCATGACATCTTTTGTCCTACCCTCCCGTGGCAGCGGGGTCCTAATGGAAACTAAGGGATATTAAGGCCTCCTTTTAATAGAGTACGGGACCAAAGCACTAACACATAGTGAATACATGAACTCCTCAAACTACGGTCATCACCGGTAAGTATCCCGATTATTGTCACTTCGGGGTTAACGGATCATAACACATAATAGGTGACTATAGACTTGCAAGATAGGATCAAGAACTATCATATATTGATATAAACATACTAGGTTCAGATCTGAAATCATGGCACTCGGGCCCTAGTGACAAGCATTAAGCATAGCAAATTCATAGCAACATCAATCTTAGAACATAGTGGATACTAGGGATCAAACCCTAACAAAACTAACTCGATTACATGATAAATCTCATCCAACCCATCACCGTCCAGCAAGCCTACGATGGAATTACTCACGCACGATGGTGAGCATCATGAAATTGGTGACGGAGGATGGTTGATGATGATGATGGCGACGGATTCCCCTCTTCGGAGCCCCGAACGGACTCCAGATCAGCCCTCCCGAGAGGTTTTAGGGCTTGGCGGCGGCTCCATATCGTAAAACGCGACGAATCCTTCTCTTTGATTTTTTTCTCCCCGAAACCAAATATATAGAGTTGGAGTTGAGGTCGGAGGAGCTCCAGGGGGCCCACGAGGTAGGGGGCGCGCCCCCCACCCTCGTGGCTACGGTGTGGGCCCCCTGGTCTTCATCTTTTGCATGGATTTTTTATTATTTCCGAAAAGATGTTCCGTGAAGTTTCAGGTCATTCCGAGAACTTTTGTTTCTGCACATAAATAACACCATGGCAATTCTGCTGAAAACAGTGTCAACCCGGGTTAGTTCCATTCAAATCATGTAAGTTAGAGTCCAAAACAAGGGTAAAAGTGTTTGGAAAAGTAGATACGACGGAGACGTATCCAAGCTCAACCATGTTGGATGATCCATGGCAATATAATTTATCTTAGATGTAAGAAAACATAACCCATTATGTTGTCTTCCTTGTCCAACGCCAACTCTTTAGCATATCATATTTTAATGAGTGCTCACAATCATAAAAGATGTCCAAGATAGTATATTTATATGTGAAGACCTCTCTTTCTTTATTACTTCCTATTAATTGTAATGATGACCAAAACTATGTTTGTCAACTCTCAACAACTTTTATTCATAATACTCTTTATATGTGAGCTCATTACTCTCCATAAGATCCTTATGTTCTCTTTTATTTCTTTTTATTCTTTTCTCTTTTCTTTTATTCACTCAAGATCATGGCAAAATAATCAAGCCCTTGACTCAACACTAATCTTTATTATATAGCTCACGGACTCGATTACATGGAGGGATCATAAAGCAAAACTCAAAACTAGATCATACTAAAAACTTTTATTCTACTAGATCAAAATATTATCAAAAGGATCGAACTAAGAAAAACGGTAAAGATGAAGGTGATGGTGATACGATACCGGGGCACCTCCCCCAAGCTTGGCAGTTGCCAAGGGGAGTGCCCATACCCTTATGATTATGTCTCCTTGGTTGGTGAAGAAGATGGTGGTGGTGATGGATAGTCGCACATCGAGCGTAGGAGGTCTTCTAACTTGCGGATATGCCCTTGAGTGCGATGATATGCTCCTTCAGCAAAATATTTTCACGTGCGAGATACTTGTTTTCTATACGAGCTAACTCAATCATCTTGAAAGCTTCGATCTCAATTGGGGTAAGAAGATTTTGATCAAGTTGAAGGATGTCTTCTGTTGCTGGAACTTGGTCCTCCATGGCCTTATTGATCCCTTCATCCTTGTTGATCTCCATGGGTTCTTCTCTCTTCAGCTCTATCTTCATTAGCCAAGCATCGTTGCCCTCATTGTTGGAGGAGGAGGGAGACGACATGATGCTTGGCTTTGACAACCTGGCAGAAAACAACTCGACACAAGAACAGGAGATTTTTGTGTGATACGGTGGTCAAAACCTTCAGGAGATTATATAATGAATTTTTACCGACCAAAATACGTAACATGCAAGAAAATGGAGTCCGGAGAGCACACGAGGTGCCCACGAGGCAGAGTGGCGTGCCTAGGGGGTAGGGCGCGCCCTCCACCCTCGTGGAGTCCTCGTGTCCTTCCCGGACTGCTTCTTATTTTTCTATTTTTCTAAATATTCCAAAACGGAGAAAAATTGCCAATAGAACTGTTTTGGAGACGGTTTACTTACCGTACCACGTACCTATTCCTTTTTGGGGTCTGAAACGTTCCGGAAAGTGTCCCTTATGTATTCCTCCGGGGTTATGATTTCAATAACATTGGTTTCAACATTTATAGGATTACATGAGATATAATGTTTGATTCTTTGACCGTTCACCACCTTCGGATTTGTGCCTTCGAAGTTGTTGATTTTTATGGCACCGGAACGATAGACCTCCTTGATAATGTAAGGACCTTCCCATTTAGAGAGAAGCTTTCCTGCAAAAAATCTTAAACGAGAGTTGTATAGCAATACATAATCACCTACATTAAACTGACGCTTTTGTATTCTTTTGTCATGCCATCTTTTTACTTTTTCTTTAAACAATTTGGCATTCTCATAGGCTTGGGTTCTCCATTCATCAAGTGAGCTAATGTCAAATAACCTCTTCTCACCGGCAAGTTTGAAATCATAATTGAGCTCTTTAATAGCCCAATAAGCCTTATGTTCTAGTTCGAGAGGTAAGTGACATGCTTTTCCATAAACCATTTTATACGGAGACATACCCATAGGATTTTTATATGCAGTTCTATAGGCCCATAATGCATCATCAAGTTTCTTGGACCAATTCTTTCTAGATCTATTAACAGTCTTTTGCAAAATTAATTTGAGTTCTCTATTACTCAGTTCTACTTGACCACTAGACTGTGGGTGATAAGGAGATGCAATTCTATGATTAACATCATACTTAGCAAGCATTTTACGGAAAGCTCCATGAATAAAATGTGAACCACCATCAGTCATTAAATATCTAGGGACTCCAAACCTCGGAAAAATAACTTCTTTAAGCATCTTAATAGAGGTGTTATGATCAGCACTACTAGTTGGAATAGCTTCTACCCACTTAGTAACGTAATCAACAGCAACTAAGATATGTGTATACCCATTAGAGGCAGGAAAAGGTCCCATATAATCAAAGCCCCCAAACATCAAATGGTTCAATAACAAGTGAATAATTCATAGGCATTTCTTAACGTCTACTAATATTACCAATTCTTTGACATTCATCACAAGATACAACAAACTTACGGGTATCCTTGAAGAGAGTAGGCCAATAAAAATCGGATTGCAATACCTTATGTGCAGTTCTATCTCCAGCGTGGTGTCCTCCATAAGCTTCGGAGTGACACTTGCGTAGAATCTGTTCCTGTTCATGCTCAGGTACACAACATATAATAACACCATCTACTCCTTATTTATAAAGGTGTGGGTCATCCCAGAAGTACCAACTAAGGGTGATAGATGTCTCATTAAAGAATTACCAACTAAAGATACCTAGATCTATCCTTGGTTTTATGCCTAGCTAGGGGCGTTAAACGATAGCGCTTGTTGGGAGGCAACCCAATTTTATTTTTATTTATTGCTTTTTGCTCCTGTTTAGTAATAAATAATTTATCTATCCTAGGTTTTGATTGTGTTTTTTGTGTTTAATTAGTGTTTGTTCCAAGTAGAACCATTGGGAAGACTTGGGGAAAGTCTTTTTAATCTTGCTGTAAAAAACAGAAACTTTAGCGCTCACGAGAATTGCTGCCATTTTTATTTGGAAAGTGATATTTCGTTAATTTTTTTGCAGATTATTAATATATAAATTACTCACTTCCATAAATTTATTTTAGAATTTTTGGGGTTCCAGAACTTGTGTTAGCTACAGATTACTACAGACTTTTCTGTTTTTGACAGATTCTGTTTTTCGTGTGTTGTTTGCTTATTTTGATGAATCTATGGCTAGTAAAATAGTTTATAAACCATAGAGAAGTTGGAATACAGTAGGTTTAACACCAATATAAATAAAGAATGAGTTCATTACAGTACCTTGAAGTGGTGTTTTTTTTCTTTCGCTAACGGAGCTCACGAGATTTTCTACTTTAAGTTTTGTGTTGTGAAGTTTTCAAGTTTTGGGTAAAAGATTTGATGGATTATGGAACAAGGAGTGGCAATATCCTAAGCTTTGGGATGCCCATGGCACCCCAAGATAGTCTAAGGACACCTAAAAGCCCAAGCTTGGGGATGCCCCGGAAGGCATCCCCTCTTTCGTCTACTTCCATCGGTAACTTTACTTGGAGCTATATTTTCATTTACCACATGATATGTGTTTTGCTTGGAGCGTCTTGTATTATTTGAGTCCTTATTTGTTAGTTTTCCACAATCATCCTTGCAGTACACACCTTTTGAGAGAGACACGCATGATTCGGAAATTGTTAGAATACTCTATGTGCTTCACTTATATCTTTTGAGTTATATAGTTTTTGCTCTAGTGCTTCACTTATATCTTTTAGGGCACGGTGGTGGATTTGTTTTATAGGAACTATTGTTCTCTCATGCTTCACTTAGATTATTTTGAGAGTCCTGCAAAACAGCGTGGTAATTTGCTTTAATTATGTTAGGCATTCAATATTAATAAAAAATAAATCTTATGAGTGTGTTGAATACTATGAGAAGTTTGATACTTGATAATTGTTTTGAGATATGGAGATGGTGATATTAGAGTCGTGCTAGTTGAGTAGTTGTGAATTTGAGAAATGCTTGTGTTGAAGTTTGTGATTCCCGTAGCATGCACGTATGGTGAATCATTAAGCGAAGAAGTTGGAGCATGAATTATTTATTGATTGTCTTCCTTATGAGTGGCGGTCGGGGACGAGCAATGGTCTTTTCCTACCAATCTATCCCCCTAGGAGCATGCGCGCAATACTTTGCTTCGATAACTAATAGATTTTTGCAATAAGTATGTGAGTTCTTTATGACTAATGTTGAGTCCATGGATTATACGCACTCTCACCCTTCCACCATTGCTAGCCTCTCTAATACCGCGCACCTTTCGCCGGTATCATACACCCACCATATACCTTCCTCAAAATAGCCACCATACCTACCTATCATGGCATTTTCATAGCCATTTCGAGATATATTGCCATGCAACTTTCCACCATTCCGTTTACTATGACACACTCCATCATTGTCATATTGCTTTGCATGATCATGTAGTTGACATTTTAGTTGTGGCAAAGCCACCGTTCATAATTCTTTCGTACAAGTCACTCATGCATCATTGCTATCCTGGTATACCGCCGGAGGCATTCATATAGAGTCATACTTTGTTCTAGTATCGAGTTGTAATCATTGAGTTGTAAATAAATAGAAGTGTGATGATCATCATTCATAGAGTATTGTCCCAAAAAAGAGAAAGGCCAAAAAAGGGCCCAAAAATATATATATAAAGGGACAATACTACTATCCTTTTTCCACACTTGTGCTTCAAAGTAGCACCATGATCTTCATGATAGAGAGTCTCCTATGTTATTACTTTCATATACTAGTGGGAATTTTTCATTATAGAACTTGGCTTGTATATTCCAATGATGGGCTTCCTCAAAATGCCCTAGGTCTTCGTGAGCAAGCGAGTTGGATGCACACCCACTTAGTTCTTTTTGTTGAGCTTTCATATACTTATAGCTCTAGTGCATCCGTTGCATGGCAATCCCTACTCACTCACATTGATATCTATTAATGGGCATCTCTCCACCCCGTTGATACGCCTAGTTGATGTGAGACTATCTTCTCCCTTTTTGTCTTCTCCACAAGCACCATTCTATTCCACATATAGTGCTATGTCCATGGCTCACACTCATGTATTGCGTGAAGATTGAAAAAGTTTGAGAACACCAAAAGTATGAAACAATTGTTTGGCTTGTCATCGGGGTTGTGCATGATTTAAATACTTTGTGTGGTGAAGATGGAGCATAGCCAGACTATATGATTTTGTAGGGATAACTTTCTTTGGCCATGTTAGTTTGAAGAGACATAATTGCTTAGTTAGTATGCTTGAAGTATTATTATTTCTATGTCAATATTGAACTCTTGTCTTGAATCTTTCGGATCTGAATATTCATACCACAATTAAGAGAATTACATTGAAATTATGCCAAAGTAGCATTCCACATCAAAAATTCTGTTTTTATCATTTACCTACTCGAGGATGAGCAGGAATTAAGCTTGGGGATGCTTGATACGTCTCCAATGTATCTATAATTTTTTATTGTTCCATGCTATATTATATCTTGTTTTGGACATTATTGGGCTTTATTATACACTTTTATATTATTTTTGGGACTAACCTATTAACCGGAGGCCTAGCCCAGAATTGTTGTTTTTTGCCTATTTTAGAGTTTCGCAGAAAAAGAATATCAAATGGAGTCCAAACGGAATGAAACCTTCGGGAACGTGATTTTCGGAACGAACAAGATCCAGAGGACTTGGACCCTACGTCATGAAAGCAACCAGGAGGGCACGAGGTAGAGGGGCGCCTACCCCCCCCCTCCCCCCAGGCGCGCCCTCCACCCTCGTGGGGCCCATGTTGCTCCACCGACGTACTTCTTCCTCCTACATATACCTACATACCCCCAAACTACCAGATACGGAGCTAAAACCCTAATTCCACCACCGTAACTTTCTATACCCGTGAGATCCCATCTCGGGGCCTTTTCCGGAGCTCCGCCGGAGGGGGCATCGATCATGGAGGGCTTCTACATCAACACCATTGCCTCTCCGATGAATTGTAAGTAGTTTACTTCAGACCTTCGGGTCTATAGTTATTAGCTAGATGGCTTCTTCTCTCTTTTTGGATCTCAATACAAAGTTCTCCCCCTCTCTTGTGGAGATCTATTCGATGTAATCTTCTTTTCTGGTGTATTTGTTGAGACCGATGAATTGTGGGTTTATGATCAAGTTTATCTATGAACAATATTTGAATCTTCTCTGAATTCTTTTATGTATGATTGGTTATCTTTGCAAGTCTCTTCGAATTATCAGTTTGGTTTGGCCTACTAGACTGATCTTTCTTGCAATGGGAGAAATGCTTAGCTTCGGGTTCAATCTTGCGGTGTCCTTTCCCAGTGACAGTAGGGGCAGCAAGGCACGTATTGTATTGTTGCCATCGAGGATAACAAGATGGGGTTTATATCATATTGCATGAGTTTATCCCTCTACATCATGTCATCTTGCTTAAAGTGTCACTCTGTTCTTTTGAACTTAATACTCTAGATGCATGCTGGATAGCGGTCGATGTGTGGAGTAATAGTAGTAGATGCAGAATCGTTTCGGTCTACTTGTCACAGACGTGATGCCTATATACATGATCATACCTAGATATTCTCATAACTATGCTCAGTTCTGTCAATTGCTCAACAGTAATTTGTTTACCCACCGTAATACTTATGCTCTCGAGAGAAGCCACTAGTGAAACCTATGGCCCCCGGGTCTATTTTCCATCATATTAATCTTCCGTCAACAAGCTATTTCCTTTTCTGTTTATTTTGCTTTCTTTACTTTGCATCTTTATCATAAAAATACCAAAAATATTATTGAAAGAACATGCGGTGCCCCCATGTTTGGTTTTGGTAATTGATGACAATCTCTATGGACTAATGGTTGCCTTGAGTTATATTTGAAGGTTTTGTCCATAGGCTTTTCTTGGAGTACATGTGTTGGTTTCAAGGAGAGTTCGTGTCGACCAAGGTGCTATTCAAGAAATTGCCTAAAGATTGGTCTTGTGAGAGGTTGATCAAGACTAAGTTAAAGAGTGAATCAAGATGATCAACCCACAAAGTGTAGAAGATGTACCGAGAGGGATCAAGTGATCCCATGGTATGGTAAGCATTGTCAATTACACTTTGTGTACTAACCCATGGTCTTCGTGAGGGTTCTTTATGGGGTTAGGTTGCGGTGTGCAAGTTCAAGTGGAGCATCACGAAGAGATCAAATGAGTGAAGCTTGTCGTCCTTTGTTGTGACAATGGACTTGTGAAGATGTGCGGAAGAGTGGCTCACCCATAGTGGAGTATGGGGGAGCAATCAACTAGTCTTCATCAAGTCAACACAATCAAGAAAGGTTGCGGTGTGCAAGTTCAAGTGGAACATCACGAAGAGATCAAATGCTTGAAGCTTGCCATCCTTTGTGGTGACAATGGACTTGTGAAGATGTGCGGAAGAGTGGCTCACCCATAGTGGAGTATGGGGGAGCAATCAACTAGTCTTCATCGAGTCAACCCAATCAAGAAAGGTGGTCCAACCTGAGGGAGTCAAGATCGTCATCATCTAGCTCAAGTGGACCATGTGCAAGGCAAAGGTTTGCCCTTGATAGGTTTTCTATTTTACCGGTCTCATGATGGTAGTTGGGAGACCGGGTTATAGGATCAATTGTCATACTATCAAGGGGGCTCTCGATGAGTAGCTTGATCGTATCGTTCGCTGAGAGCTCAAACCATTGCATCCTTGCATCATCTTTCTTGGTTCTTGTTTGGTTCTCTTTGAGAGTCTTAGAGCTTATGGTCATCTTGATGACAAGCTCGAGTTCATCGAAAACGGAGTTCACATGCTTCTTCTATGATGTTTTCGATGTTGGAGGTTTTGCCGGTTCTTCTCAGTTGGAGGTTTCACTCCTCTATTTGTTGGCATACCTCCCCTGCCTCTTCTTACTATAACTTGTTTTGATGCTACTCGTCGTCTTGTTTCCAACAAGCTTGAGTTTGCTCAATTCGGAGCTCATATGCAGAAGTTATGGCAGTTCTGGTTTTCTTGAGTGTGGTTTTTGTCAGGGTCCCAGCGGTAGTACCGTGGTACCCGGCGGTAGTACCGCTGAGGAGTCACAAGCGACAGTACCGCTCCGCAGCGGTAGTACCGGCGGTGACTCCGTAGCAGTACTACCGTTGGCTTACCAGGTCCCTACCGCGTTGATTCGAGGGGTCTTTTTCTGTGTCGGATTGTGCGGTACCTCACTGCGGCAGTACCGCTCCTTAGCGGCAGTACCGCTCCTTAGCGGCAGTACCGCCCTTCCTCCGCGGTAGTACCGCCCGATTCTCTCTTTCTCTTTACCCTTCATTCTGCGCGGCAGTACCACCGAAGGGTGCGGTAGTACCGCCTAACCCAGCGATAGTACCGCTGTCTCCTATGGCACTACCGCCCCAAGGTTCATGTTTTGTTGCTCCTTTTCCCTGTTTCTTCCACCTGAGCGGTAGTACCGCTCGTGGAGCGGTAGTACCGCTCGTGGAGCGGTAGTACCGCTCATGTGCGGGCCGAGCACATAACGGTTGGATTTTCCCCCTCCTATAAAAGGGGGTCTTCTTCCCCAATGAACCTTATCTTTTGAGCTCGTGTTCTTCCCCCATTGTTGACCTTCTTCGAGCTTGCTAACTCTCAATCCCTCCATGGATTCTTGCTAGTTTTTGAGGGAAAAGAGAGAGGAGATCTAGATCCACATTTCCACCAATCACTTTCTTCTCTATGTGAGGGGAACCCCTTGGATCTAGATCTTGGAGTTCTTGGTGTTCTCTTTCTTGTTCTTCCTCTCATTTTCCTCCCTAGCATTAGTTTCTTCGGTGGGATTTGAGAGAGAAGGACTTGGGCACTCCGTGTGCCCTTGCCATTGCATTTGGTGCATCGGTTTGAGTTCTCCACGTGATACATGGAAGTTACAAGTTGAGAAGCTTATTACTCTTGGGTGCTTGGTACCCTTGAGCTTGTTCCTCTTGGGTGCTTGGGCACCCTAGACGGTTGTTGGTGTTCGGAGCTCAATCATTATGGTGCAAAGCTCTGGGAAAGCATCGGGGTCTCCAATTAGGTTGTGGAGATCGCCCCGAGCAATTTGACGGGTACCGGTGACCGCCCCCAAGGGTTGCCAAAGTGTACGGGTTCGGTGACCGCCCCCAAGGGTTGCCATTTGTACGGGTTCGGTGACCGCCCTCAAGGGTCCCTTAGTGAAATCACGGCATCTTGCATTGTGCGAGAGTGTGAGGAGATTACGGTGGCCCTAGTGGCTTCTTGGGGAGCATTGTGCCTCCACACCGCTCCAAACAGAGATTAGCATCCGCAAGGGTGTGAACTTCGGGATACATCATCATCTCCTTGTGCCTCGGTTATCTCTTACCCGAGCCCTTTACTTATGCACTTTACTTTGTGATAGCCATATTGTTTCTTGTCATATATCTTGCTATCACATAGTTGCTTATCTTTCTTAGCATAAGTTGTTGGTGCACATAGGTGAGCCTAGTTGTTTTAGGTTTTGTGCTTGGCAAATTAACCGCTAGATTTATTTCGCATTTGTTCAAGCCTAAACCGTAATCATTTTAAAACGCCTATTCACCCCCCCCCCTCTAGGCGACATCCACGATCTTTCCATTATCTTATCATATCTATCAGATCTCAGTTTCGTAAGTGACCGTGAAGGGATTGGCAACCCCTTTATTGCGTTGGTTGCGAGGATTTTATTTGTTTGTGTAGGTGCGAGGGACTCGTGCGTGGCCTCCTACTGGATTGATACCTTGGTTCTCAAAAACTGAGGGGAATACTTACGCTACTTTGCTGCATCACCCTTCCCTCTTCAAGAGAAAACCAACGCAGTGCTCAAGACGTAGCAGCAGCGAAGTCCTTCTGATCAAAAGCTGTACCATCTTCCTTCAAACTTGGATACCCAGTAGCTACCTCATCTGGGTCTAGCTCTAGTACCCATGCCTTAGCACGACTCAAGGCCGTCATGGCATCGGCTCTTGCACATGACCATTTGATCTCTTGAATCCTTGCAGGCAGAATTGACAATGTTTTCAAGACGGTGCTCAACAGATTGGGTCCTTGATTTGTTGGTGAAATTGTGGCTAGCATGCGTTGAGCTCCAGTATACAGCTGTTCAACAAGCGTATATACGGCTTTCAGCTTCACTAGCGTATCTTGACTAAGATTGCTGCTCCTTGGACCTATATAACAATTGTGGAATAGTCAGTGGCGGTTTATAATATCAAATGAAGAGATTTAAGTTGAATGCTGGTAAGGCGACTCACCAAAGATAGCAGAAACCATCTGGGATACACGGTGCTTTAAACCGGTAAGCTCAGTGGTCACCTCTTGAAGAGCCGCTTCAGCTTTCTCAGCCCGCTGCGTCAAAGCAGTCTTTTCCTCAGCCCAGGCATTTCTTTCAGCCTCAAAACTGGTTTTCAGTTTTTCTGTTTCAGCCACGCTAAATTGGAATTTTGAATCCACTTTCCGGGTCTCAGATTCTTGATTCTCCAGTCGGGTCTTTGCATCAGCCAATTGTGATTGAAGTTCAGCAATAGCGTCCTGTAAAAACATAGATTTACAAACACATTTATATCCGGATTACAGGAATATAAGTCCCAAGCCTTTTGCAAGCAACAACACTTGGCACTTGGGGGCTAATGCCTACTGAAGAGTTCTTCCTACAGCGGTTTATATGATTAAGTCCCAAGCACTTTGCAAGCAACAGTACTTAGCACTTGGGGGCTAATGCATATTTGCTCATATTTCATTACTACTTTGTGATGACCCGACAGTGCCGCAGACAACCACAGCCGGTTCATGGGGGCTACATGAGTAAGTTCTGATCTTTAATCAAGGATGAGTACCGGTTCATTCATGCTGATTAAACCGGCCCTTGGGGGCTACGGATGCAATGTTGATCATTAAAACCCGGCTTAAGTGAAAGACAACTTTTTTTCTCAAAGATGCTTTATACTCATTGATATTCTAAAGTCTTCAGCATATTCAATTCTATTATACATGGTAGACTTGGGGGCTGACAGGATATGCATACTGTACTTAAGCCGGAATTCATACCTCATATTTTGTATGCATCTGCTTCACCATATCGATTTCAAGATCGCGGCTGGTATGCACTTGGTTGAGGTAGCCAGAGAGTACTTCACTGCTCCTCAATTGAGAATAGTGGGCAACATCAAATCTCACTTTCCACTTTTCAATAAACTCCTGTTTAGCAGAGTGTTTGGCCAAGACAGTTGGATTTCTCGGTTCTGTAAAACCGGTGCCAGTGATCATAACATCGTCGGCTTGTGTCTCCGACGATTTAAGTGGGCTTGATGGTTTAGTATTCAAAGGATTGAGTACTGAATGGTCACCAGAAGGGTCAGGAATCTCTGGTGGGGCTTCATGGGCAGGTTCTTCTGGTTGTCTTTCAGAAGCGTCTGATGCTGGGAGTGACTGCTCCGGTGCAGGGACTTTAGGATCTTCAACCGGCTTGGTCACCTTTGCCTTCTTGTTAGGCTTTGCTTTTCCACTGCACGGTTCATGAGACATCAGTACAAGTATAAGAGCATAAGGAGATAGAAAACAAAAGAGATGTTACCCAGGGGCAGTCTTGAAATCCGGTAGCTGGGTTTGAGATGAATCGCCGGAGGAAGAGCAAGAAACCTCCTGATAGTTTGAATCGGAAGGAGTAAGTGGCTGATGAATGAGACCTGCCAGGGGGTAAAAAGAGTTAAGTTTGGAAAGACCTTGTTTTGCCATTTTCGTGGAGCTAGAGTATTTAAATAAGCCGGACGATAACTCTTCACCTCCACTAGTCCGAGTTTGTCACCGGCTCTCGTGCTGCTGTTGCTTCAAAAGAAAGTGAGGATCCAAATGAGCTAAGGGGTGCGAAAAGCTTACTTTCTGGGTTACCCGTCGAATTTTATGTCTTGGCAAAGGCTCTGAGTCGGACGAAATTACCTCTTCTTCAGCTACTTGGTTGGCCCCCATGTCATCCTGGGCATAATCAGTGTCAATAAGGTAATTGAAAAAAGAGCCAAGGGAGTCAAGGGCCACCTCCGACTCAGAGCTGTCATCCAGTTCAAACATGCTGGAGGCGCTTGATTTCTTCTTATTTTTCTTAGTGGTTTTCTTGGCGGCTTTCTTGGCAGCCCTGGCATTCTTGGCAGCTTCATGGTTGTATTTCTTCTTCCAAAAATTAGAGTCAGCCTGTGAAAAGTCTTCAAAGTTGAGTTAATAAAGCATTTAAATGATGAGGTAAAAGTAAGTAAATTAGAGACTCACATCCGGTGGCGGGTTAAGTTTGCAGAAAGGGTTCAGACCCACTTTGCTGCAATCTTCTGGATCTTCATTCAAAAGGGACTTGGTCATTTTGTTGATTGCCTCATCAGTTAAAAGCATAGAGCTGTGGTGTAGAGGATCCTTTATACCACCAGTATAAGTACACATTAAGCCGGGCCGGCGACTCAAGGGTATGATTCGCCAAGAAACCCAGCACCGAACCAAGTCAATGCCAGTTAACCCATTTCTCGGCAGAGCCTTGACCTTTGCAATGGTGGGAGCAAGCTTTGCACGTTCAGCAGTAGTAAGCTTTTCAGGAAGAAGATGCTTTGAGTCAAGACGCTAGACCCGATAACCCGGCAATGGATTCTCGTCAGCCGGAGAAGTATCTTTGCAGTAAAACCATGTCTGATTCCAATCTTTGGGGTGACTCGGCAAGCAGGCATAGGGGAAGATAGCATCTCTTCTTTGTTGAATTGAGATTCCGCCTAGTTCCAGGCTGGGTCCATTCGTAAACTCGTTTTGGCGGTTCAAATAAAAATATTCTCTAAAGAGTTCAATGTTGGGATCCTCTTGAAGGTATACTTCGCAGAAGACTTGAAAGTTGCAGATGTTTGACATGGAATTGGGTCCGATGTCTTGAGGATGGAGTTGAAAGAAGTGTAGCACGTCTCGGAAAAATCTAGAACCGGGCGGTGAGAAGCCCCGATTCATGTGATGAGTAAAAACAATGACTTCGTCATCCTTTGGCTAAGGTCTTTCTTCGCCTGTATCAGGGGCGCGATAATGCATGACATTCTTTGCTGGCAAGTACCCGATTTTGACAAAGTCTTTGAGTGTGTTTTCAGTGACAATGGAGGGAACCCAATTACATGAAGTGACTGTCTTTGGCGGTATTGTGAAGAGAGAAGCCTAAAGGAAAGAAAAAAATTGCCACATTAAGTTAATTCATTAAGCCGGAAGTAAAAAAGCTACAGCATATATTCCGAATGGCGGCTTAAATGGGGCCTAATGATATATGGATAATTATAACTGGTGATGTAAGCCGTCGTGACAACAATGGTACTCAGCATCTATCAAAAGCAATTTTACTAAGTGTTGGGACAAACATGTTTCACAGATTGGAGCTATAAGATTGGATCTGCAGAAGTTCAGAGAAATGAAATAAAATCTAAACCTAAGGTGACGGCAGCAGAAAAGTGGGGATGCCTAGATGAGATCTGTTGCAATGAGGATATGTTATGATATTAAAACACAAGTCTTAAACTGTTACTGCACAAGATCTGTGTTGTTTTCAGATCAAAACTATGCAATCTAAGAAAGAGAAGGGGGAATGGTGATGAATGCCGATGAACAGGGAAACCCTAAGGTAGATTTATTAAGAGGAAAGGTGAATGCTTACCGACACTGGTGAACTACGGACGGGCGCCACGGCGTTCTAGTTCGTTCAGGGTGATGCAGCGGCCGTAGTTGAAGCAGTGAACGAAGGTCGACAGCGGTGGAGGTCGAGCGCACTCGAGCGTTGCGAGGAAGAAGATGAATACGAGAAGGCAAAAGGGGGAGAGTGAAAAGAGGACCCGTGGCCCTATTTATAAGGCTGGAAGGATAAGTGGCATGCGCAGGAATCGAGGAGACAAGAAAATGGATATGTGACGGCGTGAGCACCTCGATTTTTGGAGGATCATTAAAAGAGAAGATTTATTAAGATTTGGGCGGTATATAATATTAATAATAACATGTGACGTTACGGTGGGGTACCGCAATCTCAGGAGATGACATCATGGCGGGTTACAATATCTCACAAGAAGATGAAGACGGATTTTTTCTAAGTGCTGAAGATTGACATGAACAAAGTTCAAATCAACCTGGGGCCTAATGTTGGGGATATGACTATTGGATATGACCCGCCCAGGAGGGGCCAAGTTATCCCAATGTCGGTTCATAAACCAAGCCCATGAATATGTTGAAGATGGAGGTTCGTGTAGTAGGCTTGTTAAAGGGCCCAAAACCCAAAGGCGGCTTAAGGCCCGTGAGTGTAAACCGCCATGTATATGTGACTTGTATTGTAAGGCATGTAAGATAAGTCATCGGGCCGGACACGTTTGTATGAGCCGGCCGGGACTATGTAAGCCACGGGGCGTCAACCCGTGTATATAAGGGGACGACCCGGCAGCAGCTTAGGGTAGGAGACAACAGATTGAAAGCCAGGCTAAGCGTATTCGCTCCTTGGTAATTGAAACCCTAGCAATACCACCTCAAACTGGATTAGGCTTTTACCTTCACCGTAAGGGGCCGAACCAGTATAAACTCATTGTGTCATTTGTCCTATTTTAACCCCTTTAAGCTAACTACGTCACAATGGCTCCACAACTAAGTCCTTCCACTAGGAAATCTGCCGTGACAATTCCACGACAATGATGGTGGTGGTGATGAGGTAGTGGCAAGCTTATCCTCCGGCTTCCATGGCAGCAGCTCACCATCATAAGAGGAAGCACGAGTCTCGCGAGTCCTGCAATTGGCAGCCAAACTCATACCTTTAAATCTTGCCTCATATTCAAAGACTTGATTTTGGAGATCATAGATTTGGCTTCGCAGAAAGTTGATTTGATCATTGAGGGTGAAGACGATGCCCTTCATGGACCGGCCATCCACCTTGTGATCATGGGCGAAATGCGTAATCATGAGGTGATTGGCACTGAGTCTGTGCTCCACCATCCCCTTGCACTTGAAGACCTCCTGCTCCATGGCTTCGAGCCTCGCCTCCACGGTTCCCTTCCCCCTGGGTCCCTCTCGAAGAACTTGTCCTTGGAGGAGCTCGGTGAGGCCATAGCAATCTAGATCTGTCAGAAAACAACAAGAAACAAGAACATAAGTTTCTTCGCGGTGCGGTGGTCCATATGTCTGGGGGTATATAAAGATTTTTTATCTTGGGAAACAAGCAAAACAGAAGGAAAACGGAGTCGGGAAGGTTCCTGAGGTGGGCACAACCCACCTGGGCGTGCCAGGCAAGGTAGGCGCGCCCTGGTGTATCGTGTCCTCCTCTTTTGCCTTCCTGGTTGTTTCTTATTTTCCAAAATTTTGTTATATTCCAAAACTGTCATAAAATATTTTTGCAGATTTTACGTAGTCTGTTTACTTACCGTATCACGTACCTCCTCTTTTTTAGAGTTTTGGAGTGTTCTGGAAGGTTTCTTTTATGTGCTCCTCCGGTGTCATGGTTTTAATAATATTGCTTTCAACATTAATAGGCATACCTGAGATATAATGTTTGATTCTTTATCCATTGACCACCTTCGGGTTTGTACCTTCGGCATTATTAATCTTGATAGCTCCAGAGTGATAAACCCCTTTGATAATATATGGTCCTTCCCATTTGGAAAGAAGTTTTCCTGCAAAGAATCTAAAATGAGAGTTGTACAAAAGAACATATTCACCAACTTTGGATTCCCGCTTTTGGATCCTTTTGGTGTGCAATCTTTTAACCTCTTCTTTGAATAGTTTGGCATTTCCATAAGCTTGGGTTCTCCATTCATCTAGTGAGCTAATATCAAATAACCTATTTTCACTGGCAAGTTTGAAACCATAGTTGAGTTCTTTAATTGCCCAATATGCTTTATGTTCTAACTCAAGAGGCAAATGTCAAGCTTTTCCATAAACCATTTTATAAGGAGACATACCCATAGGATTTTTATAAGCTGTTCTGTAAGCCCAAAGTGCATCATCTAATTTCTTAGACCAATTCTTTCGGGGCCTATTGACAGTTTTTTGTAATATTAGTTTTATTTCTCTATTGCTAAGTTCAACTTGACCGCTAGATTGAGGATGATAAGGTGATGCAATTCTATGGTTAACATCATATTTAGCAAGCATTTTACGTAAAGCACCATGAATAAAGTGGGAACCACCAACAGTCATTAAATATCTAGGGACTCCAAACCTTGGGAAAATAACTTCTTTAAGCATTTTAATGGAGGTGTTGTGATCAACACTACTAGTTGCAATAGCTTCTACCCACTTAGTAACATAATCAACAGCAACCAGAATATGAGTATACCCATTAGAAGAAGGAAAAGGTCCCATATAATCGAAACCCCAAACATCAAATGATTCAACAGCAAGTGAATAATTCATAGGCATTTCCTGAAGCTTGCCGATATTACCAATTCTTCGTCATTCATCGCAAGATAAGACAAACTTACGGGCACCCTTGAAGAGAGTAGGCCAATAAAAACCAGATTGTAATACCTTGTGAGCAGTTCTATCTCCCGCATGATGTCCTCCATAAGCTTCGGAATGACACTTCCGTAGGATTTGCTCATGTTCATGCTCAGGTACACAATGTCTAATAATACCATCTACTCCTTCTTTATAAAGATGTGGGTCATCCCAAAAGTAATATCTTAAATCATAAAAGAATATTTTTTTTCTTTTGTTGGTATGTGAAACTAGGTGGTATATATTTAGCAACAATGTACTTAGCATGGTCAGCATACCAAGGTGTGTTATGAGAAACATTTATTGCAGCTAGTTGTCCATCAGGAAAACTATCATCAATAGGTAGTGGGTCATCAAGAATATTTTCTAACCTAGACAAGTTATCAGCTACGGGGTTCTTAGCTCCTTTCCTATCAGTTATATGTAAATCAAATTCTTGTAGCAAGAGAACCCACCTAATGAGTCTAGGTTTAGCATCTTTCTTTTCCATAAGATATTTTATAGCAGCATGATCAGTGTGAATAATTACTTGAATCAGCAATGTAGGATTTGAATTTATCACAAGCAAACATAACTGCTAAAAATTCTTTTTCAGTAGTAGCATAATTTCTCTAGGCACTATCTAGAGTTTTACTAGCATAATGGATAACATTTAATTTTTTATCAACTTTTTGTCCTAGAACAGCACCCACAACATAATCACTAGCATCACACATAATTTCAAAAGGCAAGTTCCAATCAAGTGGTTGAACTATAGGTGCAGAAGTTAAGGTTTTCTTAAATGTTTCAAAGGCTTCTACACAATCATCATCAAAAACAAATGGAATATCCTTTTGTAAAAGATTTGTAAGAGCCCTAGAATTTTTTTAGAAGTCTTTAATAAACTTCCTACAGAAACCGGCATGACCAAGGAAACTACGAATACCTTTTATATCTTTAGGACATGACATTTTCTCAATTTCATCAACTTTAGCTTTATCCACCTCAATACCTCGTTTGGAAATTTTATGTCCCAAGACAATACCTTCATTAACCATAAAGTGGCACTTCTCCCAACTCAAGACAAGATTAGTTTGCTCACATCTCTACAAAACTCGATCAAGGTTGGTTAAGCAATCATCAAAAGAAGTTCCATAAATGGTGAAATCATCCATGAAAACCTCAACAATATTTCCACAAAAATCAGAGAATATAGCAGTCATACATCTTTGAAAGGTAGCAGGTGCATTGCATAAACCAAAAACATACGTCTATAAGCATAAGTTCCAAAAGGACAAGTAAAGGTGGGTTTCTCTTGATGAGGTTTTGAAATGGGTATTCGAGAAAAACTAGGGTATGCTTAGATAATCTTTCGAGCATTTGATCAATGAAAGGCAATGATCTTTTCTAGTAGCTTTATTTAATTTTCTAAAATCAATTGCCATTCTATAACTAGTAAGTATTCTTTGTGGAATAAGTTCATTTTTATCATTAGGAACAACAGTAATACCTCCTGATGTCTACTACACAACCTTCTTCTTGTAGACGTTGTTGGGCCTCCAAGTGCAGAGGTTTGTAGGACAGTAGAAAATTTCCCTCAAGTGGATGACCTAAGGTTTATAATCCGTGGGAGGCATAGGATGAAGATGGTCTCTCTCAAACAACCCTGCAACCAAATAACAAAGAGTCTCTTGTGTCCCCAACACACCCAATACAATGGTAAATTGTATAGGTGCACTAGTTCGGCGAAGAGATGGTGATACAAGTGCAATATGGATGGTAGATAAAGGTTTTTGTAATCTGGAAATATAAAAATAGCAAGGTAACTAATGATAAAAGTGAGCACAAACGGTATTGCAATGCTAGGAAACAAGGCCTAGGGTTCATACTTTCACTAGTGCAAGTTCTCTCAACAATAATAACATAATTGGATCATATAACAATCCCTCAACATGCAATAAAGAGTCACTCCAACGTCACTAATAGCGGAGAACAAACGAAGAGATTATTGTAGGGTACGAAACCACCTCAAAGTTATTCTTTCTGATCGATCTATTCAAGAGCCCGTAGTAAAATAACACGAAGCTATTCTTTCCGTTCAATCTATCCTAGAGTTCCTACTAGAATAACACCTTAAGACACAAATCAACCAAAACCCTAATGTCACCTAGATACTCCAATGTCACCTCAAGTATCCGTGGGTATGATTATACGATATGCATCACACAATCTCAGATTCATCTATTCAACCAACACAAAGAACTTCAAAGAGTGCCCCAAAGTTTCTACCGGAGAGTCAAGATGAAAACGTGTGCCAGCCCCTATGCATAAGTTCACGAGGTCACATAACTCATAAGTTGATCACCAAAACATACATCAAGTGGATCACGTGAATATCCCATTATCACCACAGATTAGCACATGCAAGACATACATCAAGTGTTCTCAAATCCTTAAAGACTCAATCCGATAAGATAACTTCAAAGGGAAAACCCAATCCATTGCAAGAGAGTAGAGGGGGAGAAACATCATAAGATTCAACTATAATAGCAAAGCTCGCGATACATCAAGATCGTGCCAAATCGAGAAAAAGAGAGAGAGAGAGAGAGAGAGAGATCAAACACATAGCTACTGGTACATACCCTCAGCCCCGAGGGTGAACTACTCCCTCCTCATCATGGAGAGTGTCGGGATGATGAAGATGGCCACCGGAGAGGGATTTCCCCCCTTCGGCAGGGTGCCGGAACGGGTCTAGATTGGTTTTTGGTGGCTATAGAGGCTTGCGGCGGCGGAACTCCCGATCTCAGTTTCTTTCTGGAAGTTTGGGTATATATAAGAGGTGTTGGAGTCAGGAACAAGTCAGGGGGATCCCCGAGGCGGCCATGAGGTAGGGGGCGCCCAAGGGGTAGGGCGCGCCCCCCACCCTCATGGGTGCCTCCGTGGGCTTCTTATGGTCCAAAAATTATCTCCATGAATTTTCAGGTCAATTGGACTCTATTTGGTTTTCCTTTTCTGAATACTCAAAAACAAGGAAAAAAACAGAAACTGGCACTGGGCTCTATGTTAATAGGTTAGTCCCAAAAATAATACAAAATAGCATAGAAATGCATATATAACATCCAAGATTCATAATATAATAGCATGGAACAATCAAAAATTATAGATACGTTGGAGACGTATCAAGCTTCCCCAAGCTTAATTCCTACTTGTCCTCGAGTAGGTAAATGATAAAAATAGAATTTTTGATGTGGAATGCTACCTAACATAATTATCAATGTAATTTTCTTTATTGTGGCATGAATGTTCATATCCAAAAGATTCAAGACAAAAGTTTAATATTGACATAATAATAATAATACTTCAAGCATACTAACAAAGTAATCATGTCTTCTCAAAATAACATGGCCAAAGAAAGTTCATCCCTACAAAATCATATAGTTTGGCTATGCTCCATCTTAATCACAAAAAATATTCAAATCATGCACAACCCTGATGACAAGCCAGGCAATTGTTTCATACATTTGATGTTCTCAAACCTTTTCAACTTTCACGCAATACATGAGCGTGACCCATGGACATAGCACTATAGGTGGAATAGAATGGTGGTTGTGGAGAAGACAAAAAGGAGGAAGATAGTCTCACATCAACTAGGCCTATCAACAGGCTATGGAAATGCCCATCAATAGATATCAATGTGAGTGAGTAGGGATTGCCATGCAACGGATGCACTAGAGCTATAAGTGTATGAAAGCTCAAAAATAAACTAAGTGGGTGTGCATCTAACTCGCTTGCTCACGAAGACCTAGGGCATTTTGAGGAAGCCCACCATAGGAATATACAAGCCAAGTTCTATAATGAAAGATTCCCACTAGTATATGAAAGTGACAACATAGGAAACTCTCTATCATGAAGATTCCCCTTCTCTCTTTTTCTCTCATTTTTTTTTTTTGGCTTTCTCCTTTTTTATGGCCTCTTTTTCTCTCATATTTATTTTTCGTCCGAAGTCTCATCCCGACTTGTGGGGGAATCATAGTCTCCATCATCCTTTCCTCACATGGGACAATGCTCTAATAATGATGGTCATCACACTTTTATTTACTTACAACTCAAGAATTACAACTCGATACTTAGAACAAAATATGTCTCTATGTGAATGCCTCCGGCGGTGTACCGGGATGTGCAATGAATCAAGAGTGACATGTTTAAAAGAATTATTAATGGTGGCTTTGCCACAAATACGATGTCAACTACATGATCATGCAAAGCAATATGACAATGATAAAGCGTGTCATAATAAATGGAATGGTGGAAAGTTGCATGGCAATATATCTCGGAATGGCTATTGAAATGCCATAATAGGTAGGTATGGTGTATGTTTTGAGGAAGGTAATGGTGGGTGGTATGGTACCGGCGAAAGTTGCGCTGCACGAGAGAGGCTAGCAATGGTGGAAGGGTGAGAGTGTGTATAATCCATGGACTCAACATTAGTCATAAAGAACTCACATACTTATTGCAAAAATCTATTAGTTATCGAAATGAAGTACTGCGCGCATGCTCCTAGGGGGATAGATTGGTAGGAAAAGACCATCGCTCGTCCCCGGCCACCACTCATAAAGAAGACAATCAAAAAATAAATCATGCTCCGACTTCATCACATAACGGTTCACCATACATGCATGCTACGGGAATCACAAACTTTAACACAAGTATCTCTCAAATTCATAACTACTCAACTAGCATGACTCTAATATCACCATCTTCATATCTCAAAACAATCATAAATAATCAAACTTCTCATAGTATTCAACGCACTTTATATGAAAGTTTTTATTACACCCATCTTGGATGCCCATCATATTAGGACTAAATTCATAACCAAAGAAAATTACCATGTTGTTTAGGACTCTCAAAATAATATAAGTGAATCATGAGAGTTCATCTATTTCTTCAAAATAAAACCACCGTCGTGCTCTAAAAAGATATAAGTGAAGTACTAGAGTAAACCACAAACTACTCCACAAGATATAAGTGAAGATCAATGAGTAGTCGAATAATTATGCAACTATGAAGACTCTCTAACATTTAAGAATTTTATATCTTGGTATTTTATTCAAACAGCAAGAAGAAAAAAAAGAAAAAAAATGACGCTCCAAGCAAAACACATATCATGTGGTGAATAAAAACATAGCTCCAAGTAAAGTTACCGATGAATGAAGACGAAAGAGGGGATGCCATCCGGGGCATCCCCAAGCTTACGCTCTTGGTTGTCCTTGAATATTACCTTGGGGTGCCTTGGGCATCCCCAAGATTATGCTCTTTCCACTCCTTGTTCCATAGTGCATCAAATCTTTACCCAAAACATGAAAACTTCACAACACAAAACTCAACAGAAAACTCATAAGCTCTGTTAGTATAAGAAAATAAATCACCACTTTTTGTACTGTTGTGAACTCATTATAAATTCATATTGGTGTAATATCTATTGTATTCCAACTTCTATATGGTTCATACCCTCCGATACTACTCATAGATTCAACAAAATAAGCAAACAACACATAGAAAACAGAATCTGTCAAAAACAGAACAGTCTGTAGCAATCTGGAGGTTTTGAATACTCCTATAACTCCAAAAATCCTGAGAAATTAGGAAGTCCTAGACATTTTGTTTATTAATCTACTTCAATTGGAATTGGTGTTTTATCGCCCTCTGCTAAAGAATGAAAATTATTCTCGTGAGCATACTTTCTGTTTTTTACAGCAAGATCAAAAAATAATCACCCAAGAAGATCCTAAAGGCTTTACTTGGCACAAACCCTAATTAAAACATAAAAACACAATAATAACAGAGTATAGATGATTTATTTATTACTAAACAGGAACAAAAAGCAAGGAACAAAAATAAAATTGGGTTGCCTCCCAACAAGCGCTATCGTTTAACGCCCCTAGCTAGGCATGATCATGACAATGATGCTCACATAAAAGATAGGAATTCAAACATAAAGAGAGCATCATGAAGAATATAACTAGCACATTAAGCCTAACCCACTTCCTATGCATCGGGATTTTGTGA
This sequence comes from Triticum dicoccoides, assembly GCF_002162155.2. Lineage (NCBI taxonomy): Eukaryota > Viridiplantae > Streptophyta > Magnoliopsida > Poales > Poaceae > Triticum > Triticum dicoccoides. The sequence goes on from NC_041386.1 coordinate 518,268,558, forward strand.
GCAAACAACTTGTGGGAACAAAAATCAACTTGCATAGGAAGGTAAAACAAGGATAACTTCAAGATTTTCAACACATAGAGAGGAAACTTGATATTATTGCAACTCCTACAAGCATATATTCCTTCCTCATAATAATTTTCAATAGAATCATGAATGAATTCAACAATATAACTATCACATAAAGCATTCTTTTCATGATCTACAAGCATAGAAAAATTACTATTCTTCTCATTCGGAATAGTGGGAGTATCATAAGAAACCTGAATAATATAAATGGTTTCCACATTAAAAAGAGTAATGTTCATAAAAAAGGGTAATCATAATCATGACAAGTTTTATAAATATAATCATCCCTATTTTTTATAGCATAAGTGTCATCACAATAGTCATCATAAATAGGAGGCATGCTATCATCGTAATAAATGTGCTCATCAAAACTTGGGAGACTAAAAACATGATCTCCATTAAACATAGCATCCCAAAGCTTGGGACAAACATTAATTGCCACAAATAAATTCTCAAACATGTCATTCTTATCCAACATAGCATCCCCAAGCTTGGGCCTTTTCATATCATAAGCATAATCACTCTCATTATTAATAGTATGGATAGCACCAATAGTATATCAATTATCATCATCACAATGAGTAATAGGAGCAACATCATTTGGGAGGGATACCTTTTTACCTTTGCTTCTCTGTCTTTTCTTTCTCTTCTTCACATCATGTGTGGGTTTAATCCTCTTTTCGGAGCTCCTTATTAATGAGATTGGTTGGATAGAAGGCTCCTCCTCGTTACCTGATTCATCATAAGAAAAAATAGGAGGATATTGGGAAATCTCTTCCCTTTCATTAGTATTCTCTTCATCTTCTAATTGTTTTCTTGACTTTATGTTATTGGCAATATAAGGATTTTCAATGCAATTCACCGCACAATACATATAAATTTCCTCTAGATCAAAATCAAGAACTTTATCAAGGGAAAATTCTGGAATATCCTTAGTTATACGTTTCATTTCTTCATAACCTAGAAGCAAACTAAGTTCATTATGATGCGCAAGGGAAACCAAGTCATCACAATTTTTGGACACGTTTCGATCATGAAACAATTTGCATTGGATATTTAAATGACCACGTTCATTGCAAAGTTCACAGGGATGGCTAAGAAAATTTAAATTTTTAGCACAAACATCTATCCTTTCTTGCAACCATTTAGTTTCTAAATACTTATTCCTCTTGCAAAATCTATCTTCCCTATTTGGTGTGTACTTGCAAACCCTACGCACTCCACAAAAATTGACATGATTATAAGAGACATTTTCATCATGACTAGTGCAATCATCATTAGTACTATGGATATTCAAAGAGTTCGTACTAACAACATTGCAATCATGCTCATCATTCAAAGATTTAGTGCCAGACATTTTAATGCATTCTTCTTCTAGCATTTTGGCACAGTTATCGGAACCCTTTATGTTCATGAAAGATACTAAAAGGATGAAGCATATGAGATACCCTCAATTCCATTTTTTGTTGTTTTCTTTTATAGACTAAACTAGTGATAAAACAAGAAACAAAAATATTTGATTGCAAGATCTAAAGATATACTCAAGTGCTAACCTCCCCGGCAAAGGCGCCAGAAAAGAGCCTAGTTGACGGGGTGTTAGTGCCGCTAACCTAGCCTCCCCGGCAACGGCGCCAGAAAAGAGCTTTATTTCTACTACACAACCTTCTTCTTGTAGACGTTGTTGGGCCTCCAAGTGCAGAGGTTTGTAGGATAGTAGCAAATTTCCCTCAAGTGGATGACCTAAGGTTTATCAATTCATGGGAGGCGTAGGATGAAGATGGTCTCTCTCTAACAACCCTGCAACCAAATAACAAAGAGTCTCTTGTGTCCCCAACACACCCAATGCAATGGTAAATTGTATAGCTGCACTAGTTCGGCGAAGAGATGGTGATACAAGTGCAATATGGATGGTAGATAAAGGTTTTTGTAATCTGGAAATATAAAAATAGCAAGGTAACTAATGATAAAAGTGAGCACAAACGGTATTGAAATGCTAGGAAACAAGGCCTAGGGTCATACTTTCACTAGTGCAAGTTCTCTCAACAATAATAACATAATTGGATCATACAACAATCCCTCAACATGCAACAAAGAGTCACTCCAAAGTCACTAATAGCGGAGAACAAAGGAAGAGATTATTGTAGGGTACGAAACCACCTCAAAGTTATTCTTTCTGATCGATCTATTCAAGAGCCCGTAGTAAAATAACACAAAGTTATTCTTTCTGTTCAATCTATCCTAGAGTTCGTACTATAATAACACCTTAAGACACAAATCAACCAAAACCCTAATGTCACCTAGATACTCCAATGTCACCTCAAGTATCTGTGGGTATGAGTATACGATATGCATCACACAATCTCAGATTCATCTATTCAACCAACACAAAGAACTTCAAAGAGTGCCCCAAAGTTTCTACCGGAGAGTCAAGATGAAAATGTGTTCCAACCCCTATGCATAAGTTCATGAGGTCACAGAACTCGCAAGTTGATCACCAAAACATACATCAAGTGGATCACGTGAATACCCCATTGTCACCACAGATAAGCACATGCAAGACATACATCAAGTGTTCTCAAATCCTTAAAGACTCAATCCGATAAGATAACTTCAAAGGGAAAACCCAATCCATTGCAAGAGAGTAGAGGGGGAGAAACATCATAAGATTCAACTATAATAGCAAAGCTCGCGATACATCAAGATCGTGCCAAATCGAGAACACGAGAGAGAGAGAGAGAGAGAGAGAGAGAGATCGGACACATAGCTACTAGTACATACCCTCAGCCCCGAGGGTGAACTACTCCCTCCTCATCATGGAGAGCGCCGGGATGATGAAGATGGCCACCGGAGATTCCCCCCTCCGGCAGGGTGCCGGAATGGGTCTAGATTGATTTTCGGTGGGTACAGAGGCTTGAGGTGGCGGAACTCCCGATCTCGGTTTCTTTCTGGAAGTTTGGGTATATATAAGAGGTGTTGGAGTCGGGAACAAGTCAGGGGGGTCCCGAGGCGGCCACAAGATAGGGGGGCGCGCCCCCACCCTCGTGGGTGCCTCCGGACTCTTCTGGCCCATCTCTAGTACTCCGTGGGCTTCTTATGGTCCAAAAATTATCTCCGAGAATTTTTAGGTCAATTGGACTCCGTTTGGTTTTCCTTTTCTGCAATACTCAAAAAACAAGGAAAAAACATAAACTGGCACTAGGCTCTAGGTTAACAGGTTAGTCCCAAAAATCATATAAAATAGCATATAAATGCATATAAAACATCCAAGATTGATAATGTAATAGCATGGAACAATCAAAAATTATAGATACGTTGGAGACGTATCACCTCCCTTTTTAGGGACACAATGAACATGACTTACCCATCTACCATCACCTATGTGATAGATTATACCTACTTGTAGAAGCTTTAATATTTCAGTTCTTACCACTTCTTTCATCTTAGGGTTCAAGCGTCGTTGGTGATCAAGAACTGGTTTAGCATCAGGTTCCATATTAATCTTGCGCTGACAGAGAGTAGGACTAATGACCTTATGATCATCAAGAGTATATCCAATAGCAGCATGATGCTTCTTCGGAATTTTTAATAATCTTTCTTCTTCATGTTCTGAAAGGTTAGCACTAATAATAACATGATATATCTTTTTCTTATCAAGATAAGCAAATTTCAAAGTGTTGGGCAATTGTTTTAATTCAAACACAGGATCACCTTTACGTGGAGGAGGACCTCCAAGAGTTTCAATAGGAAAATTGTGTTTAAGCAGAGGTTATTGTTCAAAGAATATTCTATCTATTTCATTTCTTTCACGCAAGTGCATATCATTTTCATGGTCTAGTAAATATTGTTCTAAGGGATCAGTAGGACGCATAGCAATGGAAGTAAGACCAATTATTTCATCCTTACTGGATAATTCTTTCTTGTGAGGTTGTCTACTAAACTTGGAGAAATTAAACTCATGAGACTCATCACCAAATTAACACTGATAGTTTGTTTATAGCAATTTATAGTGGCATTAATAGTGTTCAAGAAAGGTCTACCAAAGATTATGGAACAAAAATCATCTTGTGGGGAATCAAGAACTAGAAAATCAGTAGGGTATTTAATTTTCCCACACAAGACTTCAACATCTCTAACAATCCCAAGTGGTGTGATGGTGTCTCTATTAGCAAGTTTAATAGTAACATCTATGTCTTCTATTTCAGCGGGTGCTATATCATTCATAATTTCTTGGTATAAGGTAAAAGGAATAGCACTAACGCTAGAACCTAAATCACATAAACCATGATAACAGTGATCTCCTATTTTAACCGAGACAACAGGCATGCCAACAACAGATCTATGTTTATCTTTTTTATCAGGTTTGGCAATTCTAGCAGCTTCATCACAGAAATAAATAACATGCCCATCAATATTTTCTACCAGGAGATCTTTAACCATAGCAACACTAGGTTCTACTTTAATTTGCTCAGAGGGTTTAGGTGATTTAATATTACTTTTGCGAACCACATTTGATACCTTAGCATGTTCCTTTATCCTAACAGGGAAAGGTGGTTTCTCAATATAAGAAGTAGGTACAACTGGATCAACATTGTAAATAATAGTTTCATCTTTAGCCTTAACCGGTTCTTTAATTTCTTGTTTGATAGGGGGATGATGTTTAAAACACTTCTCCTTAGGGAGATCAACATGAGTAGCAAATGATTCACAAAAAGAGGCTACTATCTTAGAGTCAAGTCCATATTTAGTGTTAAACTTGTGAAAATCATCGGTATTCATAAAAGATTTAACACAATCAAACTCAAGCTTAATACATGACTCTTTACCTTCGTCGAGTTCCCAATCTTCAGAGTTGCATTTAATTCTTTCTAAAAGATCCCACCTGAATTCAATAGGATTCTTCATGAAAGAACCAGTACAAGAAGTATCGAGCATGGATTGATCATCACGAGAAAGCGAGCATAAAAGTTCTAAATAATAATTTCTCTCGAGAGCTCATGATTGGGGCATGAATATAACATTGATTTAAGCTTCCCCTAAGCTAGAGCGATACTTTCTCCTTCACGAGGCCAAAAGTTATATATACAATTCCGATCATGATGAACTAGATGCATAGGATAAAAATTTGGTGACATTCCCATTTCAATCGATTCCAGTTCCAAGATCCAATATCATTGCATAGCATATACCATATCAATGATTTTCCCTTCAAAGATAAAGGGAAAACCTTCTTCTTAGCTTCATATCCGGGTAAACCTGCAAGTTTAAATAATCCACAAATTTCATCCACACGTATCAGTGCATATCAGGATGTTCAGTTCCATCTCCTGCATAAGCATTAGCCAGCAGTTGTTCTATCATACCCGAAGGAATTTCAGAACCAATATTTTTCAGTAGGTGCAGTAGGTTGAGGGGCAACTAGTTGTTATTCCGGTCAAGGCGAAGATACCCCAAACAAACCCCTCAAAGGATGGTTTTCCATAGTAGCAAGTGACAATAAATTTCAGCACGTAGTAATAATTTTTCCTTACCAAGAGCGCTTCACTCCCCGGCAACGGTGCCAGAAAAGAGTCTTGATGACCCACAAGTATAGGGGATCAATCATAGTCCTTTCGATAAATAAGAGTGTCGAACCCAACGAGGAGCGGAAGGAAATGACAACAAGGTATTTTCTGCAAGCACTGAAATAGTCGCTAACAAGTTGTTTGGTAGCAAGATAATTTGTAACAGACAAGTAACGTAACGGTAAATAAAGTGCAGCAAGGTAGCCCAATCCTTTTCTGGCAAAGGATAGGCCAAAATCATCTATTATAATAAGCAAAGTGTTCTTGAGGGCACACGGGAATCTCATCTAGTTACTTTCATCATGTTGGTTTGATTTGCGTTCGCTACTTTGAAAATTTGATATGTGGGTGGACCGGTGCTTGGGTGTTGTTCTTACTTGAACAAACCTCCCACTT
>NC_041386.1:518274887-518301208 GCF_002162155.2 Triticum dicoccoides
CTGCAACTACGAGAAAAGTATTAAGATAAAATCTAACCATGTCATTAAACATTTGGATCCAAATCAGTCCCTTACGAAGTAGCGCGTAAACTAGGGTTTAAGCTTCTGTCACTCTAGCAACCCATCATCTAATAACTACTCCATAATGCATTTCCTTAGGCCCAAAGATGGTGAAGTGCCATGTAGTCGACGTTCACATGACACCACTAAGGCAATCATGACATACATATCATCAAAATATCGAACACATATCAAGTTCACATGATTACTTGCAACATGACTTCTCCCGTGAACTCAAGAACAAAAGTAACTATTCACAAATGACACTCATGCTCAAGATCAGAGGGGTATTAAATAGCATAATGGATCTGAACATATAATATTCCGCCAAATAAACCATATAGTAATCAACTACAAGATATAATCAACACCACTAGTCACCCACATGTACCAATCTGAGGTTCTAGTATAAAGATTGAACACAAGAGATGGACTAGAGTTTTAGATGAGATGGTGTTGTTGAATATGTGTTGAAGATTGCCCTCCCAAAGATGAAAGGGTTGTTGGTGATGACACTACTGCAGGATGCTGCTAACGCGACACTACGACCAGAGACCCTTCGAGAAACTATGTGTGGTGCCATAATCGCAAACGGTGTTGTATGAAAACCGTCAGAAATGTGTAAAACGTTTGCGATGATGGATGCATCAAACATGGTTCAAGTTTTAGTTGTGTGTGCGATGAAGGGCATACGGTTCAATTCAATCAATTATTTGCAATGAGGAGGAACAAAAGAAACAGGCAGACAGATGAAGGCGTGTGCGATATACAGCATACGGTTCACTCGGATGAACTATTTGTGATTAGGCAACACAAAAGAAATGGTCATCCAGATCAAGGTGTGTGTGATTGAGGGCATATGCTTCAGAAGGGTTAACTATTTGCAATTAGGCAACAGAACAGAAACGGGTCAGCCAGATCAAAGTGTCCGCGATTGATGGCATACACTTCACATGGATGAACTGTTTGCGATTAGCCACATCAAACTGAAATAGTTAGATAGATCAACGTGTGCCCACTATATGGGCACACACATTCTAATTAAAAGAACCGTACGCGATGGTGCTGACATTGCCTATTGCGGTGCACCCTATGGTGCAAACGCCACGTACGCGGCCGAGAAGGCGTACGTGCCCACGTTACGCCTTCCAGGAATAGTGCCGCACTTATAACCATCGGTAAATTTTGAGCATGCGTCCCGTCACAAATTTTTTTTAGAAGAACGGGGAGGCCACGTCCCATCACATTCCAAATTGCAAACTTGTTCACACTGATCAAAACCTAAATGGTTTCCCACTTAGGAGCGTATTACTACGCGGTTATAAATACTACCACTCCAAGATGACTGTGCATTCCTCCTCAACTCCTCATCCACAAAAATTCAAAAACAAACAAGTCATTCATCATCGTTCCCTTGCGTCCGCCATGGACAATGTGAGTTCTGGGTCGAGAGATTGCCACCAGGGAGAGGCGAGCCTGGAAGCGGGAGCACGAGAGATGTCCCGCCTCGCCACGAAAGCAGCCAACATGTCCTGCCGCATGGCCGTCGCAGCAGAGAGGTCCCGCCGTGCCGCCGAAGCAGCACGGAGGAGCCGCCGCGCCATCGAAGTAGCAGACTGGTTCAGTCGCGCTGCGGAAGCAGAAGAGATGTCTCGCCGCGCTGCGAATGCGGCAGAGATGTCCTCCCGCGCCGCGGCGTCCTGGGAAAATGCCTCGCGGGCAGGCAAGGACTCTTACAGGCGCATGCGTGCCCTCGTCCTTAGGCAGATGGGTCAGATCTCTAGGTGGGCGAGGTTGCAGGATGACCTACAAGCCTCGTTTGAACAGTCTATCAACGTCATCCGGTAACTAAATGAGAGCAATGCGAAGCTCCGGGCCGAGCGCGACCTTCTGAGGGCGAAGATCATCGAAAGTGCGGAGCAGCAGGAGCAGACCACTGCCTTATTGAAGAGGACTGGCGTCATCATCGAGAAAATTATGGAAGAGAATGCCATGTTGCGCATCGAGCGCAGAAAGCTGGTGGAGGAATCCGTGGATTCTCTCAACCTGCATCTTGAGGACAAGAAAGATCTCATCGCCGCTCGCCGCAGAGACTAGTTGTCTTCCTTCTTCTTTTGCCTTCTCTATATCGGGCGTTGCCGCATGTGACTTTTTTTAATTATGTTTATAAATATGTAAGACAATTATTATCCAATGTCATCGTCCTTATATTCATCATGCTTGCTATAAATCACAGTCGATGCTATATAGGTCTGTCGGATCTTACATCAAGATCCGGGCAAAACTTTCTTTTCAGATTTTCATTTTTCTCTCTTAAATCTTAGTCCAGTGAGACATATAGCCACGCCGTAGAACAGGTGCTCGGGCGCCATTAATGGAGACGTTAGGAGGGAGGTGTGCAATGGGTAGCGATCAAAAGGGCTCTCCTTCCGATGAGCATGCGCAGGGGTCTGATCGCACGCCTCCCGTACTCAAATAGCTACCCCGCACGGCACCTCCTAGCCAATAAAAAAGGGATGCGTAGCCGCACGTAATTGGTAAGTCGAACGCCCATGGTCTCAATAGTACTTGTGTTTCCGATTTGTAACGTGACAACACTTGCTCCAAAATGACTTTGTTGATTGTTAATGTGTACGCCTTCGCAAATTGGACAAAAAAATTACAACAGCATGTTGGTGCCATGTCATGAGACCATGCCAAGTTTTATTATTTTTAGGCATGTTCTGGAATTACAGGAATTAAAAAACCAGGTTTCTCAATCTTTTCGGTCGAGCCACGACGCCCAGATGTTTGAATTTCACTCCCATCTCTTGTATGGGACCTAGAAATTCACCCAAGGACACACATGAGATTTTTCAAACAACTTTGGTGAACTGGAGCATGTGCTTGTAGTTCAAATTTGAATTATGCACATTAAATGCCCAAAAACTCAATTAATGTATAAAAAGGCCAAACGAACCCAGAATAATTCCAAAATTTAGCACGGTACTTCTATTTGGTCTAATCTAGCTATGTAAAAAAATTAAGGCGGGAGAAGACAGTGTACGTATGTCGTTTCGCACATGGAGGTGACACATTCCCTCTCGGAACCACGAGCCTTCTTGAGGGAAGCTCCGGTTTCCAAGAAGCTTACACCAAAGCTTGTCCCAATTCGGCCAAAAAAAATACCGCAACACGTTGGTGCCATGTCATGACACCATGCCAAGTTTCATGATTTTCAGGCGTGTTTTGGAATTACAGGAATTACAAAACCAAGTTTGTCAATCTTTCCGGCCGAGCCACGACGCCCAGATGTTTGAATTTCACTCCCATCTCTTGCATGAGACTTAGAAATTCACCCAAGGAGACACATGTGATTTTTCAAACAAGTTTGGTGCACTGGAGCCTATGCTTGCAGTTCAAATTTGAATTATGCACATTAAATGCCCAGAAACTCAATTAATGTATAAAAAAGGTGAAACGAGCACAAAATAATTCCAAAATTTAGCACGGTACTTCTATTTGGTCTAATCTGGCTGTGTAAAAAATTAAGGCGGGAGAAGGCAGTGTACGTATGTCATTACGCACACGGAGGTGACACATTCCCTCTCGGAACCACGAGCCTTCTTGAGGGAAGCTCCGGTTTGCAAGAAGCTTACACCAGAGCTTGTCCCAATTCGGCCAAAAAAAATACCGCAGCATGTTGGTGCCATGTCATGACACCATGCCAAGTTTCATGATTTCCTGGCATGTTTTGGAATTACAGGAATTAAAAACCAAGTTTCTCAATCTTTCCGCCGCCCATATGTTTGAATTTCACTCTCATCTCTTGCATGGGACCTAGAAATTCACCCAAGGACACACATGTGATTTTTCAAATAATTTTGGTGCACTGGAGCATGTGCTTGCAGTTCAAATTTGAATTATGCACATTAAATGCCCAGAAACTCAATTAATGTGTAAAAAAGGCAAAACGAGCCCGGAATAATTCCAAAATTTAGCACGGTACTTCTATTTGGTCTAATGTGGCCGTGTAAAAAAATTAAGGCGGGAGAAGGCAGTGTACGTATGTCTTTTCGCACACGGAGGTGGCACGTTTCCTCTCGGAACCACGAGCCTTCTTGAGGGAAGCCTTGGTTTGCAAGAAGCCTACACCAAAGCTTGTCCCAGTTCGGCCAAAAAAATTACCGCAGTATCCATGTCATGAGATCATGCCAAGTTTCATCATTTTCAGGCGTGTTTTGGAATTACAGGAATTAAAAAACCAAGTTTCTCAATCTTTCCGACCGAGCCACTGATAACACACAAGTATAGGGGATCGCAACAGTTTTCGATAAGTAAGAGTGTCGAACCCAACGAGGAGCTAAAGGTAGAACAAATATTCCCTCAAGTTCTATCGACCACCGATACAACTCTACGCACGCTTGACGTTCGCTTTACCTAGAACAAGTATGAAACTAGAAGTACTTTGTAGGTGTTGTTGGATAGATTTGCAAGATAATAAAGATTACGTAAATAAAAACTAGGGGCTGTTTAGATAAAGAAACAATAAAGTAAATATAGCGAGTGTGGAAAAGCGGTGGTAGGAGTTGCGAAATTGCCCCTAAGCAATTGACTACTTTACTAGACCGATAGCAAGTATTATGTGGGAGAGGCCACTGCTAGCATGTCATCCCTGACTTGGAATTCTATGCACTTATGATTGGAACTATTAGCAAGCATCCACAACTACTAACGCTCATTAAGGTAAAACCCAATCATAGCATTAAGATATATTGGTCCCCCTTCAATCCCGTATGCATCAATTTCTATGCTAGGCTGAAGCTTCTGTCACCCTTGCCCTCCAATGCATAGTCCTATCAACATACAACTAACCCTATGGTGTGATCCACGCGCGTGCTCATATGATGGGCACGAAAGGATAGCAACATAACCACAAGCAAATTAAATCAATCATAGCAATTCATCAACCGCCGATAGGACAATGAAAATCTACTCAGACATCGTAGGATGGCAACACGTCATTGGATAATAATATGAAGCATAAAGCACCATGTTCAAGTAGAGGGTACAGCGGGTTGCGGGAGAGTGGACCGCTGTAGATAGTGGGGGAGGTGATGGAGATGTTGGTGAAGATGGTGAAGGTGTTGGTGTAGATCGCGGTGATGATGATGATGGCCACGGCAGCGTTTCGGCGCCACCGGATGAGAAGGGGAGAGGGGGCCCCTTCGTCTTCTTCTTCCTTGACCTCCTCCCTAGATGGGAGAAGGGTTTCCCCTCTGGTCCTTGGCCTCCATGGCATGGGAGGGGCGAGAGCCCCTCCGAGATTGGATATGTCTCTCTCTGTTTCTGCGTTCTGTTCTGGTGCCCTTTCACCATTTCGTATATATATGGAGATCCGTAACTCCGATTGGATCGAAACCTTTGCCATGATTTTTTACCAAAAATTAGCTTTATTACGGCCGAAGAAGGGCATCAACCGCCTTACGGGTGTCCCATGAGGTTCAGGGGCGCGCCCCCTGCCTCGTGCCCACCTCGGGCACCGTCTCGCGTTGATTCTTCTTCCGGAATTTTCCAAATATTCCAAAAATAAGCTCCGTCCGTTTTTATCCCGTTTGGATTCCATTTGATATGGATATTCTGTGAAACTAAAAACATGCAACAAACAGGAACTGGCACTAGGCACTGGATCAATATGTTAGTCCCAAAAATAGTATAAAAAGTTGCCAAAAGTATATGAAAGTTGAATAATATTGGCATGGAACAATCAAAAATTATAGATACGACGGAGAAATTCACCCAAGGACATAAAAATTTGCCAAAAATTATAGATGTTTGAATTTCATCTCCCATCTCTTGCATGGGACCTAGAAATTCACCCAAGGACACACATGTGATTTTTCAAACAACTTTGGTGCATTGGAGCCTGTGCTTCTAGTTCAAATTTGAATTATGCACATTCAATGCCGAGAAACTCAATTAATGTATAAAAAGGCCAAACGACCATGGAATAATTCCAAAATTTAGCACGATACTTCTATTTGGTCTAATCTGCGTGTGTAAAAAAATAAGGCGGGAAAAGGCAATGTACATATGTTGTTTCACACACGGAGGTGACATGTTCCCTCTCAGAACCAGGAGCCTTCTTGAGGGAAGCTCCAGTTTGCAAGAAGCTTACACCAAAGCTTGTCCCAATTCGGCCAAAAAAAATTACTGCAACATGTTGGTGCCATGTCATGACACCATGCCAAGTTTCATGATTTTCAGTCGTGTTTTAAATTTATAGGAATTAAAAAATCAAGTTTCTCAATCATTCTGGCCGAGCCACGACACCCGGATGTTTGAATTTTATTCTCATTTCTTGCATGGGACCTATAAATTCACCCAAAGACACACATGTGATTTTTCAGCAAATGTTGGTGCATTGGAGCATGTGTTTGTAGTTCAAATTTGAATTATGCACATTAAATGCCCAGAAACTCAATTAATGCATAAAAATGCCAAACGAACCCACAATAAATTCCAAATTTAATCACGACACTCATGTACTAGTTGCATGTTCACTGTACGTAAATGTTCTAGCAATTCAAACACCATCCTTTCCCTCCGTAACATCATTTTGTCTTTCAAAACATAATGAAAAAATCAGGTATACCACAAACAGTTTACTAGAAAGAATTGTGTGGGATGCGATATAAAATATCTTGGCGCACCGTCTTATCTGGCTTACGCAGGAAGCTTCGTCGTCTACAGTCCACCGTCCTGCTTGAACCACACTTGCGCGTCAGTTTCTCGCGGCACCGAGCGAAAAAAAAAATCCACCGCAGAAATATCTATCTCCCCGCCCCCTCCCTCCTACCAAAAGCCACATTTCTACTGTTCCTCCTTGCTTTCCAAGTTCAAACCTTCACTACTGCTTACGGGCAGCTCAGCCTCCTTGTCGGTGCCCCTTCTTCTTGCAGCGCCGCCTCCTCGCCGGCTACCCTTCTTCTTGCAGCGCCGCCTCCTCGCCGGCGACCCTTCTTGCAGCGTCGCCTCCTCGCCGGCGACCCTTCTTATTGATGCGTGGCCTCCTCGCCGCCGACCCTTCTTCTTGCTACGCGGCCTCGTCGATATGGTCAGGTAATCCACACCCCACCCACACCATCCTCCTCCTTTCCCGTCCCACATGCCCCGACTGACAGAGCGACACCTTCCACCGAAATCACTGCCCCCTCCTCCAATTAAGCACCGCCCATAGCCATTTTACACGCAGTATAACATGGAGCTGAGTAGCATGCGGCCGCACGCGCGAACGAGGTCGCTATGGCTGACATGCATGTTGACCGCCAGATCTTGGAGGAGCACCTCGTCTTCGAGGCCACCATCGACACCGCCGCGCAGTTGTCTACATTAAAATACAGTTCGTGATGTTTTCTCGAGGCCACCGCTAGTGCCTTCTAGTGATTTGTCCTCTGTAATGTTAATATGCAATCTGATGTTCAGTTAACAGTCTGGTCCTCTAAAATGTAATGTTCAGTTAACACTTTGGTCCAACAATTGCTACATTTTGTAGTACTGTTCTCAAGCATTCTTTGTTTTGTTAACTGTCTTATCTTCTCATACATGTTTCTACTCTGCAATGTCGTGCTCAGTTAACTATTTTGGTTCATTTGGTTTGTTGTCCATTTAACTGTTTGGTTCAGTTCTGCAATTTGATTTTCATTTGTTGTGGGTACAATTTTGTATTGCTATGCATGTGACACCAATCGAATTTGGTTGTACTCAATACATATTCTACTGATAGTATGGCAACTCTCAGTTAACCTGATCAAGATCTTCCTTATGTGTGTTATAGGGAAACAATGGGAGACACTGCGGTTTACCATCGAGGTTTGTTCAGGCAGGGTCCTTTGGCTAATAGCACATTATTATGCAGTTGCAGGAATCATTCTAATATTTAGGTTTCTTACAATTTGGTCTTACACATGTAGGTTCTGATGTCAGAGGCTTAGACCCACTATTCGACCCATTTTGCATATGGGGAAATGAGATGTCCATGAATATCAGTCAAGTCAAGAAACTCAGAAAGATTGTTAGGATGAAGAAGCTTGCGACGAATAACAGCAAGATCTTGGTTTGCACAATGAAGAAGACATCGGTCAACTATAGGATGGTACCAACTCTTTTACCTTGTTTTTATCCCTTGCGCTATTTCAAAATTTACAACAGCGATTTATGCATAGTTTTGTTTTTAGTACTTTTCAAAGCCGTTCACCAATGATTACCTCTCAAACCACCTGCATGGTCAAGAGGCGAGGAAGGTATTCATTCAACACCCATGGTACAATATTGAAGTCTTGCTGAAGAGGACGAAGGTTGGGTAGGCAATTATCCATAGCCACTGGCCTAAAGTTGCAAGGACATTCAACATCACTGAAGGCTCAATATTTGCCTTCTGCTTCTGCAGTTTTCAAGATGAGATTCATCTTTCTATTTACCGTGTATGATGCTACTTTCCAAAGGTTTTTGATGCTGCATGTGAAACTTGGTACTGTTGTGTAATGGCATAACTGAGTGCCGAAGCTATCTGTATTCGATTATGAAATCCTGGTTGCTTTTATACGGATATGAAATATCTGGCATGTTTTATAAGAAATATCAGTTTGATTAGTACATGGATTATCAATAATAGGCTAATTATCCTGCTTATTGGGGTTTTCTATTGCAAACGGTTACTTAGACAGCACCGTGGGCGACGAACTCAAACAACCTGCACAGTTTCTAGAAAGTAGGCGTGTTCAATCAACTAACAATCACACACGGCTTCCGGCAGCGAACTGTTTGCGTTAGGCCACCTTGCACAAACGTTTCCACACAAAGAACTGTGTGGGATGTGCATACCTACGGAAATGATTTTCTGAGATTCGCCGTGTGGGATGTGCATACCTACGGAAATGATTTTCTGAGATTCGCCGTGTGGGATGTGCATACCTACGGAAATGATTTTCTGAGATTCGCCGTGTGGGATGTACATACCTACGGAAATGATTTCTGGGATTCACCGCGTGGGATGTACATACCTACGGAAATGATTTCTGGGATTCACCGTGTGGGATGTACATACCTGCGGAAATAATTTCTGGGATTCACCATGTGGGATGTACATACCTACGGAAATGATTGGGTTTCCATGCCTTGCCCGATCGCACACGGCCCCAGCCTGGGTCCCACGAGGGCCTATCCCCAACGATTTCTGGGTCGTGTGGGAAGGACCCCTCTATCGCCCACACTGACTTGGCGACGGTTCCAAATGCCGTTGCGGAAAGGGTTTTAAACCGTTTGTTTAGGACGTGGTTGTACCAGTGTGACGATGGCTTCGATTCCCCCCTCCGGGAGTGAAGTTCCCCGGCGGAATCGCTCCGCCGGAGGGCAAAAGTGCTCCTGTCCAAGTTCCGCCTCGAGAAGGCGGCGCTCTGTCCCGAAAGTCATATCCTTTTTTTCTTGGTCAAAATGACCTATATACTAGAAGATGGGCACCAGAGGTGGGCTGGGTTGAGCACAACCCACCAGGGCGCGCCTGGGGGGCCTAGCGCGCCCTGGTGTCTTGTGCTCACCAGGTGCCCCCCCCCTCTCCGGTAGTTATTTGCTCTAGTAATTTTCATATACTCCAAAATAATTCTCCGTGAATTTTCAGCTCATTTGAAGATGTGCAGAATAGGTGCCCTGACGTAGCTTTTTCAGGTCCAAAATTCCAACTGCCGGTATTCTCCCTCTTTGTGTGAACCTTGCATATTATGAGATAAAGGGCATTGAAATTACTCCATAAAGCATTATTATGCATCAAAACATTATAAATAACATCAGAACAAAATTATGCAAAATGGACGTATCAATACGCAATTGGGGGGCAATCCATTTTTGTCCCGGTTGCAAGTCAATTCTCGACACGCAATTGGCCCGAACACATTTTTGTCCCAGTTGCAAGTTCACCATCAACACGCAACTGGAGGCCCGATCCATTTTTTCCCAGTTGCAAGTCAATCCTCGACACGCAATTGGTCCCGACCCATTTTGTCATAGTTGCAAGTCCACCCTTGACATGCAACTCGGGGTAGGGGCGATCCCTTTTTGTTCCAGTTGCAAGTGCACCCTTGATACACAAGTAATGGGCCTGGCAAATTGTTGTCCCAATTGCAAGTCCATCCTCTTTGTTTTTTGCTTTTTCCTTTCTATTTTTTTACCTTTTTTATTTTTGCCTTTAAAACTCTTGAATTTTTTATGGCAGCATGACCATCATCTAACATGCAACTACAAGTGTTTCCCTCACCATGCAACTGCATGTGTCGCCCCCGCACCACAACTGCATGTCTTCAACATAAGTGCAACAAAGCATGTCTTTAAAAAAATTTAAATACATGATTGTAAAAAAATGCATGTTTTCATAATACTCTTTCCAAATACACGTTGTGCACTTTCTACATATATCTGGATTTTTTTATACACGTTGATTTTATAAAAAACAATTAACATTTTTTCAATATATGTTTTGAACATTTTTTTCCATTATGTGTTAAACATTTTTGAGAAAAATATAAAATTTTCTTGAATAATACTAAACATTTTTATACTACATGAATATTTTTACATTTATATAAACATTTTTTAAAATTTCACAAACATATTTTTTGTAAATGTCACGTACAATTTTGTGAATGGTTGGAAACATTCCTTTTGAATTATGCAAACATTTTTTAGTTTGTATAATATTTTTTTTATAAAATTTCACATATATTTTTTGAAACGTGTGAGCATGTTTTAAATGTCACAAATTGTTTTGGGATGTTATCAACATTTGATTAAAATACACTAGCAAGCAATTTACACTGTCTTAACATTTTTCAAATCCGTGTGAACTTTTCTAAAACATGTGGACACTTTTCTAAAAGTTACATGAACATATTTTTTTAATGTTTTCATGTATCTCTAAACTATACATAGATACACGGTTTATACAAGATGTACTCTCGGCCCCCGCGTTGCCTGACCGGGCGACTCGGGCGGCGGCTAGGGTTCCCGAGCGTCGCCTCCCCCACCCCTCCTCTCCCTCCTCGTCGCCACCTGAGGTGGTCGCCGGGCAAACCCGCGCGGCCACCAGTGACGGTGGCGGCGAGGCCCTCGTCGCTCCTGCAGCGGAGGATCTGGATCCCAGGGGCGGCGGCCCCTGCCGGCATGGTGTCGTCGTTCTTGCCCTGAACGGCGCTCGCGGAGGGCTCTGGCCGGCGTCCTCGACTGCGGGGCGGTGGGGCGTCGGCGGCCGGTGGCTACAGCGTGGAGGCCTCCTCTTCCTCGCCAGATCTGGAGGTTTGCCGCCCCCAATTCGCTCCCTCCCCCTCTGCGCTTGGTTTCCCGCGGCTGGTCGCTGGATCCGGTGGAGTTTGGGGCTGGTGTTGCAGATCGGGACCGGGGGAAACCCCTGGCCGGCTGGTTCAGCCCGGCATCAACGTCGGCCTTGGGCGACGTTTCTTTCTTGGAGGCGATGTCGTGGTCTCCTTCTCCCCACCTCCGTTCCCTCTCCCGGGTGAAAACCCAAAATCTGACAGGATTGGGCAGCGGCGGCGCCGTGTGTGTTGTTCCCTCCATGGAGGCGTTGTCTGGGAAGTGTGGTTTCGGGCGTAGGGCTGCTGAAGGTGGGGTTTTTGGCCGGCAGCAGGTGCAGTGCCTCTCGCTGTCCCGTTGTCCGCCTCTCTGTTGTTGCTCGGCGGCTTTCCTGCAGCCTTTAGACGTTCTTGGCGCGTGATGGTGTGGCCGGCTTGGTGTTTGTCCCAGCGGCATTCCTCCTGTGTCTTTGGCGCCTAAGGGTTGCGGTCATCGGTTTATGCTAGTAGTGCCCTACCTCTTGTAACTAGCTCTCCGATGTGTTGTAAGTTCAGAGTGCCCCCTTGTATCTTTTGGGCTTTCCTTGTTTTCTTGATTGCTTGGAGATGTTCTAGCGTAGGTGGTGGTCGTCATTTGGCGTCATGGTGGCGTTGATGGCGGAGGAGCCTGCCAAGGTTGGCACCTCAATCTGTTTGGAGATAGACCAGTGGAAGATGGTGGAGACGACACCTGTGAGTGCGTCAGACCGGTTTATGCCCCAGACCTGGTATGTGGCTAGGCTGGGGATTCCGGCTTTCGATGTTAGGATTAGGTGAGTGGTCTGGGTAGTGGCCCAGCTAGCACTCCTTCATCATATGGATAGGAGTAGCGCCATATGTTTCCTAGATGGTGGATTCAGGCTTACTGTTGTAACATTTTGTAAGGTCCTCGAGAATAATCAATAAAGTGGCCGTATGCATCTCCTAGATGCAGAGGCTGGGGGTCATCCTTCTTTTCTAAAAAAAACACGGTTTATACAAGAAAACAACATTCTTGTGAAGAAAAAGGATGAGCCATCGAACTGAAAAAAGAAAAAGAAATGAACGGAGGATAGCCTACAGGAAAGGAATGAAGCTACATAAACTAAACTGAACGAAGCTACATAAACTAAACTGAACGGAGGCCCAAGACATTGGCAAGCTTCCGCCTCGCTGCAAGCCCTGGACAACCGGAAAAAAAAATCTTCAACTTAGATGTAATATAGTTGTCACCTCTGAAAAAAAAGTTATGTCACATTTTAGATATGTCTTAGTTGGACAAAAAAATGTGTCTCGGTCACATCATACTTATATGCCATTGCAATCCGAGGCATTAGCCTGCTATAAATAACAACAAAAAGAATAAGCGTATAGCGAATCCATCTATAGTTGGATGGTTAAATGGACACTGGTATCTTCAATTTATTATGGTTCAAATTTTGATACTCGCATTTATCCTGAATTTATGTCAGGTTTTCTGACGACGCGCATTTAGTAAGAGGAGACATTCCATCGACTACGACTTCATAGAAATAGAGTGTGTGTACGTGTGTTATATATATATATATATATATATACATATATATATATATACATATATATATATATATATTTATATTTATATATATAGTGATGTTATTCATCACTCAGGGTGTACAATAAGTTATTTCTCACCCGAGGTAATCTTACGATTACTTCATAATTAAATTACATTTGGATTCAAATAGTTACATTCTATTGATTCACTATGTAAAATTTAACATAAAAAAAAATAAAAATATAGGTTATAAGATAAGAAAATTTGTAGTTTATGTGTATTTTAGACAATGTTTTTATGTTTGTAATTTTACATAACATAATTTTTTTTACGGTGATTATATATTTTCTTACTGTTCTTTTTTGCGTCGGAAATAAGAAAAAAACTTACGAAACGTAAAATTACGATGCATTGATTGTAAAATAAGGGGATAAAGAATAATTATTCCTCACCCAGGGTGACGAATAGCGCGATCATATATATGTGTGTGTATATATTGCAGTCTGTATTATACTGTGCTAAAAAACTACGGCAGTTTCGGTATTTTTTTCGATCCCTATTTCCAGCCAAAATTGCGGAAACGTACGCCCGGGCGGCACCGAATATAGCGTCCTCTAGACAAAGTCCCTTTAATGGAGAGATAGCGTCTGCTTCTGAGTGTGCATCCAGCGAAGCACGTACGTTTTCGCACTGCATGCAAACGGCCACGCGGCGCATCCCATGGCTGCACCGCCCAGACGTGGCACCCCCCTCTCCCTCCACGATGCATCCCATGACTCACATATATGTGTGTGCACACTGGAGCGCTCCATTCTCATCAGATCGATCAATTACGATCGAGGAACCTAGCACACACTATGGCCAAGGTAAAGGAGAAGAAACACTCGCTGGCCCAAACCTTCTCTCCCGTCCAGGTGATTTATCTTCAGCTTATCGTACGTGATTCTCAGGGTTTTTTTCTCGTTCCGATGTGGCAGACGAGGGCGAAGAAGGCGGCGTTGGCGGCCGGTGATGCCCGGAGCACTGGGAAGGAAGGGGACAAGGCGCCGGCGAAGGGAGGCAGCGATGCGCCGACGAACGGGGTGGTGGTAAGCGTGCCGGTCCACTGCGATGGCTGCGCCAGGAAGGTGCGCCGGTCTCTGCTGCGCCTCGATGGTACGTAACATGAAAATGGATGCACATCCGGAATTCGTTTTTGGAATTAGCTAATTTGTATGTATAGGTGTTTCAAAACTAAGTTCTTGGTGGGATAAATTAAGGGGTTGAGGAGGTGATCGTGGATCACTCGACCAACACGGTGGTGGTAAGTGGCCAGAAGGCGCTGCAGAACCCGATCATGGTGGTCGAGGCGGTCAAGAGGAGGACCGGGAAGAAGGCGCTGCTGCTGAGCCCATCGCCGGAGAAGCTTCCACCGCCGGTGAAAAGTGAGGATACCAAGAAACACGACGGTGCAGGGGCGCCAGACATGAAAAAGGATGCAGCGGAGTTCGACATGGTATTTACTGAGTCAATTACTTGCTCCTAGTTGCTGTTAATATCCTGCTTAGTTCACTACCATTTTGCTTTTTCACCTTTATATTCCGGTGTTTTAACCACCTTTTTGTGGTATTGATCATTATTGAGACCAGGAAATGGTTGTAGTGCTTAAGATCGAATTGCACTGTGAAGATTGCAGTGAGGAGATGAAGAGGAGGATACTCAAGATAAAAGGTATGTTGATGTACTCCGTATGTTAATACTACATTGCTAGCTAAACTACTCGTCTACGTCTTCCTTGCTTTGGTTGTTGCGGTACTAATTTATACAGTATGGTTGCAAACTGTTGATCAGGAGTGGAGGAGGCCGTGCCGCACATCAAATCTTCACAGATGATGGTGAAAGGGACGGTCGAGCCAGCGACCCTAGTAGGCTTCATCCACAAGTGCACGGGGAGGAAGGCTGCCATCCTAAGAGCTGAGCCACTGCATGAGGATACGCCAGCAGCAGCCATGGCTGAGGATGCGCCTGCAGCGGATGCCAATCCCGAGAAGCAAGAACCATCTGATAATCTGGAAAACAAAAATGGAGGAGCAGAAGAAGAGACCAAACAAGAGGTGAAGACAGGAGAAGAAGGGGCTGAAACGGAGAAGCCAGGCAAAGGGGACGGAGACGGGGTTGAGAAGGAGACGGTTGTAGAGGAGACCCAAGGGAAGGAACACCTATTCAAGCTGCCTGTGCCGGCTTCACTTGTTGCGGTGGCGCCGGAGGCGGAGAAGATGACGGCCATGAACGGCCTCTACCAGTACAACTACCACCCAGAAGCCTACCCTTATGCGTACCCGCACTATGCTTATCAGCAGTACCACCAATACCCATATGCGGCCAATCCTGCAACGTATTACGGGCCGTGTCCGCAGCACTATCCGCCACAGACTTTCGGCGATCAGAGCCCAGATGCATGCACCATCATGTGATGTGATGGACTGTGTGTACGTAGCTTCCATGGTACCATAATCCATCGTACATGGCATAAAGAATCCCATCATGTAGTGAACTGTGTGCACCTTCCATGTTACAAGTCTATATATATGGAATAAAGCATCTGGTTATTGCAATGTATAAACAAAATAACAGCTTTCATAAACCACATCTAGATGTGTTTGTAGGATCGACCACATCTAGATGTGTTTGTAGGATCGGAAGTATGTCTAGAGGGGGGGTGATTAGACTACTTGACCAAATAAAAACTTAACCTTTTTTCCAATTTTAGTTCTTGGCAGATTTTAGCTAATTTAGGACAAGTCAAGCAATCGTCACATAATTCAAGCAAGCATGCAAAGAGTATATAGGCAGTGGAAAGTAAAGCATGCAACTTGCCAGAATGTAAGGGGAAGGGTTTGGAGAATTCAAACGCTATTGGAGACACGGATGTTTTTCCCGTGGTTCGGATAGGTGGTGCTATCCTACATCCACATTGATGGAGACTTCAACCCACGAAGGATAACGGTTGCGCGAGTCCACACAGGGCTCCACCCAAGGGCAACGGTTGCGCGAGTCCACACAGGGCTCCACCCATGAAGGGTCCATGAAGAAGCAACCACCCACAAAGGGTCCACGAAGAAGCAACCTTGTCTATCCCACCATGGCCATCGCCCACACAGGACTTGCCTCACTAGCGGTAGATCTTCATGAAGTAGGCGATCTCCTTGCCCTTACAAACTCCTTGGTTCAACTCCACAATCTTGTCGGAGGCTCTCAAGTGACACCTAGCCAATCTAGGAGTCACCACTCTCCAAGAAGTAACAAATAGTGTGTAGGTAATGAACTCCTTGCTCTTGTGCTTCAAATGATAGTCTCCCCAACACTCAACTCTCTCTTTTAGGATTTGGATTTGGTGGAAATAGGGTTTGAGTGGAAAGCAACTTGGGAAGGCTAGAGATCAAGATTCATATGGTAGGAATGGAATGTCTTGGTCTCAACACATGAGTAGGTGGTTCTTTCTCAGAACATATGAGTTGGAATGGTGTGTGTGTTCTGATGGCTCTCTCATCGAATGAGAAGGAGGTGGAGGGGTATATATAACCTCCACACAAAATCCAACCGTTACACAGTTTTTCAATCTCGATGGGACCGAATCAATAAGCTCGGTCGGACCGAAAATGTAAACCTAGTGACCGTTAGTGATTTTTGGTGGGACTGACATGCAACTCGGTAGGACCGATATGGTTAGGGTTTGGACATAACCTAATCTCGGTGAGACCGATTACACAAACTCAGTGAGACCGAATTTGGTAATTAGCTAACTAGAGAGTTGGTCAGGCAAATTCGGTGGGACCGATTTGCTCTTTCGATGAGACCGAGTGGAACTCGGTGAGACCGAAAAGTTATAAAGGGAAAACACTGAGTTTACATTGCAATCTCGGTGGGACCGATTCGCTTTTTCGGTGGGACCGAAAAGTTACGAAAGGGAAACAGAGAGTTTGCAACCCCATCTCGATGAGACCGAGATCCTTATCAGTAGAACCGAATTTCTAGGGTTTGGCAGTGGCTAATGACAAGTGAAACTCGGTGGTGCCGGATAGGAAAAATCGGTAGGACCGAGTTTGGCTTAGAGTTTAGGTCATATGTGGATATGGGAAAGTAGTTGAGGGTTTTGGAGCATATCACTAAGCACATGAAGCAAGAGGCTCATTAAGCAACACCTCATCCCTCCTTGATAGTATTGGCTTTTCCTATGGACTCAATATGATTTTGGATCACTAAAATATAAAATGAAGAGTCTTGAGCTTTTGAGCTTGAGCCAATCCTTTGTCCTTAGCATTTTGAGAGTTCCACTTTCACATCCATACCATGTCAATCATTGAGCTTTCCTGAAATAATCATCTTGAAATAGCATTAGCTCAATGAGCTATATGTTGTTATGAATTACCAAGACCACCTAGGGATAGTTGCACTTTCAATCTCCCCCTTTTTGGTAATTGATGACAACATATAGATTACAGCTTTGACAAATGATAATAAGCATGAAATATATCGTCGCTTTGAGAAGTATGTGATAAGTAAGAGCTCCCTCTAAATTTGTGCATATTTAAAATTTGCTTTGGACTGCAAATGGACAAAGAGTTAGAGTCATGGGTTACTCTTCCATGTCACATACATCTTGGTGGAGCGCTCAAAATGATAAGAATGAAATACATGCACTCATCAGCAAGAATAATGAATGATCACAAGATAGATAAGATAATAACATTAAGCAAGCATTAAGTGTAGCTTATGATCAAACACATGATCATCAATGTCTCACAAGCATAGTATCTCAAGCACTCAAAAGCAAACAAGTTCGAAAAACCACCAAATAAAGCAAGAGAGAAAAGCAACACACTCTCTCTCTCGAAGCCTATGATCTATACATCTTCTCCCCCTTTGGCAACAAGTTACCAAAAAGTTCCTAGAAAATGCATAGCACTAGATCGATGCTCAGGCTTGATCTTCGGGTGGTGGTGGAGTCCGGATCACTCCAAGAACGAAGGCTTCGGTAGATGCTGAAGTAGACGCTGGAGTTGGAGCTGAAGTAGATGTTGGAGCTGGAGGAATTGAGGCTGTAGCTGGTGCTGAAGTGGTGGCTCTTGTGTCAGCAACTGGCACGGTAGATGACCTCGGGCCTCGTGGCACTCTGGCAAAGGTATGAGTGGTAGTCCTGCCTCTCCTCTCCTGCATGTCCTCCTGGAGCTGCTCCACTGCAGACTGAACTTCTGTTACCTTAACATCCAAGTCATAGAACTTCTGTTCCATGATTCTCTCTAGGCTCTGCTGATTCTGAGTGAGAGTGGCCACACTTTGCTCAATCCTCAGCGTGGATGCAATCAAGTAACCAAGCTGCTCTTGTTTAGTCTTCAAGAAGTATTCAGATGCCTCCTCTTGGGTAGGCATCTTGGCAGCTTTCTCCTTTCTTGCCTTCTCCTTCTTTGTAAATGCTTGGGTAGATGATGGCTCGTTCTCAGTCATGACAACTTGATTGTCCTCGAAATCTGGACGGATGGGCAAATGTTCCTTGTCCAATAAATATATGCCCGTGCCCATTTTGGAGTTGATGAGCTCCTGAATCTGAGGGGCATATCCGCAGCTCCTCTCCTGGTCTGCTGCAGTCCTCTTGATAGTTTCCACTATGAGGCTCATCACCTTAAACTTCTGAGGCACATCAAACACATGTAGCAAGTTGATAGCATGACCTCTGATCATCTTGTGATCTCCAGACTTGGGCAGTAAGGTGTGCCTTAGTATCCAACTGATCGTCGGGAGTCCTGACAGAAGGTAATGCACAGAGCCAAACTTGAAGGTGCCAAGAGCTTCATTGGAAATTTCCTTGTACATATTGGACATGGAGTTGTGGTCCATCTTTTTCTTGGCATAGATATCCAAGTCTTCATCTTACTCCTCTGGGGCATTAATGATCTGTGCCCACTCAGCCACTGTAGATTGGTACCTTGTACCCTCAGACATCCATGTGATCCTCCCATCTGGATAAAAGTGAGCCATGGAGTAGAACTGCATGATAAGCTCCTCGTTCCACTTTGTGAGCTTCTGCCCAACAAAGTCGGCTACTCCACAAGCTATGAAGCTGTCTTGCACTCCAGGATAGTGCTCCTCATTGTCCTTGATGTATGTCCAATCAACCCAACGCATATCACAGACAATGGGCTTCTTATCTAACAGCACAGTCTCATAGAAATCCTGCTGCTCCTTGGTGTGAAACCTGTAGTCCACGGCAGTCCTTCTCCTTGAAGCATACGGGTCTGCTTCTCTCCACTTTCTCAGCCCTGAATCTCTCCTGAGCTTCATGTCCTCAGCCACAGGATGAGCATCGTTGTGGTCTGGGATCTTGGGCTTTAGCTTTATCAGGACATTTTCTTCTTCTTCTTCAGCAACAGTCTCAGGCACTGGGGCCTTGTTCTTTTCAGCTGCAGGAATGCTCCTTGTATTCCTCTTTGGTTTTGGCTTGGAGGCAGCTTTGGGCTTAGATGCAATAGCCCCTGACCTTATGGCATCACCCATTAGCTTGGGTGCCTTGGGCGCTGGTGCAGCTACCTCTTCTTCCTCTTCTTCTTTCATGATGGAAGCTTTTCCAAGCACTCTAGCAACAGTCTTCTTTACCCTTTCCTTTCTTTTCTTGCCCTCAGCTGCAACTGGCTCTTGGGGAGTGGGCTTCTCAGTTGAGGCTCTAGCCTTTGATATGGGCTGCCTGCCTGCTGGCCTTTTGATTTTCAGACCTAGCTTAGTGCCTTGAGCTGGCTCAATTCTCTTGGAAGTGGCCTCTTCCTCTGCCACATAGTCCTCATCTTCAGAGTCTGAAGTTTTCTTCTTCCTTTGTCTCGTGGCAGCCTTTGGCAAGTTGCTAGGAGTGCTCCTGCTGCCTTCATCAGATGAACCGGAGGGACTAGTGCCCTCACTCATCACCACTTGCTGCTCTGACATATTTTGGCTATCACTTTGATCAGACATGCTGCAAACTGACTGCTGACCTTGTGAATAGATTATAGATGAGGTAGAAAGGATGAGCATCACAAAATGCAGAGATTTTTGCAAAAAGAATGATCCAAAAATTTAGTTTTAGTTTCCTACTGAAATCATCTCGGATCTACCGATTTTCAAACTCGGTGATACCGAAGCAGTTTTGGAACCTAAACTAGTGAACTCGGTAGGACCGAGTCACAGTTCGGTGGCACCGAGACTGCTAGGGTTTCACTGATTTCAAAAATCGGTCACACCGATAAGTAATTCTCGGTCAGACCGAGTCTCACTTGTGCAATGGCATAAGCCAAATCGGTAGGACCGAGTTTTTCAACTCGGTGGGTTCGAGATGGTTTTGGCGGAAACCTAAACCTAGAATTTTCGAATCAAACCTAATCTACGGGCATTTTGACTGGATAGAAGTTTCTCAAACGTGGCAAGAATCAATATGATCACAATGTGCTAGGAATCAGATTGAGGAATAGCACAGAGATCAAGTCCATACCCTAGTTCGGTGGGGACTTGCTATGGCGGCAACGGCGAGGCAGAATTCCCGTTGACGGCGACGGATACTAGCGACTGGAGGCTGCTGGCGGCGAGAAGACGATCCGGAGACCTCGAGGGCAGAGCAGGCTATCGCGCGGGCGAAGGGATTCGGAGAAATTTCCAAATTTTACCCGTGACTATATATATAGCCCGACCCTGTCGGTGTGACCGAGTGGAACGACTCGGTGGCACCGAGATTCATAACTGCGTGCAGTTACTAAAACTCGGTGTGACCGAAAAGTTCAAATCGGTTGCACCGAGATCGAAAACCTAGATCAACTTAATGATCTTGGTAGGACCGAAAGTGGAGTATCGGTCAGACCGAGAATCATAAAGAGGTTTTGGAAGTTTAAGTCTATGACGAATTGGGGACTCTGAGCGCTCCTCACACAGAGTGGTTCGAATCTGACTTGATCAAATTTTGTGATGCAGCATGAATAGAGTTTGAGACGAGAAAAGCATAGATAGCTAGAGGAGGTTCTTAGGCATTCTTGTCCATCCACTTGGCAAAAAGAAATAAAACCGAACAATCAAAACAACAAGTGGATGTCCTCGAACGAGTAATATGCAACCAGCATGCTCACACAATAAGATGGCAAATGAAATATGTGGCAAGGCATGCACAACCAATACTAGCATCTATCAAGCAATTTGCGATGACTAGGTCATCTATGTATGAGTATATTGACTTAGGAGTCAAGTGAGAACACTTGATCATATGTCATACTCATCGTTTAAGCCCAAGTGGGGTTACCACTTTTACATAAAGCATTGTTGTGTTCACATCTTTAGAGTTGCTTTAGCTCAAGTCTTAGAGTAAAGCTCCCCCTAGATGTGATATCCCCCCCTAAGAGGGATGAACTAACCTTGGATTTTGTCGATGATGACTTCATGTAGATATTGAAGATGTGGATGCTCAATGTTGATGTAGATCTCTTGGAGCTATCCATTTGAGTGAATTGCACTTTCAATACCTACATGGGTTAGTCCCACAAGGAACAAACAAGGATATCCATAGGCATAGAGTGATGCACACAAAAGATGATGTCCATGAAAACTTTTAGGTTACCTTGTCCCTTGTCTTACCAACAAGAGGTTTTGTGACTCCTTGAACTAGTGCAAGATGTGGAAGTTGATTGCACTTGTTCTTGCCAAAATGATAAGAGTGAAGTATGTTGGCGGAGTCACCCTCAAGAACTCTCTAGTTCTTCTTCTTTTGGATCCACATCATCTTGATGGGAATCCTTGGAGTTGTAGTCGTACTTGATAAAGTGGAGCTTGAAGTAGTCTTGGGAATCCACTTGACTAAGGTCTTCGGAGCTTCTTCAAATGCATCAATTTTCTCTTGAAGCTTGTCCTTGCCTTTTTGCTTGTAGTCTTGTGGTGGAAGATCATCTTGAGCTTGTGTCCCCTTGAAAGAAGTATCATACTTCTCTTGTTGAGGGACAAACTTTGTCTTGGGGTATTGATCTTCTTCTCACTCAACTCCATTGGCATTGAACTTTTGTTCAAAACCAACACCTTGATTCTTCCGGTGCATTCCTTGCTTGCGCACAATTTCCTCGAATTGCTTACTCCCGGCAAGGCTTTTGTACACTCCTTTCTCTATAATTCCCTTCAATAAACTATTTTCTTGCTCAAGTATAACTTGGCTAAGAGAATCAGTAGTGGCATCAAGAGAACTACTAGAAGCAACAATATTGGATTTAACATGATCATTGTTACTACTAGAGGAAGAATCTTTCTTGTTAGACTTGACTTGAGGCATGTAAGTGGATAAGAGTAAACGCTTGGCAATGTAAGAAGAACTTTTCTTGCGGAGATCATCATTGATTGCTTTTAAGAACTCATGCTCTTGCTCAAGATTGAGCTTTTCAAAGCGTAATTTCTCATGAGCTCTTAAAAGTTCTCGATGATCTTCGAAGATAGTGTCATGAGCTAACTTAAGAGTTTTTAGTTCTTTAGTTAGAGCCTCAATCTTCTCCTTATCATTGTCATTTGTTTTATCTTGATTAGCATGTTTAATTGACACTTCATCATAGTATTCATCACTAGAGTTGTCAACAAGCAAATCATCACCTAACAAGTCATCTTCATCACTATTGAAATCAACATACTCGGGGTGTGTTACCTTAGGACCTTTGGCCATGAAGCATCTTCCAATTCCTTCATTTGGTGAGTCAAATATGTCGTAGGAGTTGGTTGACACAAGTGCTAGACCGGCAACACCTTCATCTTGAGTATCTTCGGAGTCGGAGTGATAACTTTTCTCGGAGTGGCTGTCGGAGTCGGAGCCGGATACCCATTCACCAACATGAGCTTGATGTCTTTGTCTTGTGTAGCTCCTTGATGATTTTTCCTTCCTTTCCGAATCCTTGCTTCTCCGTGAGTATCTTCGTTCATAATGAGCATCTCTACTCCTTCTCTCTCTTGGTGATGATTCTTTGCTTCTTCTTTTTGGAGAATCTTCTCTTCTTTTGTAGGGAGCCGTACACTCATTGAAATAGTGTCCGGGTCTTCCACAATTGTAACAGTTTCGCTCTCGACTAGAAGATATTTTGTCATTGTAGGACCTTGACTTGGAGCTTCTATCTTTGCTTCTACTCTTGTAGAACTTGTTGAAGTTCCTCACCATTAAGCTCAATTCTTCATTGAAGTCTTGTTTCTCACTCGATGATGTAGGGGCTTCACATGAGGCTTTATAGGCACCACTTGATTTGTTGTGAAGTTCCTCTTTATCCTTAAGTGACATCTCATGAGCAACAATTCTCCGAATCACCTCCGTTGGCTTGAGATCTTTGTAGTTGGGCATCATTTGGATCAATGTGCACACGGTATCATATTTTCCATCCAAGGCTCTTAGAATCTTCTTGATGATGAATCTATCGGTCATCTCTTCACTTCCTAAGCCGACAATCTCATTTGTGATGAGAGCAAGCCTAGAGTGCATCTCAGCGACACCTTCACCATCCTTCATCTTGAACTTGTCAAGTTGGTTTTGAAGTACATCCAACTTGGATTCCTTGACGGAGTCGGTACCTTCGTGCATATCAATCAAAGTGTCCCAACTTTCCTTTGCATTCTCAAGGCGGCTGATTTTGTTGAATTTTTTGGGGCATAATCCGTTGAAGAGAATATCACAAGCTTGAGCATTGTATTGCAACATCTTCAACTCATCCGCGGTAGCTTCACGGTCTGGTTCTCTCCCGTCAAAGAAGTCACCTTGCAAACCAACACACACAATAGCCCAAACGGCGGGGTTATGTTCAAGAATATGCATTTTCATTTTATGCTTCCAACTAGCAAAGTTAGTATCATCAAAGTAAGGACCTCTACGGTGATAATTTCCCTCGCTAGACGCCATACTCTCCTAGGTTGTGAAACCAAGGCTATGACCACCAAAAGCTATGGAGATCAAAGCAAATGGAGACCAAAGCTCTGATACCACTTGTAGGATCGGAAGTATGTCTAGAGGGGGGGGGGTGATTAGACTACTTGACCAAATAAAAACTTAACCTTTTCCTAATTTTAGTTCTTGGCAGATTTTACCTAATTTAGGACAAGTCAAGCAATCGTCACATAATTCAAGCAAGCATGCAAAGAGTATATAGGCAGCGGAAAGTAAAGCATGCAACTTGCGAGAATGTAAGGGGAAGGGTTTGGAGAATTCAAACGCTATTGGAGACACGGATGTTTTTCCCGTGGTTCGGATAGGTAGTGCTATCCTACATCCACGTTGATGGAGACTTCAACCCACGAAGGGTAACGGTTGCGCGAGTCCACACAGGGCTCCACCCAAGGGCAACGGTTGCGCGAGTCCACACAGGGCTCCACCCACGAAGGGTCCACGAAGAAGCAACCACCCACAAAGGGTCCACGAAGAAGCAACCTTGTCTATCCCACCATGGCCATCGCCCACACAGGACTTGCCTCACTAGCGGTAGATCTTCACGAAGTAGGCGATCTCCTTGCCCTTACAAACTCCTTGGTTCAACTCCACAATCTTGTCGGAGGCTCCCAAGTGACACCTAGCCAATCTAGGAGACACCACTCTCCAAGAAGTAACAAATAGTGTGTAGGTAATGAACTCCTTGCTCTTGTGCTTCAAATGATAGTCTCCCCAACACTCAACTCTCTCTTTTAGGATTTGGATTTGGTGGAAAGAGGGTTTGAGTGGAAAGCAACTTGGGAAGGCTAGAGATCAAGATTCATATGGTAGGAATGGAATGTCTTGGTCTCAACACATGAGTAGGTGGTTCTTTCTCAGAACATATGAGTTGGAATGGTGTGTGTGTTCTGATGGCTCTCTCATCGAATGAGAAAGAGGTGGAGGGGTATATATAGCCTCCACACAAAATCCAACCGTTACACAGTTTTTCAATCTCGATGGGACCGAATCAATAAGCTCGGTCGGACCGAAAATGTAAACCTAGTGACCGTTAGTGATTTTTGGTGGGACTGACATGCAACTCGGTAGGACCGATATGGTTAGGGTTTGGGCATAACGTAATCTCGGTGAGACCGATTACACAAACTCGGTGAGACCGAATTTGGTAATTAGCTAACCAGAGAGTTGGTCAGGCAAACTCGGTGGGACCGATTTGCTCTTTCGGTGAGACCGAGTGGAACTCGGTGAGACCGAAAAGTTACAAAGGGGAAACACTGAGTTTACATTGCAATCTCGGTGGGACCGATTCACTCTTTCGGTGGGACCGA
The DNA here is from genome assembly GCF_002162155.2 of Triticum dicoccoides. Taxonomy (NCBI): domain Eukaryota; kingdom Viridiplantae; phylum Streptophyta; class Magnoliopsida; order Poales; family Poaceae; genus Triticum; species Triticum dicoccoides. The sequence goes on from NC_041386.1 coordinate 518,300,088, forward strand.
AAAGTTACGAAAGGGAAACAGAGAGTTTGCAACCCCATCTCGGTGAGACCGAGATCCTTATCGGTAGAACCGAATTTCTAGGGTTTGGCAGTGGCTAATGACAAGTGAAACTCGGTGGTGCCGGATAGGAAGAATCGGTAGGACCGCGTTTGGCTTAGAGTTTAGGTCATATGTGGATATGGGAAAGTAGTTGAGGGTTTTGGAGCATATCACTAAGCACATGAAGCAAGAGGCTCATTAAGCAACACCTCATCCCTCCTTGATAGTATTGGCTTTTCCTATGGACTCAATGTGATCTTGGATCACTAAAATATAAAATGAAGAGTCTTGAGCTTTTGAGTTTGAGCCAATCCTTTGTCCTTAGCATTTTGAGGGTTCCACTTTCACATCCATGCCATGCCAATCATTGAGCTTTCCTGAAATAATCATCTTGGAATAGCATTAGCTCAATGAGCTATATGTTGTTATGAATTACCAAAACCATCTAGGGATAGTTGCACTTTCAGTGTTACACATCTAAATCCTATACCATTGATATCCTTGAAGAAAGACAAAAGGTTCATTAATTAATTGAGAAGGGGAAGAACCAAGTTTCAGTACAGACCTCTCACCGGCCACACAGAGGCGAGAGAAACCCATCAAGAAATTCTCAACAGATAATCAGTAAGAGCCTCACATAAACGTAAAAATAATACTAATGGGAATTACTCTACCGACATCATGGAGCTCAGGTGCTCGGCGCCAGCCTTTTGCCACAAACGTCGATACTGCATTCCGCTTTGCTGAGTGCAGGTTTGTTTGTCGAGTGCAAAATGTCGGGTAATCGGCAAAGGACCATGAAACCGAGTGTAAAAGTAAAACGCTCGGCCAATGGCATGAAACTCGGCAAAGAAAAGCTTTGCCAAGTGCCAGCCGCATAGCATTCCTGCCACGCGACACTCGCAAACATTTTTATTTCGTTTTTGTCTTTTTATTTGTGTATTATTTGTTTATTTTCATTTATATGTTTTTTCTTTTATTTTCCCCTCTCTATTTCCTTTTATAGTCATTTAGTATATTTTCTAGGCATCTGGTGAATATATATATATATATATATATATATATATATATGTGTGTGTGTG
>NC_041386.1:518301564-518309489 GCF_002162155.2 Triticum dicoccoides
AATGATACTATTTATCATCTAGGATTATGTGTGTGTGTCATAATTAAATTACGTTTGAAATTCAAATAGTTACATTCGTATTGATTCACTACGTAAAATTTGGCATAAGAAAAAATAAAAATATAGATCATAAGACAAAAAGAATTACAATTTATGTGCATTTTACACTATATTTTTATGTTCATAATTTAAATAATATAAAATATTTTTACGAAGATTAAATATTTTTATGGTCTTTTTTTACGTCAGAAATAAGATAAAATTTACGAAACGTAAAATTACGATGCATTAATGATAAAATAAAAAAGGTAGTGCGTTTCGCCTATTTTTTCATCCGTTCATTACCGAACATATTTTATTTCTATATTCGAGGTATAGGAATAAAATTATGGGTGCATTTTGTACGGTGCATTATGAGTATGTCTGCTAGAAAAAAAAGGCTATTTCACAACTTCGTAGGTGGCCCGCGTGGTGTGGACCAGCAAAGCCAGTCCATTTATTTTTCTGCCCACGCTGCTGGAAAAAAACTATTTTCCGCTCAGGGCAACAATTAGTTGGAATTTCGCACAGGACAACCAATAATGGGCTGGCCCATTTTTCTTTGTTTCTATGTTTTACTTCCATTTTTATTCTCCTTCCCCTATCTCATTTTCCTCTCCAAATTTATTTTATTATAGAATTTTTTTCATAAATTCAAAATTCTCAAAAAAAAATACATAATTTCAAAAAATATCAAATTTAGCAAATTTTCAGAATTCCAAAATTTTGTTGCTATTTTGAAAAATATTCGGAGCTTGAAAAAAGTTTCCCATTTTTTCAAAAAGAATTATTATTTTTCAAAATTGTTCGAAATTTCTAAAAATAAAATGGCATTTTAAAAAATAATCCAAATTTGTAAAATATTCTTTCTTAGTTAAATTTTCACAATTCAAAATAATGTTCGTGTATAAAAGATACACATTTTTGAAAAATGTTATGAATTTTCAACACATATTCCCATTCTAAAAAAATGTTGAAAAATTCAAATAGTGTTCATGTTTTAATAAAAAAATTGGTATTTTCAAAAAATGTTTGTGAATTTTAAAAGATGTTCTTGTTTCAAATTTTGTTAGCGTTTTGCTGAAAGTGTTTGTAATTTTAAAAAAATCGTTTAGGATTTAAAAAATAGTTCATGTTCCCTACAATATTCAGAAACTTCATACCTTAAAATCTCCTTAAGGAAAAGTAGATTGAATAATTCATGGGCCTTCTCTAGCATACAATGACGTAACAAAACTCTTAAATGTTCTCGATCAATGAATAGAAAATATAGTGTTTTGATTACTTCACACCCGACAAAACCGAGAAGCTAAATTTTCCTTTTTCACGTGCACACAGGGTTTTGCTTCCACATATAATTCTCACTAAATTTAAATGCATACTATTTTTTCTCCCGTTGCAACACACGGGCATATGTGCTAGTAAATAAATTTTAAATTGCAGTGTATGAGAAATATTGCAGAATTGGGTTGAAAAATCGTATGTGTGTTCTTTAGTCTATGTTAAAGACTTATCCAAGAAAAGAAAAGAACTTTAAACATCTGGTTGCCAAAACTCGGCCCCAACTTGGAGTTTATTAATGTTTTGTTCTAAAGAAATGCAAACAAAATCTAGAGAACATGAAGCTAGTATGTTGTGGTAAATTTTAAGAAGATTTCACAAATGTTGTAATGTATACAACTTAGAAACCGTACTATTTTCAAGGAGGAATCGTGGTTTCGGGACGCAGTGGGTTAGTTTTGAAGGCGAAGCGGCAGCAGCTTCATGGGTTTGCCTTGCAATTTTTTGTACACTCAACATGCACCGTTAATTTTTCTATGTAATTTTTTTTTCATTTTTGGAGGTTCATTTGCTATATTTAAGTCATTTGGTGCATTTCAAAGCATTTAATATATTTTTGTTCTTTTGTCTATGTTTAGGTCTTACCTAAGAAAAGAAAAAAGATCTAGACATTTGGCTGCCATGACTCAACCTCGAACATTGAGTTTATTGGTTTCTTAATTTCAAAAAATGCAAACAAAGTCCAAAAAAACATGAAACTTAGCATGGTGCCCAGTGCCCTTAAATGGCATAAGTATGTTGTGGTAAAAAAATTATAAGGTTCATCAAAATTCTGATTTTTTTAGGGCGCAAAAATTCTGATGAAGCACCCTGGGATGAATGATAGCATCCATGTCACTATGCACTAGCTGCTTTTCAATCTAAGGCCACAAAAAAGTAATCAGCATTTAGGGCTTATATTTATTAATCTTTAACAAAATAAATTCATTTTGATTATTATTTTGGGGTTGAACAATAGGTATGTAATATAGTGATACAAAAATCATGGAATAAATTTAATAGCTCCCTAATATTAGTGGAAGGCAATATCCAGAGTTTCAGAAGATTCCATCAATGGACCCTTCAATTATATCTATTCATTTTATTAAAGTTGCATTTTAATTAGGGTTTTGCCTTTACTAAAATTTGAATGTTTGAATCAACCTCATTTCAAGATTGATGTAAAGTAGACACGATGGCATGCTAATGCAACAAATAATTATGCTAATTAAAAAATATCATCAGTCTTGGGCTGTTACAACTGCTCAGAAGCTCAGGCTCAGCTACTAACTTGGGGTGATGCTGGTTGTGCTTGATGGCATCACAATGTTTGGAGTTCCTGATGAAGCACCTGAGACGAATGATAGCATCCATGTCATCATGCTCCAGCCGCTTTATGTTCATGTGGTCTGTTGTTATGTGTTTTGCTTCTGTGGGGTTGTTGAGGTCATCTTGGGCTATTGCTGTTTATGCTTTGCTACCTGAACTAGATGGTAGGATGAGGGAAGAGAGTTGAGAGATGTGTATTTACTTTCTGAACTGCTGAACTACTGTATTTTTGGGTTTCGTTTCCATGAAATGGAACTGGTGTGAGCCCTTGTTGATCGGAAAAATGATACAACAGATAAAAGACTACAAGATACATCGAAAGAGCACACATGCACATGGAGACAGCACACGAAATTGTGTTTCTTCAAACCCACACCAGGCTACTCTAAATTATAATTACAGGAAATAAACCTGTACAAACAAAATAGCCGGTCCAAAATACAGGAAATAAACCTGTACAAACAAAATAGCCGGTCCAAAATCAGTATGCAGCTACAGGGGCTAAACCAAGAACGACCTCGAAATAATCTTGAGGCAGATGTCTGTAAACCATGTCATTTTCTACACTGCAATGAATGTGGATGTTTCTGGGGCTGATTTACATCTAAGCGTCCCGACAATAATATTGGCACCATGTGAAATTAGCCATGCTACATATTGTCATTGGCCGGTCTATTTGACCAGACAATCTCTATCTCTAGTGTTCTTGAGCCATCCTTACCGCCGTCATGGCTGAGGCTGAAGAACCCACTGTAAACTCCCTCGGTGACCACTTTGTCAATCTGGATGGTTACTCTTCCGAGGGTTGACTGAAGCAAAGGTTTTGAGTTTAGATACAAGTCACTAGAGACAAGAACCAAGAAAAGGGGATACAGATTAAGAAGCTACTACACCATACCTTTCCAAATGTATTTTTGCTTTTGCACAAGATGTACAGCTTCTGCCCTTTGGGGGGGATGTCGAATAACCAAGTGAATCCCTCGTTCCATACCGGGCAGATGCTCTGGTTAACCAGCTGCAATCAATGCAAATATCAACAATCACAGATGATAAACATATCAACTAGAAAGTAAGTATGCATATCCAACAAATATATAGTGATATCCACTTAATTTATTGATATCCAATTCGGAGACCTTGTCTTGTTATCAGTCTTGCAATGGTCATTTCACAGAATTACTGGGTGCAGAGCAACACGTGCATCATAGAATGAAATTAACGTGCATCATGGAAGAACTTACCTTGGTTTGCCTTGGAGGACCATTTCCTATTTGCAGGCAACAAAATGCATTTGTACTCCCCATTGTCTGTTTTAAGTTATTCCCACGTAAGATGGTCACGGTCAAGCAACCAGGCAGGCAATGCAGTAAGCTATCAGCTCTGTCATGAAAACTGGGAGGACAGGTCTTCATAAGCATCTGTAGTACAGGTATGGCCTCAGCTGAAATAAGAGACTGGGCCTTAGCAATGTCTTCATTCATCTGGGGCCAAGATTCTTTGAGCAAGCAAAGGGTGTCTAACACACTCTCTTGGGCAGCCTCGCTTCCATCCTTCAGGGCACAAACCAGATGGGGTATGCACAATGTTGCTGCCTCAGAAAATCGGACCTTTCTGAAGTTGCTGAATATCACATATATGGTCCTCAAAATAACTTCATTGATAGATGATGTAGAGAGCAGCTCTCTTTCTAAGGCAGCTGCAAGAAATTGCAGGTTAGATTACAAACATAATTGTGAAGGGATATTTAGTAATTGCAACTTCATTATTTAATGCATAACACATCTGATCAATCACTTGGAAGGGTCGGATAATGATTGATAGCTTTGCAATTATGGGGCACAAATCAGTTTTAACTGTGATAGAGCCCATCAAGGACAAAAAGGATAACAGAAAAAATGTTTTGTTTTCAAAGCAGAAGGGTACAGCAATTACAAATGAACATGAAAAGCAGGCAAATGAAAAAAAAATGATTCCGGCAGAAAGAGCAGTGACTAACCAGTGAGAGAACGGATGAGCTCGTTAGATACATATTCTTGAAGTGTATGATTTGAAAAAAGATGCTTGATTAGTAGAGCAGCCTGTCCTGCAATATCTACATTTGGAGACAGAAGCAACTCCTGTACAACCAAAATGCCTCCAGCCTCCGCAACAGCACGCCTGTTTGTCCTGCTGTGCATCACTAAGCTCTGGAGTGCACAAATAGCAACCATTGTCATATCATCCGTGGGCTGGTCCTCAAGTAGGCTTACAAGAGCACGACAGGCAGATACGGAGTCACTTGCTCTTGCAAGGGCTTCATGCTGGAAAATGTCACCTAGTGCGAGAGTCACCAAAAACTTTGCTGCCTGATTCTTTGATTGAGGATCTAATAGGTACTGTGAGAGAGGAGCAATGGAGTGTTTGGCAACTTTTGTTTCTCGGACCCTTGAATTGTTTATCAGTGCTTCAAGCAATCTTGCTGCAGATTCCTCACAACGATGGCTCTTAAGGAGTTCCAACAGTGCACGTACAGCCCCAGCCTCAGCCATGGCTACAGCACACCGTGAATTGCTTTTCTCTTGCACAAGAAGAGCACCGAGAGCTATTGTGACAGTACTCTCCATAGTCGAGTTCAGCAATCTTACAAGCACAGCCAGTGAGACTTTAACATAGTTATCAGAGCTATAACGCAAAACATTACATAACACAAGTGCTGCGGACTCCCATAATGCTTGACTTGGCTGAGGGTCATCCTGGACAATTACCTTTGAAAGTTCAAATATTCCACCTGCATCTGCTACAGCCTTGGGCCAACTCTGAGATATGTTTTCAAGTGCTTTAACTGCAGTTTGCTGTAAGCTCAAGATACCAATACCAGCAAGCTGCACCAGAGGGACAACTGCATTTTTTGTAGTTATATCTTGTTGAAAATGTTCCTGTTCCAGAAGATGTGATAGCACCTCAGTACCAAGTTGTTGGATTGCTTGAGAGGGAGATTCAAGAAATGATATTAACGGCTCAATAATTTGACTAGGAGTTGACTTCAACGCTGCTAGACTCTGAGGTTTCTCCAGAATATTCACAAGTGCTTGCAATGCGCTGTGCTGGTCCCACATGGTAACGTCTGGGCGACGTAATAGCAAGAAAAGTGGCTCCACCATTTTTGCAGCAGCAGAACTTTTAGCAATGCCACTGTTGTTTGTTAAGATGCGAAGTAACTCAGCAATGGATGAGCTAACAGAAACAGGAACATCCAGAATCATATCAAGCGCATGCTCTATGATACCAGCTTTAACCATGTCAAGTTTGCAGTTTGGACGATCCTTGCCCAACTTTATAAGAGCAGCAATAGACGCCTCTGACAACTGGTAGTTTGTCCCAGGAACAAAACTAACAAGAAGATCAACAACTTCATTAGTCGCAGCAATCTCTGCATTGTGCTCTTCATCCAGTAGTCTGCTCAGAGCACAGACAGCGGGTTCAACAACCAAACTAGAGCCTGATGACATCAATGATATCAGGGGGCGAAGACATTCTGTGGCAATCGGTGATGCCCTTATGTCAGAATTCTCAAATAAAACATAGCAGAGCTGAGCAGCATCTTTCTTAAGCTCTAAGGAGGAACTGAAGGATAAAATTTTATAGAGGCTTTCAAGTGTGTTGCCTTCTACATCAAACATAGCTGAAGCCTTTGAGATATTGCCAGCAGAAAGTTTGATCAGAGCACCAAGTGTGGCTTGCTGTTCTATTTCAGTTCCTGACTCAAGCATGTCAAGTAATGGTTGTATAGCTTGCCTAGCCACTTCTGTATCTCTTATACTCTCTGAATCAAATAAGTTCTGCAATGTCCTTGCTGCACTAAGCCTAGAATTTCTTGAGCCCAACCGTAAGACAGCTACAAGTTGATTCAAAGTGCTAAGTGAGGATTCATAGTAAAGCAGATCAGGATTTTTGTACAAGATCCCTAAGAGATTGATAATGGTAGTTTCAGTCGAGTCTTGTGGGCTTAAAGATAAATACATGGTTAAAGCATCTAGAGCTCCAGCCTCCGCCATAGCAACTTTATTTGTTTCGCTGCCTTCTGCTAGCTGAGTCAATAGGTGCAACGCAACCAGAGGTGCTCCTGGTTTGTCTGCCATGGGTTTAAGCATATCCACTAGCAAGGGAATGGACCTTCGAACAGTAGCACCAGTAAGAACATCCTCAAGATCAAAAAGACTTTTCAATATTATTTGACTTGGATTCTCTGCCAACTTGAATTCTTCAGCCATTGTAACAAGGTTTGGCATATCAGATTCTATCAGCCCAATCATGGCTATAGCACCCACAACTGCACCAGAATTTGCTATAGCGAGCTGTATACTTCTGCTTCCAGTGCAAACCAGGCTAGCCAGTGATTGAGCAGCGAAGTACTTGTCCATAATCTCATCAGATCTTAGCAATGAAGCTAAAGAAGGTATAATTCGCATTATTGCTGAAGATTGAACTACCACTGAATCCTGAAATAAAGTAGCCAATAGAAGGGCGCAACTCCATACACTCCCTGAATCTTCATCGTGTTCCTGTAACATGAAGCGTTATTTAGAGCTTCGAATTTTGCATGGGAAAAGAAACAGTAAAATATGGACATGTAATGGAACTAAGAAAACAAGTATTAGCCAGTTGACAACTGTTAGAGTTATAATATAAGTCATGTACCCCTTTTGTATTTATCCCGTTGTATGAGGGGTTTCCTGCATATGTTCCACACCTGTACATGTATATATATATCGGCCTATGGCCTCATGGGAATACAAGCTGCTTATTCCTAACATGGTATTAGAGCTAGGTCAATTTTTTGCACGCCGCAACTCGTGCTGATTGATCCGCCTCGCGACGCCACCGTCCTCTGTGGCCGTCGCTCTGTTCTCCGTCGCCGCCGTGTGGATCGCCAGGCTGGGCCGCTGCCTTTGCTCCCGCCCGTGCGATTCCCTCTCCTCCTGATCGCGTCCACACCGTGCTCCCTGATCCGGATCAAGCCGCCAGTCGTTCCCCTCGCTGGATTCTACCGCCGTGATTTCCCTGGTTCTGATCCAGTCGCCGGCGTTATCTCCAGCGGACGGCCGCCCGCCCGATCCGGTCGCCCGTTTCCACCAATCGCCAGCGCCCTCCCGCCCAACGATCCAGTCGCCCGTTTCCACCAATCGCCAGCGCCCTCCCGCCCAAGCTACTCCGTTCTATCCATCGCGCGCCACAGCCGCCGCTACCGCCGTGATTTC
>NC_041386.1:518309873-518347067 GCF_002162155.2 Triticum dicoccoides
GCCGTGATTTCCCTGGTTCTGATCCAGTCGCCGGCGTTATCTCCAGCGGACGGCCGCCCGCCCGATCCGGTCGCCCGTTTCCACCAATCGCCAGCGCCCTCCCGCCCAAGCTACTCCGTTCTATCCATCGCGCGCCACAGCCGCCGCTAGCCCCGTCCGATCCAGCAGCCGGCCAAGTAAATTCACGTATGCGTCATCTACGTCTACGTGTTTGTTGCTTGAGAATCCATCAGGTTTGGTCTAGCTAGCTTTGCACTTCGCGTGCACAACATCGCTAGCCCCGCGCGCTACAGCCGTCGTTCACCAAGCCCCGCTCGCCAGCCCCGCGCACTTCGCCAAGTCTAGTCGGTTCTAAAAAAAAATTTGTCTGCTGCATCGGGCTATGTTGCTGTCCCTCGCTGTCCGGTGATCTTTGATGGTACTAACTACACCGAGTTTACTGGCTTCATGCGCATTCACATGTGTGGCATCCGTCTTTGGGGTGTTCTTTCTGGCGAGGTCTGCTGTCCGCCACGTCCAGTTCCTCCGGTGGCCCCTACTCCGCCAACTCCATCGGTTCTTCCTACGGATGCTAATCAGGCCGCCAAGGATGCGGCTAAGCTTGCTGATGAGGCTGCTGATCGTGCTTATGATGAGAGGGTTTTGGCTTATGAGGAGGCTCTTCAGATGTATCATGGTGCTCTGTCTGTTTACACCCAGTGGCTTGATGATGATGCTCGTGCTGCAGCTGTTCTCACTGCTAGTGTTCTGCCTCAGTTTGCTTCTGAATTTCTGGGTCTTCCTACTGTCTTTGAGATGTGGACCCGTCTTCGTGAGCGCTATCAGCCCTCTGGTGATGCCTTATACCTCTCTGTGATCCGTCAGGAGCATGCTCTTCAGCAGGGTGACTCTACTGTTGATGACTTCTATGCACAGAGTTCTGCTATCTGGCGCCAGCTTGATTCTCTCCATAGTGCTGGGTGTCGTACCTGCCCCTATTGCCAGGCTGTCCAGGCCAATTTGGAGTTTCATCGCGTCTATGAGTTCTTGTCTCGGCTCCGTAAGGAGTTTGAGCCCCGGCGTGCTCAGTTGTTTGCTCGTGGCCGTATTTCTCTCATGGAGGCGCTTTCTGAGATTCGTGCTGAGGAGACTCGCTTACGTGGTGCTGGTTTGCTGGAGGTTCCCTCTATGCTTGCTACTCGTGCTCCTACGCCACCTGCTCCATCGACCACTTCTCGCTCGAGTGCTCCGCCGCTCTTGCCCACTCCTTCTGGAGGCTCAGGTCGCCCCCGTCCACATTGCGCCTATTGCAACAATGATGGTCATCTTGAGTCTCAGTGCTACACGAAGAAGAAACACCTGCGCAAGGCTCGATCATCATCTTCAGGGACTTCGTCATCTACCTCGACAGCTTCAGCCATTGCTTTGACTGAGCAGGATATTCTGAGACTTAAGCGTCTGCTCGCGGCTTCAGGTTCTTCCTCGACGGGTACTGCCGGTTCTGTGACTGATGCTTCCCGCACTGAGCAATCACCCTCTACACAGTCAGGTACATCCCCATGGGTTCTGGACTCTGGAGCTTCTTTTCATATGTCTTCTCATTCCTCCACTTTGTCCTCTCTTCGATCACTGGATTCTCCTATTCATGTCTTCACTGCTGATGGTACTCCACTTTCTGTTGCTAGTAGAGGCAATCTTACTACTCCTTCTTATTCTGTTCCTGATGTTGCTCATGTTCCTCGACTTACCATGAATTTGTTTTCTGCTGGTCAACTTACGGATTCTGGTTGTCGCGTCATCCTCGACGTTGACTCTTGTTCTGTCCAGGACCGTCACACGCACACTCTGGTTGGGGCTGGCCCTCACCGCCGTGATTCTCAGGGTCTTTGGGAGTTGGACTGGCTTCATGTTCCTTCTGCTGCCACCACCATCGCCAGTTCTTCCGCTTCTGTTGCCTCCGTCACTGGTTCCTTCCAGCAGTGGCATCATCGACTTGGTCATCTGTGTGGTTCTCGGTTGTCTTCTTTAGTTCATCGAGGCCTTCTGGGGTCTGTCTCAGGAGATGTCTCTTTAGAGTGTCAGGGTTGTCGTCTTGGCAAGCAGATTGGGTTACCATATTCACATAGTGAGTCGTGTCTAAGCGTCCTTTCGATTTAGTCCATTCTGATGTATGGGGTCCGGCCCCTTTCGCTTCGAAAGGTGGTCATAAATACTATATTATTTTCATCGATGATTTCTCTCGTTACACATGGCTTTATTTCATGACTTCTCGTTCTGAGGTGTTGTCTATTTATAAGCGTTTTGCTGCCATGGTTCATACTCAGTTCTCTTCACCCATTCGTGTTTTTCGTGCTGACTCCGCTGGCGAGTATATCTCTAAGATGTTGCGTGGTGTTCTTGCTGAGCACGGGACTCTCTCTCAATTCTCTTGTCCTGGTGCTCATGCTCAGAATGGTGTGGCTGAGCGAAAGCATCGACATCTTCTTGAGACGGCTCGTGCATTGATGATTGCTGCCTCTCTCCCGCCTCATTTTTGGGCTGAGGCCGTCTCCACATCCACCTATCTTATCAATATACAGCCTTCCGCTGCTCTACAGGGTGGTGTTCCCTTCGAGCGACTTTTTGATCGTTCTCCCGATTATTCGATGCTTCGCTTGTTTGGTTGTGTTTGCTATGTTCTTCTTGCCCCTTGCGAACGCACCAAACTGACTGCTCAGTCTGTTGAGTGTGTCTTCTTAGGCTACAGTGATGAGCTGTGTTTGCTATGTTCTTCTTGCCCCTTGCGAACGCACCAAACTGACTGCTCAGTCTGTTGAGTGTGTCTTCTTAGGCTACAGTGATGAGCATAAGGGCTATCGTTGTTGGGATCCTATTGGTCGTCGGATGCGTATCTCTCGAGATGTGACTTTTGAAGAGTCTCGTCCCTTCTACCCACGCCCATCTTCCTCGACTTTTTCAGTGCAGGATATCTCTTTCCTCACTTTTCCTGACTCACCTATCACCCCCGCCGACACTGTACCTCTCCGTTCCACTTCCTCTCCTTCTCCACATCTAGTTCTCAACTCCAGTTGGATAATTAGGTACTAATAATGTACAACGTAATTTCTGCACAGCTGTATCTCATTCTAACTCTAGTACCAAAACAAATGGTTCCAGTCTGGAGTCTATCGGAATGTAAAGGTCAAAAAAGGAACATATAGACTGACTAAAGTATCAATACTTGCAAAGTAACTACAGTTTATATGCAGGATGTATCACTGGACTTCTATTTATCCCAGGTATTGCAAGCATTGGTGAGGAATTTATTTTTATGTTTTAATTAGGGTGATGAATTTATTTTTTATGTAAGCAGTAACTTCATATGTGCTGATGAATATATTTTGCTGATGCAAGTATATACTGATCGACAAGCTCATCCTGTAGTAGCATGTATAAGGTTAAACAGCAAGACCCACCCTTACGAACAAATTGCCACAGCAGACTTGGTTTGGGAACCGGGGACTTAATTAGAGTTGAGGGAAAAGCTCGTTAATCTGCCGAATGGGGTTTGCTCCTCAATTCGGAAAAACAATATCTGCCTAATGGATAGGTTCATAAGCACTCATTGTGCTCAAATTTGGCTCCAAAATAAATGAGTCAATTTTAGTGAAACACGATTGCGCTTCGTCTCAGCTCGTTAGCTCGACAACAAAATTGGTACTGAACAATTAGCAATTAACTAAGATGAATAGATGGTACGAAGTGAATCTGCCATAAGTTCAAAAAAAAAACTCAATAGATGATCGTATCCAACTAGATCATTCAAGAACTTTGGACTCCTAAAATTGGCAACAATGAGGTATTTGAGGGACTCATGCAGCCACATTGCCCTTGCTGTGCATTATAAGTGTGAGGCTATCTCAGGGGTGAAAAGGACAAATCTATAAAGGTTAGCTATTGCCCCACTTTACATACATGGGGTTTGATGATTTGCCCCAGGGTTGTCTCAATGGCTAGTGGCCCCAGCCCCACCTGTCAATCTCAAGGGGCTAGTGGCCCCAGCCCCACCTGTCAATCTCAAGGGGGGCGGGGGGGAGGGGGGGGGGGCAAATTATCAAAGTTAGAAGTAAAGTGTGGGTTAAGATCAAATTTCTCATTGATAGCAATGTCACGTAACTGCTACATGTATGTAGATAGCTAATTAGGATTGTGAATAGGCAAACGTCCTTTCACAGTATATGATCCTGAGAAAAATTATCACACCAATGGTGCATCATATTCAGCAAGCAACCTATTTCTACGTATTATGTTTCTTACTGAAAGGCAAAAACAAGGCAGATCTATTGGTTTTCATCCTTCCACCCTATTCAGCAGTCATCAAATTGGGACTAAGTAATCCAACCTCCTCATCTGAACCAGCACCGCAGTGGCCATGCGAACACCATGAGCAGTCAGCCGGTGCCCATCCGGTGCAGCTGTGATGGCTTGCTGCGAACAGGAAGATACTCCTGAGGACCGGCACAATCACCCAGCCATAGACGAACACCCATTAAAGGTATAGTGAGCGACAAGATGCCGGTAGCACTGCCCTACGGCGATCACAACCTGGCACAGGCTCTTGAGCAGGGTGCCGGTGAACTCGTTGGTATGCAGCAGATGGGCGCCAGCCAGCTGCTCATGGCATTCACCATGGTTGTCCCCACGCCGGTGTGCAAGCACCACGTTCGAAGGTATGAGGATGCATGGCTGTCAAGGCAGAGCTCACATCCCGACGACGGCATACCACTGGCCGTGGAGGCGGGGAAGAAGCGGTGGAGAAATATCTTGTATAAGACGCGGAGGCCGACGGGCACGAGTGGCCAGAGGCATTCTATGGACGAGGGAGACAATGCGGGAGAGCCACGGCAACAGAATTGGCGGCGCCGCCGAGGTGACTGTGTACAGGCTGGGTCCACATGGTCGGTGTATGGACCGACCCACTCTGATGGCAGGAGAGGCCGGCGGCTGCAGCCGGCAAAGCACGCCACTTGTGCAGTCCAGAACCAAAAGAGAGGAGGGGGCTCATCATGAAAGATGTATTTTGGCATACAACACCCGATAAAAGCATCTGGGTTCTTTTTTGCAAAATAAAAATAAAAATGCCTCTTCAGCGAGACACCATGGCCCGTGGTGCTCCTGCTGATGAGATTCTGATCAGTTTGCACAATAGATCTAAGTTAATTGACCACTTTAAAGTTTAAACCATTCTGCAAGTTGAGCGGTTTGCTCTTACATTGAAGAACAGCTTGAGGCACCAAGCGGTTAACATGGATAGAGAAAAGAGCCGACTAACTCATAAAGGAGCCAGGTTAAAGTAATCAATGCAGAACCAAAAAAGTGCTTGGCCCACAAAGATACCATTTATGTTGATGCATCCCTCAAATCAAACAAGCATAGCATTTCAGCGAAGTAAAAACTTAACTTTATCATCAAGTGATTGGAGCTGAAGATATAAGAAAAATGTAATAACAGCACAATGGAAAATAGAGATTAAAAAGTGAAACATGCACCTGTCGGCTAGCAGAGTGGCTAGCAAGTTTATCAGAAACAATGTCAACACCACCAAGATCCATAACAGTAACTTTACTCCTGGGATGAGAAGAACAAATTAGTGAGAGCAAACGTGCAACAGTTTCTTCCAGAACCTTTCCCGATTCAGGCACATCCAAAACATCCTGCTCACAATTGAACAAACTCTTCTCTGTGTAAGGTTTCCAGACTTCAATGTCTAGGGATGTTGAAGTGGAATGTTGCTTCAACATATCAATGAGTGCAGATATTAGACTCTTCAGATGTCCTGATGCTTCAAGAACTTCAATTGAATCTTCTCTGTTGTCCTTCAACGCAGATATGAGGGTGATTGCACTGGAGATTCTTATTTCCATGTTTGTCGATTCCATAACTCTACTGACAAGAGAATCAATGCAGCCTTGACTTCTGTTTATCTGCTCACTAAGCAGAGAAGATTGGTCCTGACATAGCCTTGCGAGAATTTGAATGGACTTGTCTTGAATAGGGGGAAGCCCAACACTGATACAGCGGACCAGAGGTTCTAAACTTTCTGGGGCTTCCAGAAAGGCAGTCCGCAGAGGGGGGCTAAAATGAGCACCCTCCTTGGTCATCACCATCAATGCAAGCACATCCAGGGGATCCAAGCTAGTAACATTTTCCAAACTTATACCAGATAAACACACCAGCAGTGCATGAATTATAAAGCAGCAGAGTGAGTAATCTGGAAAAACTTCACCGAGGGGGAATTGGTTGAGCAAGTGATAAAGTGACCGTGAAGCACTAATCTTGCCATCTAAACTCCCCTCCTTTAGGACTCTAGTCAAAGCTTGGACAATATTATCATCTAGCGCTTCCTTAGCAATCTGGGAATCTGATAAGAGATTTGCCAATGCAGCAATTGCCGCTTCAGCCGCATCAATGGATGATGTCTTGGCCATCTCTATGAGAGGTTGCACGTCACCTTCAGCTATACATGACATCTTGTTCTTCGACATGGTATTAGCCGAGCGCGAGAGTGCTCCTAAAGCTCGAGCAGATTGTGTTGCAATAACTTGATTTCCACTTGTCAAAAGCTTCATGCATGGCTGAACAATTTCATCGGTTGCTAAGATGTCGCAAATATCCTGACGCATACTGAAAATATCAGCCAACACAGTTGCAGCACATTCCTGAGATTCTTCATTTGATGAGTCAAGAACAAGAACAAGAGATCTAAGCCCTTTATTAGCAGGAGCTCCATTCTGGATTAGATCTCTTTGAGGAGCCAGCACAAGGACATGCCCGAGAACTGTAATGGCATGTGTCTTTGAGCTCACTGAGTCACTGAGCAGCAGTGCTAACAGCTGATTGATTGTGGCAGAATCAGCAGACCGTATAAGCACCTTAAGTGCTTTGACTGACGCCTCTTGTCCACGAGGACTGTCACTCTTTAGAAGCCAAAGCAGCGCCAGAACAGCACCAGCACTCTCAACACATGCCCTGATATCGTCACTGTGACAGCACAAGTTGCATATGATATGAGCTGCATCCTCCTTTGCCCTTTGAGATCCTGTTTCAAGTAGTTGGACAAGTGGAGGGATACCTCCAGCAGCTGTTATTGCCCACTTACTGTCATCTACTTCATCACTCAAGATAGCTAACAAAGAAACTGCATACTCCTGATGCTGCTCACTGGAAAGTCCAAGCAATGATATTAGCAACTGAACTCCTTCTCTCTTTCCAAGAGCATCCCACAATCCAAAACCATCACAGCACAAGCTAGTTAAGGCATGAACAAGATGGTCTTGAACATCGTCGGAAGCCATAGTGACCAGCCCAACAAGAACCTTCTTTGCATTTGAGTGATCAAGTCTGCCAGAGAAACATGCATTTGCATATAGACTTGCTAAAGCTTCAAGAATACGATCAAGCAGAAGCTTACTGTCATGGGATTTTAAGAGCACAACCAAAATGTTTTCTATCTCAACAGGATCAAAGAATTTACCATCAGTGCCATCATACACCATCAACGTATATGCAAGTGCTCCAAGAATGTCAGCAAGGGACACAGCTGACCGGGGTGATTGGCAAAGCTCTCCCAGGTAAAGCAACAATGAAGTGGTTCCACCGCAAATATTTGATAAAGCACAAACAGCATGGCTTTGTAGAGAATGGCAGGTAACCCCTCGCATGCACTCTTTTGAGGGCGCTACAACAGCTCCAATCAAAACAGGGAGACCACCTGCATCGACCACAGCTTTCTTTGCAATAGTAGACTTGGAAGATAAGGCCTCCAAAGCATCAGCTGCACTTTCACGAACAGCAATGTCATCATCTCGATTCAGAAGCTGAAGAAGGGCCTTAACAGCCCCAGCAGCTATGATTTTGGGAATGCTATCACTGAAAGCAGAGATCAACCGTGCCAAAAGGGAGGCAGCATTTGACTGTGAAGCAGTATTCTTGGATGAAAGAAGGCCAGTAATAATTTCTACTCCACCCGCTTCAAGTGTGGCCTTCCAATAACCATCTTTATCTCCACAGAGATTTCTTAAAGCCCCAGTCACAAAGCCCTCAACTATTCTATCTTGGCGTGACTTAGGATTGAGCAAATCCCAAAGAGTCGGCACAACGCCTTCTGTCACAAATATTTTCATGCCTATGTGATCATCCGAAAGACCCCCTGAAGACACTTCAAAAATAGCCTCAGCGGCAGCCTTCTTTGCTTCAGCAGATTCAGACTTCAAGAGAGAGAGCAAGGGTGGTATGCAACCTCCTAAGAGAACCTTGACACGCAGGTCCTCTTCCTTGCAGAGTGCACTAAGCAGGGCCGCAGCATTTACTTTGGCTGAAGATGTCCCGCTTCTAAGGAAAGATATAAATAATGGCATGGCCTGAGAATGGCTACCTATCAAAATCCTTGCATCCTTTTTCGCCTTGGCAAGTTCAAGTAATCGTTTAATTGCCACTTCCTTCTCTGGTAGTGATGTCACGCTACCATGTAGCTGCTCCAGCAATCGAGCAACAGTGGACATTGCACTTCCAGGATCATCAACTTCTGCAAGATTACATGCTTCCCTATATAGAGAATAAGCAATAATAGTTAAAAAATGTGAATAATAAAAAGAGGACTAAAGGCTTAAAATGAAATGAAGGGTCGCTACACGAGGATATAGCAACCCAAAGAAAGCTAAGCTAATTTTGCAAAGCAATTGATTCCATGAAAACTTCCAGTGTAATAAACATAATAAAAGAAGCAGTGAGAAAATTGAGATCTTTTTTTAACAGTGATGAAATTGAGATCTTTTATACCTTGATCTAGAAGATGATGTGGATGGTGCAGGTGAAGTAGGATCTCGAGAGTCTCGAGGTTCCGATGAGCTGGATATCGGCATGATTGAACAGCCACCGACGTTTACAACCTTAATTGGTTTATATGTCCTCCTACAAGACAAACTGAAAGTATTCAACATAACAAAGTAATATTGCCAGCTTGTGTCATCAATATTTCAAATTAACTTACATTATACCAAAAGGGTGGAAAGGTAACCACATATATGATATATCATGTGGATACCAAGATAATAACATAATCATGTTAATTTAAGAGTGCAATATTAAAAGATGTATAGCCTGATAGCCATGGTCAGCAGATCTAGTTCTAACAGCAAAAAAAACTAAGAATATACCCATCACCTATAGTTCAACATATAAATGAAATGTTGTGAACGTCGTGATAGAGAGTAACCTAAGCTATTGGAATTTTAACTCATATTTTATTCTAAATTTTATACTGGATTTGCATTCTCACTAAAAAATATTAAATGCAAGATCAAAAACCAAAGTCTCTGTTCCAGGTAATAGATAGGTAACAAAAGGATGATTAAACCAGCATCAGGTTTCAAACGATATGACAGCAATAGTAGTCTTAGATCTGAATAGGTATCAATTTTGAACTTATTGCAACAGATCATACAAAACTGACTGCAGTTGCTCCAACAGGAAAAGACCAACAGAGGAGTGATGCATATTTCGATGCGTGTTCAAGGAAAAAAATATTCAGCCGTAGCTGATAAAAAGAATTCCATTATGGTCACCATTTCATGGATCCAATTCAATGGAACATCCAGTTCAAAAGAAAAATCAATGGAACATCAAAACCACAACCGCAAGTACCAGTGCAAGCCCCGTCCCTACCTCCAAGACATCCAACTGGCAGTGCTAGAATCGTCATGGGGAAATTCAGATCTCAAAAAAATGGTACTTTCCACCTATTTAACTGCCAAAGATGAAAACTCGAAATTATCGCCCGTGATCTATCATCCTATCCCCAAATTCCACGCAAGTATACTTCAGCGGCGAGATTCCTTGCACACCTCAGCTGCAATGACACCTACCGCATGTCGCACACACAGACACACTTCCAAAGTCCAAATGCATATAGCAATTAGCTCCAAACAACCCGAGTAACTGTGTCTAGCTTCATGACAAAGGTGCCTTCCCCAATTCACCAAATTTGAGGAAGGACAGGCACCCAGCAGCAGAAGGTGCTACAAATGCAAAAAAGCAGCTGCGGACCAGAGCTGCCAATGCACGGGGATAGGAACGACCATACTAGCACTAAACGAGTTTAAGACAAGCGTGAGTGCAAAATTGTACCATTCCACGTGGTGCGGAGTTCAATCAATTACTCCTGAAATCCCAATGAAGAATGGCTGCCTCGACTGAGCATTGTCTCTCTATGACCCAACGAAAAGCACGCCGTTTCTACAGTATGGTAAGATCAGACCACGGCCTTCAAACAAGACATTATCGAAAACTAAAGTGCGGATGAACAAAGAAACAGAAAAGCGGGTCGCGACAGAATTCCTCGAGAATTACTCCCCTCCGTGCGCACCTAACTACGGCCTGGCCCAGATCGCTCCTCGCGCCACCGCGGAGCGGCAAGCGACGGCGGACCCCCCACCCCGATCACGCGAACCACCCAAAATCCCGCCGCCCACCTCCTCCGCCTCGCCAGTGGGGCCATCGCAGGCGAGATCTCGACCGCCAGGCTTCAACGAAACGCAACACGATACTCCCTAGAACCAGCGCGAATCGCTCGGAACTGGGCGCCGCCGCGGGCAGCCCCCTGCAGGGCGCGCCTGGCCAGAGAGATCGACGAACGAGAGCGGGAGAGGGGGGCTCACCGGCGGCAGGCGAGGACGTCCGGCGGCGAGAGCGGGGCGGGGGAGAGGAGGAGGCGACGCCTGGTCTCGCGCCCACACGCCCACTGTGCCGCGCAGTGTGGGTGTGAACTGTGAAGAGGGAGAGAGAGAGAGATGTGAAAGCTTTTGGAACAGGGGAAGTGGGGAGGGAGAGGGGTGGTGTCTTTTGCGGATCACTCCTGTCATTGTCGCGTTATTACGGGAGTGGACATGGACGGCCGCCTCGGCTGTCAAGTGGAAATTAACTGCGTTCCTCTTTTAGTAACGGGCAGATCGCTGTCGTACTACGCAGCGGTAGTGGAGGCATTTAGAGCGCCTTCGACCGTGTCAATAAAATAACCACCGTTTACGCGGAATTGGGTCAGAAAATTTTCTCCAACAATTTTCATAAACGTGGAAATTTTTAGTGAATACAGAAAAAAATAGAGAAAGATGTTTACCGACTGAGAAAAGACATCGCTAGACAACTTCCGTGAAATTTTACAGACCCGAAAAAGTGATTTTATAGGGAGTTTCTTAGAGCAACTCTAGCAAACCCCGCATCCGGCCGCCCGCAAAACGTGTTTGCAGCTCGTGGAAACCCGCTTTTGCGGGCTGGCTCGGACGGCCACAGATGCAGGCCCTCAACGGACCCGTAAAAAAATATATTTCACGAATTCAATAAATAAGTTTAAATGCAAATGACATAACACAGTTTTACGCGCAAATAAAAGCCAAGTTAAGTACGACAAACGCAAAAGAGGGCCCTGCAAAAGTTTGCCCCATGTCCGGCACCATCTTGATCGATCTTCACTCCGCACCATCTTGGTCGAGTCCATCTTGAAGTTCATCGCCACCAACGAATCCACCTCCGGCGCTTGTTTCAACTCCCGCACCAAAATCGTCGACATTGCCACCATATGGAGCAGAGAAAACATCTCCGGAACTGTAGCACGCACCGGCCGACGCAACCATTCTCCTCTTCAAGATTTCTCTCCTTGTCATATCATGACATGTTTTGGTGAGATCGTCCATGTCATTGCGGTTCATTGACATGATCTTGTTCTCTCCGGCAAGCAGCTTGGACATGGCCTTGTTTTCTGCAGCGCGTGCTCTTCTCTCCTTAATGGCAGCTTTACGCAGCCCCTCTTCCTTGAGCAATTGCCACTTTTCTTGCTTCTCCTTTTCCTTCTTCTCGACCAACTCTTTCTTGATCTCCAACGACTTCAACAATATCAACTCGTTTGATTGCACCATGGCATCAATCTTTTTTTTGACAGAAAAACTGTAAGGGAACCCCTTACAGTATAATTGGTGCAACAAATCCAAATTGCAAGTACCATGCCTTGAACCTGGGTGAGTGGGAAGGCATCAGCCCCTTCCCACCACTAGGCTATGCCTTAGTTTGCCATCATGGCATCAATCTTTTCCCTCAAGCTCGATGCTTCTTGCTCTCTCTTCATCTTCTCTTTAGTCTTCTTGTCGCCATCGGGCTTGTGCAAATTTCTTGAGCCATCATCATCCTCATCTTCATCCATGTTTGTAAGTGAGCCTCTCTTTGGTGGGGATTCTTTGTCGATTAACTTCCACTTCTCGCACTTTTGGAGCAACTCCCAACAATGCTCTAGTTTGAAGAATTTGCCTTCTGAAGCTTCCATGTCCTTGTATCTATGTTGAGCCATCTTGTCCTACACAATGTGAACAAAGTGATGCAATCATTTCCCATGATGCAAATATGATGATGCACAACTTGAACAAAGGCAAAACAAACTCACATAATCGGATTCCACGGTTCCACTTGGAGGTGCATTGCGTACTTGCTCCAAGCAAGCTGCCCAACGGTTGCACATAGTCTTGATATTCTCCCAACGCCCTTGAAGCGACCGAAATGTGCGTGGAGTCCTATTGGGATGGTTTGCCATAATGTGGAAGTATTGATCTTCGATTCTTTGCCAATATCTCTTGGAGGTTTGAGAAGTACTCGTGCATGCATCAAGAGACACCGCACTCCATGCTTTGATCAAAGCTTGATCTTCCAATATCGTGTAGTTCTTCAATCTTTGGCTTTTCCCAGATCTTGTTTGCGATTGCTCATACGCTTCTGCTTCGATCTTCTCAAATTCTTCCTCACAACCATGATCGTCCACGCCGTCCTCCATTTCATTGTAGTCGAATGCAGCGAACGGGGCTTGATCAATGTCAACGGAGTTGGTGTCCAACAAGTTCATGAACTCGGGAGTTGCATTGTTCGAACCACCGCTATAGTGAACGATAACAAGTCACGAGCTATCGCAAAAAATGGCGAAAAATGAAAGAAAATCGCCATGACCGAAGACGCATACCTTCCGACCATTTCTTCGAGCACCTCGCTTGCGGGGGGAGCAGCACCGTTGAACGGCATCACCGGGGCACCTCTTTCCGGGATGGAGTGAGAGGATGAAGAAGGCGGCTTCTTTGTAGCCGGAATCTTCCTCCGCTTTACGCCTGCGACCTTGCCGACCTTCCCCGCCGCCGGCCGGGATCGTGTTGCGAGGGTCTTCGCGGCAGGGGCAGCCGGATTCCCGCCCTGCACGACCACGTCGGCATGCCGCTTGCGGGCAGGCGCGGCGTTAGCTTGGGCGGCGGCGGCGGGGCCAACACGGCCAGCGACGAGATCCGTCCGAGGGGAAGGGGCGTGCGCGACCTCGACGATGACGGGGGCCAGCAGGGAGTCGTCCATGGCTGCGAGGGACGGCCGGGGAGAAAGCACCGGAGCATGGGGAGGCGGGGCAATGGTGGCGGGGGGTGGGGGAGCGGGAAAGGGGCGTGGAAATGTCCCTCCCGCCAAATCTCGCTGCGGATAGGGGCTGAGCTCGGGTCGGCCTCCCAACCCGTGAAATTAGAGGTCGGGGAGAAGATTTGCCGCGCCCCGCAAAAATATTTACGGGCCGGGACGGGATGCGGGGTCTGCTAGAGTTGCTCTTAGTGAAGCTGTTGGCGATGCTCTAAGCAAGTGGATAGGGTGTTCCCACATACACACCTTTGCTCAAAGAGGCAGGCCCTTAATCCACCGTGGGATTAAAATGTGATGTACTTTCTACTCTAAACTAATTTAAATTCTAGATTATTAAGTTGACCGGATTTATGTAAAGAGTAACACCATCTATGATGTAAAATTAGTTTCATTACGAATACATATGTTGTACTATATGTTAGTGTATTTTTCTGTGGACTTAGTTCAACATAGAGAAATTTGATTTAGAACAAAACTAGAACTTTAAATTAATTTGAGTGGAGTAAAACGATTAGAGTGTGCAATGGGTGTCTACAACTCCAATGTGTACTTTCTTTCTTTCCACTTCGTTTTATATGTTTCAACAAAATTCTCCAACAATTTTATTGCGGCGCGTAATAGAATTACCGTTGTTTACGTGAAATAGGGTCAGAAAAAAATCTCCAACAATTTTCAAAAACGTGCAAATTATTAGTGAAAATAGAAAAAAGATTTAGGGGGAGGTGTTTATAAGAACTGAGAAAAGACATCACCAGACAACTTCCCCTAAATTTTACGGCGCCTAGTAAAAGTGGTTTTACGAGAGTTTCTTGCAGAAGTTGTTGGTGATGCTCTAAGCAAATGGGCAGGGTGTTCTTGTATGCACATAAATATTTTTTCTCAAAGAGGCAGGCTCTTAATCGTCATTGGGATTAAAATGTGATGTTCTTTTTATTCTAAAATTAGTTTAAATTCTAGAATATTAAGTTGACTGAGTTTATGTAAAGAAGTAACACCATCTATAATGTAAAATTAGTTTCATTAGATTCATTACGAATACCTGATGTTGTATATGTTAGTGTATTTTTCTGTAGACTTAGTTCAACATAAAGAAGTTTGATTTAGAACAAAACTAAAACTTTAAATTAATTTGAGTGGAGTAAAAGCGATTAGAGTACGCAGCTGGTCCCTACAAGTCCAATGTGTGCTTTCTTTCTTTCCATTTTGTTTTTATATTTTTTTTAACATGTACTCCCTCCGCTTTCTAAATATAAGTCCTTTTAGAGATTTTAACAAGGACTACACATAAATGTATATAGGCATATTTTAAAGTATAGATTCACTTATTTTGCTATGTATGTAGTCTGTATTGTAACCTCTAAAAAAGCTTATATCTAGGAACGGATGGAGTATATCATTCTTCACAATATTCTATCTTAAAAGGCCTAGTCATTACTTGACAAAATGGATACAACCGGCGGTGGTGCAATCAGTTACATGTGTAAAATATGTGACCATGTACACAACATATTGTTTTGTTTCAGTCCAATCTAAGCAGAACTATGCTAAAGAAAATCCAGATGGAGATTGTTTGTGTATGTGTGGTTATTTTACCACTTTTTAGGTTATAATATGTAAAGTGAGAAGGTTGTTGCAGGGAAAGGAGAATACAGTCATTGTACTATCATTTATCGTACTCTTTTTGTCTCGTAATATATAAGATGCTATTAGGGCAACTTCAACGCACGATCCCAAACGGATGTCTGTTTTATCCGGTTTTCGTCCGTTTGAGGGTGGCAATGGGGTGGCGTTCGCCCAGATTTGTGAATGCGCCGGCCGTGTGCCCAATGCGCGGCCGCATTTCGGACGTCCGCCGAAGGCCATTTATACTAAAATCAACCATAGCAAATAGTCCAATCAAACATAGCAAATAGTTCCACATCCAAAATAGTTTTACAACCCAATCGAAATAAAAACAATATCAAATAGTCTTACAACCCAGTCGAAATATGTTTGCATGCAAAAAAAAATTAAACCGATAGATCTACTGGTTGCCAATATGAGTCCACATGTGCTCTTCATCCTAAAGCTGCACATGAGAGTGCCAATCACACATTTCACGATGAAAATGGACAAACTGTTGAAAGGTTGCAGGAGGTAGTTGCTCAGGCTCAACGTTTTCATCCCGGAAATCAAACCCTTGGTTGTAGATGTTATCACGCTCATCGTTCACGATCATGTTGTGCATGATCACACAAGCAGTCATCACCTTCCAAAGTTTCTGAGTGCTCCATGTCAATGCAGGGTTCCGAACAATACCCCATCGAGATTGAAGCATGCCAAAAGCACGCCCCACATCCTTTCTAGCACTCTCCTGTATTTGGGCAAACCTATGTATCTTCTCTCCTTGCGGATTGGGTATGGTCTTCACAGGAGTTGATCACTGAGAATAGATACCATCAGCTAGGTAATATCCCTTGTTGTAATGGTGGCCATTGATCTCAAAGTTGACCTCTGGGGAGTGGCCTTCTGTAAGCCTTGCAAACACTGGAGAACGCTGAAGCACGTTGATATCATTGTGCGAACCAGCCATGTCGAAG
Organism: Triticum dicoccoides; assembly: GCF_002162155.2. Lineage (NCBI taxonomy): Eukaryota > Viridiplantae > Streptophyta > Magnoliopsida > Poales > Poaceae > Triticum > Triticum dicoccoides. Next base: position 518,325,896 of record NC_041386.1, read on the forward strand.
AAAGGATGCCATATCCACAGATCTTATGAAGCCACCGCTTCAAGTATGATAGTGACACCTTTCACATGCCCCTTATACTGCCCCTGCCAAGCAAATGGACAATTATTCCACTTCCAGTGCATACAATCTATACTACCAAGCATGTCCGGAAAGCCCCTATCGTAAGTGATCGCCAACAACCTCTCCGTATCAGTGGCAGTTGGCTCTCTCATGTAATCATAGGCCGAACACTGCCACCACGGCCTTGCAGAACCTATACATTAAGAGGAGACAGTGTGTTGGGGAACGTAGCAGAATTTTAAAATTTTCTACGCATCAACAAGATCAATCTATGGAGTAATCTAGCAACGAGGGAAGGAGAGTGCATCTACATACCCTTGTAGATCGCTAAGCGGAAGCGTTCAAGTGAACGGGGTTGATGGAGTCGTACTCGTCGTGATCCAAATCGCCGATGATCCTAGCGCCGAACGGACGGCACCTCCGCGTTCAACACACGTACGGTTGGGAGAGAAGTCTCCTCCTTCTTGATCCAGCAAGGGGGAAGGAGAGGTTGATGGAGATCCAGCAGCACGACGGCGTGGTGGTGGAAGCAACGGGGATCTCGGCAGGGCTTCGCCAAGCTCAGCGAGAGGGAGGGGTGTTATGAGGGGAGAGGGAGGTGCCAGGGGCTAGGGTGCGGCTTCCATGCGCCTCCCCACTATATATAGGGGTGGAGGGGCTGGTTTCTTGCCCTCCAAGTCCATTGGGGCGTTGGCAAAGGTGGGGGAAAGAAATCCCATCATTTCCCTTCCCCACCGATTGTTATCCCCCTTTTTAGGGATCTTGATCTTATCCCTTCGGGATATGATCTTATTCCTTTTAAGGGGGGATCTTGGTGCGCCTTGACCAGGGGTGTGGGGCCTTGCCCCCACTACCCACGTTCATGTGGGTCCCCCCATGCAGGTGGGCCCCACTTCGGAACCTTCTAGAACCTTCCCGGTACAATACCAAAAAATCCCAAACATTTTCCGGTGGCCAAAATAGGACTTCCCATATATAAAATCTTTACCTCCGGACCATTCCGGAACTCCTCGTGACGTCCGGGATCTCATCCGGGACTCCGAACAACTTTCGGGTCACCGCATACTAATATCTCTACAATCCTAGCGTCACCGAACCTTAAGTGTGTAGACCCTACGGGTTCGGGAGACACGCAGACATGACCGAGACGACTCTCCGGTCAATAACCAACAGCGGGATCTGGATACCCATGTTGTCTCCCACATGTTCCACGATGATCTCATCGGATGAACCACGATGTCGAGGATTCAATCAATCCCGTATTCAATTCCCTTTGTCCAGCGGTATTGTACTTGCCCGAGATTCGATCGTCGGTATCCGGATACCTTGTTCAATCTCGTTACCGGCAAGTCTCTTTACTCGTTCCGTAACACATCATCCCGTGATCAACTCCTTGATCACATTGTGCACATTATGATGATGTCCTGCCGAGTGGGCCCAGAGATACCTCTCCGTCACACGGAGTGACAAATCCCAGTCTCGATTCGTGTCAACCCAACAGACACTTTCGGAGATACCCGTAGTGCACCTTTATAGCCACCCAGTTACGTTGTGACGTTTGGCACACCCAAAGCATTCCTACGCTATCCGGGAGTTGCACAATCTCACGGTCTAAGGAAATGATACTTGACATTAGAAAAGCTTTAGCAAACGAACTACACGATCTTGTGCTAGGCTTAGGATTGGGTCCTGTCCATCACATCATTCTCCTAATGATGTGATCCTGTTATCAATGACATCCAATGTCCATGGTCAGGAAACCGTAACCATCTATTGATCAACGAGCTAGTCAACTAGAGGCTTACTAGGGACATGGTGTTGTCTATGTATCCACACATGTATCTGAGTTTCCTATCAATACAATTCTAGCATGGATAATAAACGATTATCATGAACAAGGAAATATGATAATAACTAATTTATTATTGCCTCTAGGGCATATTTCCAACAATGTGGACTCACTCATACGCACATACCCATCCACAAGATCATCAGGAATTCCATATGCAAGCATGCGAATAGCCACAGTGCATTTCTGGTAAGAAGAGAAGTCAGGCTTGCCAAGGGCATCCTCCTACCACTCCCTCCCGAATACGATTGAACACATGTCTCCTCATTCGAAATCGGTGACGAAATTGATGTGATTTGAAGAGTGCGGCATTAGTAATCGACATAGAGAAGGATGTGGCCTTTCTCCCTACTGCTGTTCAAGGCCGGAGCATGGCCGGTGATTGATCCCCTGAACCGAGGCCACTTCCTACTAATGTGGTCATGGACGACCAATGTAGCCACCACAAGCTCTTCATCGTCCGAGGACAAATCACCCGATGAGCAAATGAAGTTGTGAAAGAAATAATCATCCCTGCTATCCATTGTACCTTATGAGCAAAGCATCGAACGCCTTGCGGTCATGGTGGAGACGCGGTTGGAAAGTGCACGTCGTTTTCCCGCAGGCGGCAAAGCAAGGTTTGGGGTCGGTGGTGGTGGGCGCCTGCGGCAATGCACGACCCGCTAGAAGTTGTTGGGGTCGACGGGCGGAGCCGACGGCCATAACATCTCTCCCACCGGCAATAAGGAACCACGAATGCCGACAAAGAGCTTTTGAGAAACGCATGTGTGGGACGGCTATGGAATGGCGTGGTCGTGGTTCGGACGGCCTTGGTGGAAGGTGATGCGGCAGGAAACAAGGGTGTCGGCGGCAATTGCGGGGGACGAAGGGAAGGGGAAAGGGAAGGGAAAAGGGACGTTTGTATCACCGATGGGCGGGTTAGGGGGAGGACAAGGGCACGCGCCCCGCCAGTCCGCACGCGTCCGTTTGGCTGCAAATGTGGCCCAGAGTTGGGTCAAAAATGCGTCGAAAACGAACATTGGTATGTTTGCTCTCATGTATTGGACCGTCTGTTCTGTTCGTTTATCCCTAAACGGACGGGGCCGCACCATTTGAGTCACCCATTGGAGTTACCCTTATAACCAATATACTCAGGGAATGTGTGTCAATGGTGTGTGCTTTAGGCGAGTAATATTCCCATGAATTTCCAAAGGTTAGGAAATTTAACAGTGTGAATATGTGTCAAACCAATATTCTCAAATAGCAACCTGACACGTACTTTTTATAGTGTCTGAAAACGCTTTTATATTGAAACAGAGGGAGTATAATCGTATTCGAATAGCACCAATTTCTGGCAGTGGTGAGATGAGGAGCGAAGGAATTTCCTTTTCAGCGAAGGAACAGAACGCAGAGCAGAAACGACAAGCATTAGCTGGTGGTGATCTGGTACCCGGCTCAGTCAGTCACACACGTCTCGACGAACGAAATACAACCATGACGGAAGGACCAATCTGCAAAGTAGCGAATTACCCTCCTGGACTGGCGACCAACGTCTCGGAGGTAAGCCTTCTCTGACACCCGGGTCAAGAGGCGCTCGGTCCGCGCGGGCCCCACGCGCAAGCGACTGCGGTCCTGGGGATCCAACGGCCGCTCGCTCGGGCCCGGTAGGGTCCTCCCCGGTGACGTCAGGCAGGCGCTCGGCCCGCTAGAGTGCCTTTCCAGTGGCGTCAGGCGCGTGGGGGCTGCTTTCCCTCACGTGCTCGCAACGGGCAACTGGCAGGCTCGCCGTGGGGCCGCGCCGTCAGCGAGGCGAGGCCCGCTTTGGGACAGAGTGGCCGGGCCCCGATCCAGCAGTGTGACGGAATCACGGCCACCTTTTCTGAGTGGATCATGAGACGTACGCTACGAATTCTCTGCTTCGCCCGGCAGAGAAAATTAGCGAGATGTACGATTTCGAGTAGAAAATGGGACCATGGACCGTCTGCTTCGCCCGGCAAGTGCAATTCAATACGGTACAATACAATTTACTCCGTCAGAGTGGTACCAATAACCTATGAGGTAATAGCACCCCAGGTACCCTAACTTGTACAGAATGTGATGATTTAGTCCCAAAGTTGTAAAACTTGACTCCACCATACCCCAACTTGCATCTCATGTGATGATTTAGTCCCAGGCCAATCACAGCTCGCCAATTGGCTGCCAGGTGGCTGGACCTGTCAACGCATGCAGTTTTGCACAAACCCCCCTGCCATTTCCTTTTATCAATGGACGGCTTGGACGCCCTGGACACCCATCCTAGGCTCATCCCCATCCTGGACGCCCTGGACACGACCGCGTTGCGCGCCTGCGAGTCGCACACCTGCGTGCTGAACTTGCACCGGTACCTGGACCGCCAGCCTACCGGGGCGGCCACGTCTGGGCTGCTGCTGCCTTGCGACGCGGCGCCACTGCCGTCGATCTTCTTGATCGCCCTTCGCATGCTGGAGCACTCCCTCTCCAGGCCCTGCACCCGGCTCATCATGTCGTCCATGTCCACCCGCAGCGTTTGGCTCTCCTGCACCGTTGTCGTCTGCCACGCCTCGCTCGGGCCAGCGGCGTGACGCACCGCCGCCACTGGCCGCTGCAGACGAGGATTCGGATGCCGCGCTCGCGGGGAAGCCATGGACGCTATCAGTGTGCCCATGATGGCGCATCGGAGCTGCAGCTGCTCGAAGAAGAGCACCTGTAGCACCGCGCGCAGCGGGAGCCGCTCGTTCTGCGCCGCGTGCGTGCATGCCTCCACCGTCAGCTTCCTGAAGTCCACCACGCCGCACACCCTGTCCCGCTCCTCCGCCGTCAGCCGCGGATACGCCTGCGCATGCATGCACCAGTCACGAGCCATGGAGTCGGCAACAAACTGCTACTCGACAACCAGACTCCGACACTCCTTGTAGACTAGCCCTGTGCAAGGTCTTTTTAGTTTCTTTAGCTCCTTAGTTGTAGTCTGGGTGCCTTCGCGGCTGGTAGCTTGTCTTTACTTTTTCTGTTTTTTTCTTTTCCTGAACGTTGTATCAACTCTGGTTTCAAGCGTTGCAATGGAACCGGGGAAGCCTTGTGGCTTCCTAATGCTCTAAAAAGAAGCAGTCAATGACAAATCGGGGAATGTACGTACCTTGAGGTAGATGTCGACGGCGCGGTAGACGCCATCGTCGTAGATGCGGGCGTGGTCCGGCATTGCCAGCGCGAGCTCGCAGAATTTGGTTGGCTTCAGGTTGGCGTCGGACGCTACCTCTGCCAGGTAGTTGTCCACCAGCTTGCCCACCTGCACCATTGCCACGGTCAACGGACGTGACGCCATCGTCCTTGCCGCCGCTTCCTCCTCGGTGATTGCAGCTGACAACGACGCCTCGTCCTCGCCCACCTCCTCCTCGACCAGGAAGTGCCTGAGCACCCGCTCGACGTAGTCCACGTCGTAGAGCGTCTCCGTGGCGCCGGAGTAGCTCGGGATGAGCACGTCCTCCACCGTTGCCTGTTCCAGCTGCGTCGCGGCCTTCCGCTCGATCGCCGCGCGCGCCGCGTCGGAAGCGCGCAGGATGTGCACCGTCCGCAGCAGCGCGACCAGGAATTTCGCGGTCACCATGCTCCCCGAGCCCTTGTCCGCGGGGAGGCTCGCGACCACCGCCTCCAGGAGGTCTCTCTGCTCCACCTCCGACGAGACCGGCGCGGACGCGCGGCACCACCTCATGGACCTCGACAGCCCCGGGAGGGTGGCCTTGGCGTAGGACACGAGGCAGCCCTCCAAAGCCTCCGTCATCACGTCCTTGTGCGGCCATGGCCACCATCACCCGCTTGTACATGTGCGGACCGAGCACGGCCAGGTCGCCGAACCAGGAGCGCGACGTCGCCGACGAGCGCGCGGCGATGGCGTCCATGCAGCGGGCGACAATGCCGAGCTCCTCGGGTGCGGCAGCAGCTCCTCGCAGGACTTGAGCGCCTTGGTGGAGGAGCACAGACTGCGAGAGGTAGGCCTCGGCGCGTGCGGCCAGGTTGTCCTCGGAGTGCTCCTCCGTCATCTCCAGGTACTCGGCCGCGCACCGCAGCAGGGCGACGTTCCAGGGTGTGAGCTCGACGCGGACGCCGTAGCAGAACTTGGCGCCGCCTCGAAGGTGCCTGGCCCGCCGGGAAAGTCCGGGAAGGTGATGCGGTACGACTTGCCGTCATGCATCCTAACATGCTGCTGCTCCTCGTCCCCGTCCTCCTCCTCTGCTTCCTCAATCTCTGTTTCTGCCGCAGCATGCTCTTCGACATTGCCTTCAGAACTCCCATGCCGACGCCGCCGCTGGCCCTCTAGACGCTGCTCGTCCTGCTCGGCAAGCAGGCGGCTGATGTTGCGGCTCTTGGACATGAGCAGGAACTGCGCGCGCAAGCACCAACTTCTCCGCGGAATTTCGTCGAGCACAGATTTAATTCAGGTGGGGGTTCATGTGGGGGGTAACTGCAGGTTGAATCAGTGAAACGGCAGGGGGGTTTGTGCAAAACTGCAGGCGCTGACCGGCCAGCCACTTGGCAGCCAATTGGCGAGCTCTGATTGGTCTGGGACTAAAACATCACATTGGTTGCAAGTTGGGGTATGAGTTGATCTAGTTTTGCAACTTTGGGACTAGATCATCACATTGGGTGCAAGTTAGGGAGCCCATTGATCAAGGGAGCCCATTGATCAAATGCGACGGACTCAGAACCTTTCCCTTTTTTCACCGGGACGAGGGCATCTCCCACGCGGATCATAAGGGCCTGTTTGGTTCTAAAATCAGTGACTTATAAGTCAGGTGACTTAAAACTAGTGACTTATAAGTCATGTTTGTTTGATTGTCACCTGATTTATAAATCACCTGAACACATTTTTTTATTTTATTTTTTATGTAAAGACAGTGAGACCCACACAAAAAGGGGTGACTTATAAGTTTTAAGTTGGGATGGAGCAACTTATGACTTATAAGTTGGGGTAACTTATAAGTTAAGTCTGTTTGGCAAAGTAAGTCACTTTTTGCACTTTTCGACTTATAAGTTGCTAACTTATTTGAAACCAAACAGGCCCTAAAACGGACACCGCATACGTCCACGAATCGGACAGTGGCCGGACAGTGATACGGAACCGGCCACCCAAAGCTAACCGCAAATGTTCGGTCATATTTGATATAAATTTAAACAAATCGAACAACTTCCATCCAAACTTACGTAGATTAATTTTTACATAATACCATATTTTCATCTAAATCAGATCACAATCATTATATTTTCAACATATTAAAAATAAAGTATAGCGGGCTAGGCTATTCTAATCTAGTCTAAATGATTGTCGGCCGTGACGGCGTCGTTTCCCACGACATGTCTTATGTCTGGCAGCAAGCTTATCGGACGGTCATGAACCCGGGAAATGAAGCTCATCGTCTGAGGCCCGGTAAGACGATGGCGGTGGCCGTCCTGGGGTCCAACCGGTGGCGGTCTCCCATGTTCTACTATTGCTTGCTATCGACGGCGTCGCGAAAGTCATGGACGCGCCGGCCTCGTCGACGTGGCGGTGGGGCAGCAGACGCAGAGCTGGCAACGTCGTCGATGTCATCATCAAATTCCTCCTCCGTCGTGTCTATCTCCACGAACATAGCTTATTTCTCCGACCGCAGGATGCGGAGCCGCCATCGCCACGATAGATATCGCGGGCGGTGCGGTAGGATAGCAACAACTCATTCTTCTCATTCACGTCTGCCACCATGCCCGTGCCGGTGTTGTCATTCTCCTGATCGCGGTGATTTGCTCCTCCGCGAGTCGGTGCTCGTCGAGGAGCCAGAGGTTGTATGTCTGGTTGCCATGCGCCTGTCGGAACGCCGCCTCCCGCTCTTGCACCACCATGTCAGTGAAGTGCGCCCATGCCTCACCCATGGTGATGCCAGCATGGACTGGTGAGGGCGTTGGCGCTAGCTCGTTTTCGGCTGCCTCTTCCATTGGTTCGTCCACCTCGATACCCTGCGAAGTGCTCGCCTAATACGTATCTATATTTTTTATTGTTTCATGCTATCATCATACTAGTTTTACATATTTTGACACCATTTTATATTACTTTTATATGAACTAACCTATTAACCCAGTGCTGAAGGCCAGTTCTTGTTTTCTAGTGTTTTTGAAAATATAGGTAAAAATTTCACAAAGTAGGAATGACTTGAATTTTGTGGATTTTTTTAAAATATATCTGAATTTTTGGTGAAAGGATTAATGCAAGGTGGTTCTTGTGGGCCCCACAAGGGCAACGACGTGACCTAAGGCCCGCCCAGGCCATGCGTCCTCGTGGAGAGACCGTAGGTCGGTTGAGGCTCTACTTCGGGTGCAAGAAAGCTAATTTAGAGGAAAAATCATGAAAAATTCCAGGCCGATCGGAGTTATGGATCTCCAGCTATAAAAGAAACGGCCCTCAGCCTGAGAAACATCTTGAAAACAGAGACAAGTAGAGAGGGGAGATCCAATCTCGGAGGGGCTCCCGCCCTCCGAGACCCAGAAGCCAACAACCAACAACCATGCACGAAAGGGATCAGGTCGGGAGGGCCAACGCTGGATCCGCCGCCACGCATGGGAGGGCCGACAACTGCACCCGCCAGAGCCCCACCGGCCACCGAGCACCATCGTTCTGACGAGCTGCTTCCCCATGCCTCCTTCCTTCTCTTCTTGTTCTAGGCGTCGATGTCGTCCATGGCGGGTGCATAGGCATCCATGGCGGGGCTCCCATGTGGCACACGCGAGGTTGCAGGAGGTGATGGCGGCTCATGATACGTCTTCAATGTATCTATAATTTTTTTATTGTTCCATGTTGTTATATTATCATTCTTGAATGTTTTACAATTATTTTATAGCAATTTTATATCATTTTTTGGGACTAACATATTAACATAGTTGTAACGCCCCAGATATAACTTTCCCAATTTGTACTCCAACTCTTGCCGTTTCCGGCGTTAAGTTATATTTATTTCCTCGGGTTCGGGTTTTGTCTCCGTGTGTTGTTGTCATTGTCATGCATCTCATATCATGTCATCATGTGCATTGCATTTGCATACGTGTTCATCTCATGCATTCGGGCATTTTCCCCGTTGTCCGTTTTGCATTCCGGCGCTTCGTTCTCCTCCGGTGGTCATTTCTAGCTTTCTTTCGTGTGTGGGGATTAAACATTTCCGGATTGGACCGAGACTTGCCAAGCGGCCTTGGTTTACTACCGGTAGACCGCCTGTCAAGTTTCGTATCATTTGGACTTCGTTTGATACTCCAACAGTTAACCGAGGGACCGAAAGGCCTCGTGTGTGTTACAGCCCAACACCCCTCCATTTTGGCCCAAAACCCACCAAACTCTGCTCCATGTCCTAGAGCGTTCGATCACAATCGCGTGGCTGAAAACCGCACCTCATTTGGACTCTCCTAGCTCCACTTATGCCTATAAATAGCCCCCTTCGTTTTCCTTCTTCTTCTTCCCCGAAACCCTAGATCCGCCGCTCCTCTCGCGCGCCGGACAATTCTCCCACCGACGGACACGTCCGCCCGCAGTGTCCGGCTGCCACGTGGCAGCCCCGCACTCGCCGTGCCCGGCTCGCGCCGCCAGCCGCCGCCGGCCCGGGAGGCCCAGGAGGGGCCCCCGCGAGCCCGAAGTCTCCCGCGCCCCGCGCCTCGACTCCGCCGCCGCCTCTCCCACCTCCGGCGACCGGCGCCACTGCGGGCCGCCATCACCGCCACGGCCGCCACCTCGCCTCGAGACCTCCGCCACCACGCCGACCTCGCCGACCGCCGCCTCCACGCAACTGCCGCCGCCTCCTCGCGTCGCCGGCTGCCTGCCTCACCGGAGCCCAAGTCCGGCCGGCCTCGCCCCGGCCTCTTCCTCCCTCCATGCCGGCGACCTCAACTCCGGCCGATCAACCTCGACTTCCGCGCCCGATGAACAGTGCACCGGATCTCAGATCTGAGATCTGAGATATTTTGAGACGGTTGACTTTTTCCCTCTCCCCCTTAATTTTTGTGCATACTTTGATCGGTGATATCTCCACATCCGTAGCTCCGATTTGGACATATAGTATATCAAAATGTTCATCTCAAAGAGTGCATCATTTCATTCTATTGCATAATTTTCATTTGAGTTCATCTTGATGCCCGAAATGCTGTTAGAAGGAGGCTTCGTGAGTTAATTGTCAGATCTGCTAGTTCATCTTAGACTTTTGTCATTTTTGCCATGATTATTGTGTGCATGCTATGCCTGTGAGTCCTTCATATGTTTTGTTAAGGGTTTTGTCATCTTTCCAGAGGTGCAACCTATGCATTTTTAGGATGTGTGTGGTGACTTGTGCAAGCTTGCAAAGTGAGGCACCCGGTAAATCTGTTTTCAGGGACTTGGTAGTTTTCACTAAGTCTGGGATTATTTAGTTCATGATGCCATATGTTCGTGTTGTTTCCTAGTGATCCGTGCCTCTTTTGAGGATGATCAGTAAAGGAGTTTTGTTAATCTTGTTATGCTCTATCAATCCATGTCTTTAGTTGCAATTATGGATCACCCTAGCTTGAGTCAATCAAGCTCTACTTTTGCTTTGTTTTGAATCTGGGCAGATCGTCAACTCGTTTGCGATTTTGCCGATGTTATTGTAGTTGATCCGTGCATACTATGCCATTGTTCTTGCCATGTCTAGCTTGTATTTTGTGCCTTCTTAATGTATGTATGCTTGCCTTGCCATGACTTGCACCGTGGTGAGTGCATCGAGCTCGTAAACATGCCTTCGTGAGTTATGTTTCAACATGTCCCAGTTTTCACTAAGTCTGAAAACTGATTATGTTTTTGCTATGTTCGTGTGCTCGTTAATATATTTTGTAAACCCTTTTGGCCCCAGGTCACTTTGGGTATTTTGTTAAGCTTGTTGAGTAGCTCCATGCCATGTTCTTCCTTGTCATATTCAGGTCATGGATCATGTTGTTTTGCTGCTCCGAAGAGGGCTTCACGATCTGAAATTTCAGACAAGTGTTAATTTCACTAAGTCTGGAATCTGTTTTGCATTTGCGTTTTTGCCATGCTTGTTTGAACCTCATAATGGATGAATTGGCCGTGGCTGAGTGCTAGTATTTTATTAAGCATCTTGTGTGCATCCCAGCCATGTATTTTGTTGTCATGTTCGGTGGCTGTGGCATGTTCGTTTTGTTGCACTTAGATGCCTACTTGCTGTAAATTGCAGACCGGTGTCATTCTTAAAACGCTTGCCATTTCCAAACCGTAACTCCGATTCCAATGATCTTTATATCGTTTTCAAGCGATTTCATCCCCTCTTTCCAGTGGAACCCTTGGAATTCCAAGTTGAGGCCAGGTTCATGCATTTCCTGTCATATCTTGCATTTTGCATCCCGCATCGCATCCCGCTTAGCATATCATCTTTGTATCGTGTTGTTTGAGTTTGCACGTGGTTGATTGTATCCTTGTTGCTTGTTTGTCTTGTTTAGGTAGAGCCGGGAGATGAGTTCGCTAACGAGGAGCCCGTTGAGTTTGCTCTTGAGGATCCAGTCAACTCTGACAACTGTGCAGGCAAGATGATCATACCCTCGAAATCACTACTATCTTTGCTATGCTAGTTTGCTCGCTCTTTGCTATGCCAATGCTACGATGCCTACCTTTTGCTTGTCAGCCACCCAATTGCCATGTCAAACCTCTAACCCACCATGTCCTAGCAAACCGTTGATTGGCTATGTTACCGCTTTGCTCAGCCCCTCTTATAGCGTTGCTAGTTGCAGGTGAAGATTGGAGGCCGTTCCTTGTTGGAACATTTATTTACTTGTTGGGATATCATTATATTGCTGTGTTATCTTAATGCATCTATATACTTGGTAAAGGGTGGAAGGCTCGGCCTCTCGCCTAGTGTTTTGTTCCACTCTTGCCGCCCTAGTTTCCGTCATATCGGTGTTATGTTCTCGGATTTTGCGTTCCTTACGCGGTTGGGTTATAATGGGAACCCCTTGACAGTTCGCCTTGAATAAAACTTCTCCAGCAATGCCCAACCTTGGTTTTACCATTTGCCACCTAGCCTTTTCCCTTGGGTTTCGCGGACTCAAGGGTCATCTTATTTTAACCCCCCCGGGCCAGTGCTCCTCTGAGTGTTGGTCCAACCTAGAGCACCGTGCGGGGCCGTCCCTTGGCAACTTGGGTTACTTTGGCTCCCGTACGCTTAGCTTATCCGGTGTGCCCTGAGAACGAGATATGTGCAGCTCCTATCGGGATTTGTCGGCACAGCGGGCGGTGTTGCTGGACTTGTTTTACCATTGTCGGAGTTGTCTTGAATTACCGAGATACCGAGTCTGATCGGAACTTCTTGGGAGGAGGTCTATTCCTTCGTTGACCGTGAGAGCTTGTCATGGGCTAAGTTGGGACTCCCCTGCAGGGATTGAACTTTCGAAAGCCGTGCCCGCGGTTATGGGCAGATGGGAATTTGTTAATGTCCGGTTGTAGATAACTTGAACCTTAATTAATTAAAATGAATCAACTGTGTGTGTTACCGTGATGCCCCCTTCTCGGCGGAGTCCGGGAAGTGGACACGGTGTTGGAGTTATGCTTGCGCAGGTTGTTCTTCTAGATTCTCGCTCGCGCTTTGCCTCCTCTTCTTGCTCTCTTTTGCGAATAAGTTAGCCACCATATATGCTAGTCGCTTGCTGCAGCTCCACATATATTTGCCTATCCTTCCTATAAGCTTAAATAGTCTTGATCGCGAGGGTGCGAGATTGCTGAGTCCCTCTGGCTCACAGATTACTATTACACCAGATGCAGGGCCTGATGATTCCGCTCCAGGAGACGCGTACGAGCTCAAGTGGGAGTTCGACAAAGACTCTCAACGTTACTATGTTTCTTTTCCCGATGATCAGTAGTGGTGCCCAGTTGGGGGTGATTGGGACCGTGTCGCATGTTGGGCTCTCTTTTATTTAGGCGTCGTAGTCGGGCCTTGAGTGTATGGTTGATGTAATGTTATTTATGTAATTGATTGACGTGGCGAGTGCAAGCCAACTATGTTATCTCCCCTTTTATTATTACATTACATGGGATGTTTGTGAAGATTGCCTAACTTGCGACATATGCCTTCAATGCGATTATGTCTCTAAGTCGTGCCTCGACACGTCGGAGCTATAGTCGCATCGAGGGTGTTACAATAGTGCCCAGTGTCAGTTGTTGTTTTTTGCTTGTTTTTTACTTCACAGAAAATCAATACCAAACGGAGTCCAAACGCAGCGAAACTTTTTGGAGAATTTTTTGGACCACAAGACTGTTGGGGAACGTAGTATTTCAAAAAAATTCCTACGATCACGCAAGATCTATCTAGGAGAAGCATAGCAACGAGCGAGAAGAGTGTGTCCACGTACCCTCCTAGACCAAAAGCGGAAGCGTTTAGTAACGCGGTTTATATAGTCGAATGTCTTCGCGATCCAACCGATCCAAGCACCGAATGTACGGCACATCCGCGTTCAGCACATGTTCAGCTCGATGACGTCCCTCGATCTCTTGATCCAGTTGAGCACGAGGGAGAGTTCTGATACGTCTCCGTCGTATCTATAATTTTTGATTGTTCCATGCCAATATTCTACAACTTTCATATACTTTTGGCAACTTTTTATACTATTTTTGGGACTAACATATTGATCCAGTGCCCAGTGCCAGTTCCTATTTGTTGCATGTTTTTTGTTTCGCAGAAAATCCATATCAAACGGAGTCCAAATGGGATAAAAACGGACGGAGATTTTTTTTGGAATATATGTGATTTTTGGGAAGTGAAATCAACGCGAGACGATGCTCGAGGGGCCCACGAGGCAGGGGGCGCACCCCAGGGGGGCAGGCGCGCCCCTGACCCTCATGGCCACCCCGTAAGGTGGTTGATGCCCTTCTTTCGCCGCAAGAAAGCTAATATCCGGATAGAGATCGTGTTAACATTTCAGCCCAATCAGAGTTATGGATCTCCGGGAATATAAGAAACAGTGAAAGGGTAGAATCTGAGAACGTAGAAACAGAGAGAGACAGAGAGACAGATCCAATCTCGGAGGGGCTCTCGCCCCTCCCGTGCCATGGAGGCCATGGACCAAAGGGGAAACCCTTCTCCCATCTAGGGAGAAGGTCAAGGAATAAGAAGGAGGAGGGGGCTCTCTCCCCCTCGCTTCCGGTGGCACCGGAGTGCCACCGGGGGCCATCATCATCACCACAATCTTCACCAACAACTTCACCGCCATCATCACCAACTCTTCCCCCCTCTATGCAGTGGCATAACATCTCTCTTACCCGCTGTAATCTCTACTTAGACATGGTGTTGAACGCTATATATTATTTCCCAATGATGTATGGCTATCCTATGATGTTTGAGTAGATCTGTTTTGTCCTATGGGCTATTTGATGATGAAGATTGGTTTGAGTTGCATGTTTTATTATTGGTGCCGTCCTATGGTGCTCTCCATCTCGCACAAGCGTGAGGGATCCCCGCTGTAGGGTGTTGCAATACGTTCATGATTCGCTTATAGTGGGTTGCGTAAGTGACTGAAACACAAACCCGAGTAAGGGGGTTGTTGCGTATGGGATAAAGAGGACTTGATGCTTTAATGCTATGGTTGGGTTTTACCTTAATGATCTTTAGTAGTTGCGGATGCTTGCTAGAGTTCCAATCATAAATGCGTATGATCCAAGTAGAGAAAGTATGTTAGCTTATGCCTCTCCCTCATATAAAATTGCAATAATGATTACCGGTCTAGTTATCGATTGCCTAGGGACAAATAACTTTCTCGTAACAACAAGCTCTCTACTAAAACTAATTTAGTTCTTTCTTTATCTAAAACAACCCCTACTTTTTATTTACATAATCTTTACTATCTTGCAAACCTATCCAACAACACCTACAAAGTACTTCTAGTTTCATACTTGTTCTAGGTAAAGCGAACGTCGAGCGTGCGTAGAGTTGTATCGGTGGTCGATAGAACTTGGGGGAATATTTGTTCTGCCTTTAGCTCCTCGTTGGGTTCGACACTCTTACTTATCGAAAGAGGCTACAATTTATCCCCTATACTTGTAGGTTATCAAGACCTTTTTCTGGCGCCGTTGCCGGGGAGTCATAGCGTGGGGTGAATATTCTCGTGTGTGCTTGTTTGCTTTATCACTAAGTAATTTTTATTTGTTGTTCTTAGTTGTTCTTTATCTTTAGTTATGGATATGGAATACGAAATACCAAAAAAATTAGGTGTACGTGCTACTCATGGAGATGAGGAACCTCCTAAAACCCTCGATGTTGGTTATGTGAAAGATATTATGTACTACTTTAATAATCCCGAGAAAACCCCATTCAATTATGTAATGGGAGTAACGTTGGATCAACGCGAATACTTTAGGGATTATCGCTTGACACAAAAAGGGAAACTATTATGGGATCAAATTCATATATTGAATTGGTATGCTAGGCAACTATGCTTGAGATATGATTATACTTGTTGCTCTAGGATGAAGGCTCCACACCTTCCCTTTTCATGCGAATTTAATGATAATAAAACTTTAGCTTCTTATGCTAATGGTATATATGATTACTATGATGTGGAACAAATAGAAGAATTTGTTGCTTTTATGGGTGCTTATGAAATCGAATCTATGTTTAAAGAGTTTGAAGATTTTGATGATTCGGTTTATAGACCTGAAAATTTAGCCATCCTTAAATATTGCTATGAGAATTATGAATACAATTCCGATATTAATGCACTTATTGAGAAAGTCTCCGCTGTCCAAGAAGAGACTAATATTTTGCGGGAGTCTATGGAAGAAGAAATTGATGAAACTGTGAGCTCATTGGATGAAAAAGATGATGAGGAGAGCGAAGAACAAAAGGAGGAAGAGCAGATTAGCTACCCATGCCCACCTTCTAATGAGAGTAACTCTTCAACTCATACATTGTTTAATTTCCCTTCGTGCTTACTGAAGGATGACTGCTATGATGATTGTTATGACCCCGTTGATTCTCTTGAAATATCCCTTTTTGATGATGCTTGCTATGCTTGTGGCCAAGATGCCAATACGAATTATGCTTATGGAGATGAACTTGCTATAGTTCCTTATGTTAAACATGAAATTGTTGCTATTGCACCCACACATGATAGTCCTATTATCTTTTTGAGTTCTCCCGACTACACTATATCGGACAAGTTTGCCCTTATTAAGGATTATATTGATGGGTTGCCTTTTACCGTTGCACATGATGATTTTGATGAATATAATATGCATGTTCTTGCTGCTCTTACTTGCAATTATTATTAGAGAGGAACTATATCTCCACCTCTCTATGCTTCCAATATGATAAAATTGCAAGAAACTGCTTATACTATGCATTGGCCTATACTATGTGTGCATGAATTGTTCTTTTATGACATGCCGATGCATAGGAAGAGAGTTAGACTTCGTTGTTACATGATATATGTTGCTTTGTGCTCACTACTAAATTACAAATCATTGTTAATTAAAATTGGCTTTGATATACCTTGGGATCCGGGTGGATTCATTACTTGAGCACTATATGCCTAGCTTAATGGCTTTAAAGAAAGCGCTGCCAGGGAGACAACCCAGAAGTTTTAGAGTGTCATTTATT
Source organism: Triticum dicoccoides (assembly GCF_002162155.2). Lineage (NCBI taxonomy): Eukaryota > Viridiplantae > Streptophyta > Magnoliopsida > Poales > Poaceae > Triticum > Triticum dicoccoides. The sequence goes on from NC_041386.1 coordinate 518,342,414, forward strand.
TCCGTTGAGTTCTTTCATATAGTTTAAAAACAACAAAAATAAAGAGGGGAACCCAAAACTTTTTCAAAAAGGAAAGTGAAAGTGAGAAAGACAAGCATTATTGAAGTGGGATAGCTCCTTGAACTTTGTTCATGCTCACGACAACTTTGTGAATCTTGATTACAGAAACTTTTCAACAAAAATAATTATCCCCTTGTACAATTCCATTGTATTATAAAAATAATGTGCCAAGGTTTGCCTTTAGGATGTTTTAGATGCTTGTTGGTTTGTACGATGCAGGACAGAAACTTTGGCTGTAGTGCGCGATTTTACATTTTTAGCTGGAACATCAAATGGTTCTTATTCTTTTTGAACTGTATTTCTATAAAAAATGTTTAATTTTCCTAATTTTGGCAGAATTTTTCAAGTATCAGAAGTATGGTTAATGTTCAGATTATTACAGACTGTTCTGTTTTAGACAGATTCTGTTTTTGATGCATTGTTTGCTTGTTTTGATGAAACTATCGATTCATATCAGTGGATTAAGCCATGAAAAAGTTATACTACAGTAGACACAATGAAAAAACAAAATATGAATTGGTTTGCAACAGTACTTAGAGTAGTGATTTGCTTTATTATACTAACGGATCTTACCGAGTTCTCTGTTGAAGTTTTGTGTGGATGAAGTGTTCGATGATCGAGAAGGTCTCGATGTGAGAAGAAGGAAGAGAGGCAAGGGCTCAAGCTTGGGGATGCCCGAGGCACCCCAAGTAAATATTCAAGGAGACTCAAGCGTCTAAGCTTGGGGATTCCCCGGAAGGCATCCCCTCTTTCTTCAACAAGTATCGATATGTTTTCGGATTCGCTTCGTTCATGCGATATGTGCAATCTTGGAGCGTCTTTTACATTTAGTTTACATTTTTATTTTATGCACCATGCTGGTATGAGATAGTCCTTGGTTGATTTATAGAATGCTCTATGCACTTCACTTATATCTTTTGAGTATGGCTTTATAGAATGCTCCATGTGCTTCACTTATATCATTTGAAGTTTGGATTGTCTGTTTCTCTTCACTTAGACAACCGCCATTTGAAGAATGCTCTTTTGCTTCACTTATATTTGTTAGAGCACGGGCATATCTTTTGTAGAAAGAAATAAACTCTCTTGCTTCACTTATATCTATTTAGAGAGATGACATGAATTGGTCATTCACATGGTTAGTCATAAAATCCTACATAAAACTTGTAGATCACTAAATATGATATGTTTGATTCCTTGCAATAGTTTTGCGATATAAAGATGGTGATATTAGAGTCATGCTAGTGGGTAGTTGTGGATTGTAGAAATACTTGTGTTGAGGTTTGTGATTCCCGTAGCATGCACGTATGGTGAACCGTTATGTAACGAAATCGGAGCATGAGGTATTTATTGATTGTATTCCTTATGAGTGGCGGTCGGGGACGAGCGATGGTATTTTTCTACCAATCTATCCCCCTAGGGGCATGCGTAGTAGTACTTTGCTTCGAGGGCTAATAAACTTTTGCAATAAGTATGTGAGTTCTTTATGACTAATGTTGAGTCCATGAATTATACGCACTCTCACCCTTCCATCATTGTTAGCCTCTCTAGTATCGCGCAACTTTTGCCGGTACCATAAACCCACCATATACCTTCCTCAAAACAGCCACCATACCTACCTATCATGGCATTTCCATAGCCATTCCGAGATATATTGCCATGCAACTTCCATCATCATCATATACATGACTTGAGCATCATTGTCATATTGCTTTGCATGATCGTAAGATAGCTAGCATGATGTTTTCATGGCTTGTCCGTTTTTTGATGTCATTGCTACGCTAGATCATTACACATCCCGGTACACCGCCGAAGGCATTCATATAGAGTCATATCTTTGTTCTAGTATCGAGTTGTAATATTGAGTTGTAAGTAAATAAAAGTGTGATGATCATCATTATTAGAGCATTGCCCGCCAAAAAAGAGAGGCCAAAGAAGCCTAAATAAAAAAGGGGGGCCAAAGAAGCCCACAAAAAAAAGAAAAAAAAGAAAAAAAAGAAAAAAAAGAAGGAAAAGGGGGCAATGTTACTATCCTTTTACCACACTTGTGTTTCAAAGTAGCACCATGTTCTTCATATAGAGAGTCTCTTGAGTTATCACTTTCATATACTAGTGGGAATTTTCATTATAGAACTTGGCTTGTATATTTCAACGATGGGCTTCCTCAAATGCCCTAGGTCTTCATGAGCAAGCAAGTTGGATGCACACTCACTGTTTCAGTTTGAGCTTTCATATACTTATAGCTCTAGTGCATCCGTTGCATGGCAATCCCTACTCACTCACATTGATCTATTGATGGGCATCTCCATAGCCCATTGATACGCCTAGTTGATGTGAGACTATCTTCTCCTTTTTGTCTTCTCCACAACCACCATTCTATTCCACCTATAGTGCTATGTCCATGGCTCACGCTCATGTATTGCGTGAGGGTTGAAAATGCTGAAGCGCGTTAAAAAGTATGAACCAATTGCTCAGCTTGTCATCGGGGTTGTGCATGATGTGAATTTTTTGTGTGGTGAAGATGGAGCATAGCCAGACTATATGATTTTGTAGGGATAACTTTCTTTGGCCATGTTATTTTGAAAAGACATGATTGCTTTATTAGTAGGCTTGAAGTATTATTGTTTTATGCCAAATGATAGACTATTGCTTTGAATCACTCGTATCTTAATATTCATGCCATGATTAGATATGTGATCAAGATTATGCTAGGTAGCATTCCACATCAAAAATTATCTTTTTTATCATTTACCTACTCGAGGACGAGCAGGAATTAAGCTTGGGGATGCTGATATGTCTCTGTCGTATCTACAATTTTTGATTGTTCCATGCTAATTTTCTACAACTTTCATATACTTTTGGCAACTTTTTATACTATTTTTGGGACTAACATATTGATCCAGTGCCCAGTGCCAGTTCCTGTTTGTTGCATGTTTTTTTGTTTCGCAGAAAATCCATATCAAACGGAGTCCAAATGGGATAAAAACTAACAGAGATTTTTTTGAAATATATGTGATTTTTGGGAAGTGAAATCAATGCGAGACGATGCTCGAGGGGCCCACGAGGCAGGGGTGCGCCCCAGGGGGCAAGCGCGCCCCTGACCCTCGTGGCCACCCCATAAGGCGGTTGATGCCCTTCTTTCGCCGCAAGAAAGCTAATATCCTGATAGAGATCATGTTAAAATTTCAGCCCAATCGGAGTTACGGATCTCCGGGAATATAAGAAACGGTGAAAGGGTAGAATCTGAGAACGTAGAAACAGAGAGAGACAGAGAGACAGATTCAATCTCGGAGGGGCTCTCGCCCCTCCCGTGCCATGGAGGCCATGGACCAGAGGGGAAACCCTTCTCCCATCTAGGGAGAAGTCAAGGAAGAATAAGGAGGAGGGGGGCTCTCTCCCCCTCGCTTCCGGTGGCACCGGAGTGCCACCGGGGGCCATCATCATCACCACAATCTTCACCAACAACTTCACCGTCATCATCACCAACTCTTCCCCCGTCTATGCAGCGGTGTAACCTCTCTCTTACCCGATGTAATCTCTACTTAAACATGGTGCCCAACGCTATATATTATTTCCCAATGATGTATGGCTATCCTATGATGTTTGAGTAGATCTGTTTTGTCCTATGGGCTATTTGATGATCAAGATTGGTTTGAGTTGCATGTTTTATTATTGGTGCTGTCCTATGGTGCTCTCCGTGTCGCGCAAGCATGAGGGATCCCCGCTGTAGGATGTTGCAATACGTTCATGATTCGCTTATAGTGAGTTGCGTGAGTGACTGAAACACAAACCCGAGTAAGGGGGTTGTTGCATATGGGATAAAGAGGACTTGATGCTTTAATGCTATGGTTGGGTTTTACCTTAATGATCTTTAGTAGTTGCGGATGCTTGCTAGAGTTCCAATCATAAGTGCATATGATCCAAGTAGAGAAAGTATGTTAGCTTATGCCTCTCCCTCATATAAAATTGCAATAATGATTACCGGTCTAGTTATCGATTGCCTAGGGACAAATAACTTTAGTTGTGTCTTTATCTAAAACAACCCCTACTTTTTATTTACGTAATATTTATTATCTTGCAAACCTATCCAACAACACCTACAAAGTACTTCTAGTTTCATACTTGTTCTAGGTAAAGCGAACGTCGAGCGTGCGTAGAGTTGTATCGGTGGTCGATAGAACTTGAGGGAACATTTGTTCTGCCTTTAGCTCCTCGTTGGGTTCGACACTCTTACTTATCGAAAGAGGCTACAATTTATCCCCTATACTTGTGGGTTATCAAGTTCCGTCAGCACGACGGCATGGCGACGATGATGATGAAGTTACCGGCGCAGGGCTTCGCCTAAGCACTACGACGATATGACCGAGGTGTGTAACTATGGAGGGGGGCATCGCACACGGCTAAGAGAAGACTTGGTGTGTCTTTGGGGTTCCCCCTCCCACGTATATAAAGGGGGGGAGGAGAGGTGGCCGGCCCAAGGAGGGCGCGCCAGGTGTGGGGAGTCCTACTAGGACTCCCTAGTCTAAGTAGGATTACCCTCTCCTTTTTCCTTTTTCGGAATAGCAAAGAGGGGAAGAGAGGAGGAGTAGGAGAGGGA